>NC_054603.1:28565862-28916487 GCF_004785595.1 Juglans microcarpa x Juglans regia | reverse complement strand
TATCCTATTTTCATCACATTATATAAGCTGGGGTATATTTATCATCAAAAAATAAATGTGCAATATCTTATATAATAGGATGAGATTGGGATGATAATGTGGTATATAGAATTTTTCAAGAATAAAATCATATCACACTAGAAGCTATTACATAGGTAGGTAGTCAAAATTGTTTGGAAACTTTCCGTAAAGCAGGTGCAGCCTAATTTCAATTTATGTGTTATGACGTTAATGCCTTATCTGATAGAAAAATTCTATCAATTATTCCACACACTACACATCGCATTTTTTTTTCTTATCAAATATGTAGTATGTAGTTGATAAGTACAAGAATTCAATAAGTTTTAGAAAAATAAAATAAAATAAATTTTTTTTAAAAAAAAAAATTGTGTATGGTGTGTGAGGATGATGAGTAGCAAAGCTAATAGATGATATTAGTAGATAGAACTGAGTAATTATTAGATTAAATCTCCTGGTGTCAAATTAGTAAATATGTTTAGTAGGACTGTACAAGAAACTGGAAAACCGATCGGAACTGACTCAGACCGGTCGCTGAAGCTCAAAACCGGTCGAAACCGGCAGGGAACTGGTCGACCAGCAGTACAATTTCTTTAGAACAGACGTGGGTCGGTTTGGCAGCGGTTTAACCCTGTGTTAAACCAATGAACCGGCTGACCCCATACATATATTTTTTTAAAATTATACCTATCTAAAACGACATTGTTTCACTTAAAATGAGTGAAACGATGCTGTTTAGGGTCTGTAGTTTAAAAAAAATTAAATTAAATGAAACGGCACTGCTTAGCTTAAGCTAAACGGTGCAGTTTCATCCTAGGGTTTAAGAACCTCGTGCTTCCCTCTTCTTCTTCTCGACTTCATTCACTTCACACTTACAGTTCGCACTTTGCAGCCTCCACTCTCGAGCCCTCCATCTCCAACCTCCACCTCCAGTTCTAGACCATGGCAAAGGGTGCAACCCTGGTGTTTATACTCCCACTCCAATTTCGTCCCCCTCACAGAGTCCACCACGTTTTAAAATAAACCTCCACGGCCCACAGAGTCCGCTACACGGTGGTGTTTTTTAAAGATATGATTTTCAATTTTTGTAACTTTGTTCTCACTTGAAAGTTGAGTCTATTTACAATTAGAAGTTTATCTTCTCACGTCGGCAGAGTCCGTCGCAAATTGATAAACCAACCATGAACCAGCCTGCAACTGGTCCGGTCGGTTTTACTCCCTTACAGGGTCGATTTCGGCCCATTTTCTCCCCCAAAAAAGAGGTGCTTAGTCGGTTTCGATTTTTGCACAAAACCGAACCAAGGTAGTCGATTTTCAACCCTAACGTTTAGCACTTCGTATAAGAGACAAGCTACAAAGAGAGAATTTGAAAGCAGCAACGCAAGGTAAGTAACTTGATCATAAATTAGGATTAGCATATGTTAGCTAGTTATATATATTATTATTAAATCAGTTTTTTGGAAGCTAGTGTTCATGTTCCACACATGTCATGATATTTGCAAGCACGTTATTCATCATGTTTCCTTCTGCATATTACAATTATGTATGCATTATGCATCTCACGTTATATAAGAAACACAAGCTTTCATAAGATCAAGTGTAAGATAAGCTCAGAATAGTTAATCAGATAGTCATTTAGATGCATAGTACCGACACTACAAGAAAAATGAACTTTTGCGACCAGTTATTTCTAACGAAACGATTATTTTTAGCTAAAATGAGTATGTTTTCGTCGCAAATAGTCATTTTCGTTGCTAAACAATGGTCACAAATACTCGTTTTTATTATAGTGCGATGCAGTCAAGGTGGATGTGCACGCCACGGACTCAAGCATGGTCCAGCATAATATTTTATCAAATTAGATCAGTGGTTCCCCTTGTGTCCATAGGATGTGGGACCGGTGCATAACCTTGCACATAGGGTTAAGTCTGTTGGCCAGTCAGACAAGTCAATTAGTCCAGATAAGTTAGATCAGTCAATATGCCAGAAATATTTCAAAGTCAAGCATGTCATCAGCATATTTATGAACAATCATGATTTTAAATTCTCAGCACGGAAGATTTTATGAAAAATCTTATGTTAAGTATATTTATGATATGATGAGTTTCTTCTGTGTCATCCACTCATTTTAGTTGTTTTATGTTTTTTTATCACTTAGGTGAAGATAATAAGTACGAGAAGGAGGCCCAAGCTTAGAAAGAACAGTTTGATTTAATTCCAAACTTTTTAGTTAATTTTTTCTAGACTTCGATTATATTTTCAAAACATGTTTTGTTTAATAATTATTTTTATGAATTAAATATTTATTTTGTTATGAAAGTCTCTTGTCGGGCTATTTTTATGAAAATATGTGACATCCCTAACCTGCTGGAAATGAGAGTTACAAGTTGGATCTATCAACTTCATCTAGAATACACTCAGTTTTTCACGTTTCTTTGTCTTAAAAAGAAACTTTGGCAACATATTGTTCTTTTGCCCACTTTGCCACCAGTTGATTGTGAGGGGACTATTAAGCCAGAAACTGAATTAATTTTGGGAATGAAGAAGGTGAACACTTTGGTGAGAACATATGTTTTGATTAAATGGAATGGTGCACCATCTGAGGATGGTTCATGGGAATCACTATGGAAGTTGCGACTAGGGGTGTTAAATCGTGTTAACGGGTCGTATTCGTGTCGTGTCAAAACATGTATATTATATTATATAGATCAACCCTAACCTGACCTGTTAAACTTGTCATGTTAAAATCTCAAACCCTAACACGACCTATTAACATAATGGGTCGTTTCGTGTCAACCCGTTTTGACCTGTTTATGTAAATGGGTTGAACAAATCCGAAATTAACCCGTTTGACCTAGTTAAGTTTAGCATAATTTTATATAAATGTTAAAATCACAATATCTATAAAAAAAATATAAAACTAACTACAAGTCCAAAATTACAATCTAAACAATAAAAATATTGAAATTAAAATTTCAACAATTTTATTTCTAGGTATAAGGATATAATTGTAACTTTAACTTTCTTAACGGGTTGACCCATTATCAATCCCTTAAACAATCGTGTGTTAACGGGTCAACTCGTTTTAACCTAATCCCGTTAAAGCTAAATCCTAACTCAATTTTATTGTGTCGTATTTGTGCTGAGTTAACAAGTCATGTCACATATTGTTACTTCTAGTTGTGGCAACAATATTCTCACCTTGTGGGCAAGGTCCTGTGAGAGGGGAGAAGTCAGCAGCCTTGTGGTCAATGCTCTTTCAAGGGAGGGAGAATGTCATGAAAGCAGGAAAAGCGATGGTAGATTGAGGCCAACAGTCGAGTTTGTTGATTGTGGAGTCAAAACGCGGCGATTAGTTTTAATAATACAGTGCGTTAGTGTGTTAAATGGTATGCACGAAAGAATTAATAAAAGGGTGTGTTTTGTGTAATTAATAAAAGGGTGTTTGTGTATGCATAAAACGCTGCGTTGTATGTATTGGGATATAAAAGGGAAGGGGTGGTGCAATGTTCATTATCTGAAAAGTGTTTGTGAATAATCTGGAGGTTAGATTTGTCACGAATCAAATCCTTCTTTCTTAGAGAATTCAATCAATAATTGTTTTTTCGACTCATTTTTTTTTCTCTGTCTTCTTCTTTCTAGGTACGTACAAGTCTTTAACAAGTTCTTTTGAAAAAGAGATATGTCTTTTCGGATGGGACACTGCTTTTTTAAAAATTCTTGCTCGAGCCTTGTACGCATAGAATTTGTATAAATCATTAGTGTAAAGCAAATAATCTAATAATTTTATTTATTTTTACAGATAAAATAAGATAAGATGAGATAAGATAAGTTAAAATTAAAATTAAAAAATTTAATAAAATATTGTTAGAATATATTTTTTTAATATTATTTTTATTTTAAAAATTGAAAAAATTAAATTATTTATTTTATTTTATATTAAAATTTAAAAAAATTATAATGATTAGATGAGATGAGATGAGATGAGATGAGATGTTTCCTGAAAACAACCGAGACGTTGATTATTGTCTAGGGTATTGATTGATGCATTATATGTTGATTAAAAAAGTAATGGTTTAAGGGCTTTTGCGAAATCTTCTCTATATAATTGCAACATCACTTGAAGGATGGACCAGTTTCTTGCCTCATTGATGTAAACAGTGGGGACTCGACTCTAGGCCCCCTTCACCTAAAATCTTATTACATAATCATAATATTCCACTCTATCGCATTGGTAATTAGCATAATATACATTTTAAAGAAACCAAGTTCGGATGGATTTTAGGCTCTTTGTGATATTATATACTTTGATGGATTCTGTTTGGTTGATTGAGCAAAATTCCAAGAATAAAATATATATATATATATATATATTTATATATATATATATATATATATATATATATGTGCACAGCTTGTATGTAGAGCACACTAGAAAACTCTACTTTGATGAGCACAAGGTCGCAAGAGAAAAGGTTCTGGTTGAAGCAAACCAACAATGGGCGCCACCTCCTGGATGGTCAATGGAAATTCATTTCGATGTTAACTTCAAATCAAATTTTCCATTTTGCAACAAATGGGAACGATTGTGAGGGTGATGTACAAGATATTTATCATTACAACATAATAGCGTAAACAAGTCCAATTAAGGATGATGGAGAGGATATTCTAACCGGTTAATCCCAAATGAGTCTGGGTCATTAGTCAAGCCCGTAGCCTACCTCACTACCTGAAGCCTAGCTCGGTATTAAGAAGATCCAGCCCATCACCAATACTAATTGGATAACTATCTAAAGGTGATATGGGATCAAAATAGTTATCATTTAAATTTACTATGAGATGAACCGCTCATCTCTAGATTTGAATTTCAAATAACAAATATGTTCATTATCACTTAATAATAGAACAATTCAAATGCTCTATATAAGGGAAGAATTCAGGTATGTAAAAGGCATATGATTCATTGGTATTAAAGAGTTTATTCGATCACTGACTTAGGCATCGGAAGCATTCCCTTTGAACCCCCAAGCCGTCTTACTCTTTGGTTACATGTGATTATGAGACGGTGGCAATGAAACACGTTCATAACAGATGAGATTTGGGCAACTCTATTCGAATTCAAATGCAAATAGATTCTGACTTTGAATTCGAATATAAATTCAATTTAGATTATTGTATTAGCAACTTAAAAATTCATTGAATTTCTTACTTGTTTTCACCAAATAGGGTGCTATTACGCTAAGGTAGGAAAGTCATCTCCAATTACCCTTTCTACCATTCTTATAAAAAGGAAAAAAACAAAGTTGGACCCTAGTCAAATTGTATTTTAAATGGATTAATTAGCAATGAGTCATTCTATTCATTATCTCTACACTACATACCACATTTGATTTCTTATTTTTATTTACTTTTGTTTTATTCTTACTAAAACTAAAAGAATTATTGTACTCATCATTCATACACCACGTATTTCGTATTAAGGGAAAAAACAAAAAAAAAATTATATATGGTGTGTGGTATAGGAATGATAAGTAAATTTTTCATTAACAATATGTTATGCAATTACCGAGGAAAAACATTCTATGCTAGTTTAAAACTTCAAAAATAACCCTCAAATGCTCCAAGTGATCATCAAAAGTCATGTTGTAAACCAGAATATCATCAAAGAAGACTAATACAAACCTTCTCAAAAAAGATTTAAAGATCTCATTCATAAGCTCTTGGAAGGTAGCAGGAGCATTAGAGATCTTAAAGGGCATCACTAAAAACTCATAGTGACCCTTGTGTGTCCTAAAAGCTATTTTTGGAGATATCTTCAATTCTCAAGTTTAGAGAAAAATCTGAGCCTCACACAACTCATCCAAAAGTTTATCAATCACAAGAATTAAAAATTTATCCTTGATAGTCTCTTGGCTCAAGGCTTTGTAGTCATCAATGCACATCCTCCAGCTTCCATCAACTTTTCTAACCAAGAGAACATGTGATGAAAATGGACTTTGGCTTGGCTTGATCACACTAGATTGCAACAATTCTCTTACTATCTTCTCTATCTCAGTCTTCTGGTAATACCCTATATGGTCGAATTGGGATGGGTTGGGTGCCTTCTTTCAAATTAATTTAATGGTCACTAGCTCTAGAGGGAGGCAGCCTAATAGATTCCTCAAAGAGTGCTGCTAGGGTGACTGTTGGGCACTTTTTTTAAACATTTTTAAAATTTAAAAAAATTACTAATACACTAATAGCCACTTCCTTAATCAATAAATAAAAGAAAAAAATTAAATGCATGTGCGGTCAAAATGATGGGCAAAATGGGGCGGCATAGTAGCATTATTCTTCCTCAAATAACCCTTTAAGCTCCTCAAGCAAGTTTACCACTTCCTTCTTTTCATTATCAAACTGTTCTCCACTTCTTCGGGCACAACTTGTAATAACCATCATTTCTTTCCCACAGAAGATGACTTAAAGAAAGTGCTTCCATCCTCCACTAATCTATCACCAATACACAGGCCCTACAAAATAGTTCTTCTTCCAAAAAATTGGAATTCCATTGACATTGTTAGAAAATTCCAAACAATAGGGCCCAATGTTTTCAAGCATTTACTCCAAGAACCACATCACACCCACCTATGGTCAATACATGGAAAGAAACAAAGAATTTCTTCCCATGGACCTTAAGAGGAATGTTTCCACATCTACATGTGCTTAGCAACTTCTCACCATTGGACACCTTGACCTATAGCTCAGCAATCTCTTCCACCTTCAAATTTAACACACGAACAACTCCAAAATTCAGGAAGTTATGTGTGCTTCCTGAATCCACTAAAATGACTACAGACTGTCCCTCAATGACTGCCAACAATCTCATAGTATTAGCACTAGGAGAACCTGAAATAAAATGAATCGAAATTTCCAGGTTTTCCTCAGGTAATCCCACTAAACTTCCCTTCACTATCTCTTCTTCTATGCCAATCTCCTGATCACATTCTCCATGATCACCACTATCCTCTACTTGTAGCAAGTAAGATCTGGAATTCTTACACACATGGATATGATTCCATTTTTCCTCACAATGATAGCATAGCTCTTTCCTCCTTTTCTCATCCATCTTGGAAGAAGAACTCTTCTTACTCACACTTTTCTGGAACCTATCACCATATCCAATAGTTTGAACATCTCCACCATATCCTCTTGTTATGAATGCTTTTCTTGAACTCAAAACATATTCTTTTTAAACCTTGGCTAAGCCAAATGCTGCACTTAGATTAATGGGATTGAGCATCTTAATTAGCAACCTGATCTCATCTTTCAGGCCACTCAACAACTCAACTTGTGGTTCTAAAAAGGTCCGTTAATCTATTGTAAAGACTATAAAATTGGGCTTTATATGCCACTACTGTGGATGTCTACTTAAGCCTTGTCAAGGCTTCTATGAGATCGTCATAGGCTGTAGGTCTAAATCTTAATAGTAAAGCCTTGAAAAGGGAATCCCACCCAGAAAATTCCCCCCCCCCCCCCCCCCATCTACTGCATCGTGATACCAATTTAGAGTCTTATCTTCCATATGATACGAGGCCATGAACAACCTCTGATTGGGGGTAGTCTAGTGGAACTCAAAATGAAGAAAATCCAAATGTACTCCTCTAGGCAAGAGAGGCCTTTCTGCTTGAAATACTACTCTCTAATCCTGAGTGCCCTCTTTAGAAGGAAGTACTTGATGATGCTCAATTAAAGGACGAATCATGTCATGCATACGATCTAACCTGTCAATAGCATTTGGATAGTTTGTTGATGACCATCAAGTTGGATCTGGATGGCTTCTTGCTGGCATTGGTTGTTTTCTTGATGGGCCTTCAAAGTTGTCGAGCGTGTCTCTTTTGACATGAGAGGATCGTCCTCTTTTGATACCAACTGTTAGGAGGGTACTTAGAAAGGAGAAGATAGAGAAACAAGAATGAGTCAAGAAAAATGCTTGATTGAGTTCTCTAAGCAACAAGGATCTGATTCGAGGCAAATCCAACCTTCGCACATACCATCTAACACACTAAATGCACTGTATTATTAAAACTAAACACCGCATTTTGACTCCACAATCAACTAACTCAACCGTTGGCCTGAATCTACAGTTGCTTTTCCGGCGTTCATGACACACAATTGAGACTTATATGTAAAACTACTTCAAATTCCAAAATTTTCGGTTTACCTTAGAACCAAAGAACTAATTAACATTTATATGACCATAGGATTTTGAGTTTTGATTATGATTCATGAATCGTACGCGGAAGGAGACAGATCGACTGACGGAGTTCAGCATCGGTCCTAGCTAGCAAAATCTTTCAACAGATCCAATCTCCTACTGGGCCATTGATAAACTCAGCAGAATACAGCCCACATCGTCACGCCCACCATGAGCGGCCTATCTTCCAATAGATCCTTGCCCAAATTACCCAACTTGCAAACCCAGAGACAAGCCCAACTGATCAAAGCCGACTCTCAATGTTAAGGAAGAGCAACACTTTGTTCAGTGGGACAGAGCGTGACACAGTAAATACTAAACACAACAAAGATAAGGTGGTAGTAGGATAAGATAATTCGAACAGAAGGAACCCCGATTACACTCAAAGCTCCGGTGAGGGAAGTACACTTTAAAGCCTCCGACTATCTCCCCGTCGGCCGCATGGATGGCAGTCCATCCTACTAGTCTTTGCTCAATGGCCATCGCTACACGGGTCCCACTGGGCTTCCCCGCAACCACCGCAACGCCATTCTCGTTAAGGTCCAGTTCATGTCATAATTTCAATGCTTCCGGTTACCCATTTCTTCAGAGAAGGGGATCTAGAGGATTTGGAGTGGTATCGGCAGCAATGGCGGATTCGGTTCCAAGCACGGTCCTGGTCACCGGAGCTGGTGGCAGAACAGGTGCCCCTTCCATTTATTTCTCTATTTTTCTTTGGTTTTCTGAAGGAAGAGTATCGAAGTGAAATGGTTTTTCTTTTATTGGTAATTTGGCTCTTGCAGGACAAATAGTTTATAAGAAATTGAAGGAGAGGTCGGGGCAGTATGTTGCCAGAGGTCTAGTTCGAACAGAGGAGAGCAAGGGAAAAATAGGTGGAGCAGATGATGTTTTTGTTGGGGATATAAGGGATGGCAGCACCATAGTTCCTGCAGTCCAAGGTATTTATGCACTCGTAATCCTCACAAGCGCTGTGCCCAAGATGAAACCTGGGTTTGATCCAACCAAAGGTGAACGTCCTGAATTCTATTTTGAAGATGGAGCTTATCCTGAACAGGTAATTACTTCTGCATTTCATTTCCTGATCTTTGGACAGCTTTTTGTTTTTATACAACTTTCCTTCTGCTTAGAATATACATTTTCTGATTAAATAAAACAAAAGTGGCAATCTTGGACCATATCAGACAGTCTACATACGCTCTAACCCTTTATTTAAAAAAATAAAATAAAATTATGTGTAAGTCATGTTAGTAGATTATATGACTAAAACTTCACCATTTACATAAAGCTTTTTTTGGAATTTTGCTTCTTAGGTCGATTGGATTGGGCAGAAAAATCAAATAGATGCTGGTAAGCATTTCTTTTCAATTAATGCTATATACATTCGCGGAGTGCGCAAGCACTGTATAGTCGTTTTGAAAAAGAGTGTGGTTCATTATTAAAAAATTAAATTTTTTTTTCATGTGAGTTCCATATTTATTTACTTTTTTCAAAGTGATTGCGTGACACTTGTACACTCACGACTGTAATTATTATTTCTCTTTCTTTTCCCCCTTTTCGCTTAGATAAATTATGTTTGGTGCACTTTTTGTTTCTCTTGAGTTATATGATCCATGTGACAGCTAAGGCTGCGGGAGTGAAGCAAATTGTGTTGGTTGGGTCTATGGGTGGAACAGATTTAAATAATCCATTGAACAGCTTGGGAAACGGCAATATATTGGTATGGAAGAGGAAGGCTGAGCAGTATTTGGCCGACTCTGGTATTCCATACACTATTATAAGGTAGGACCATATCCTATGGCACATTTGAGAAAAGTACCCTTTATCCCTTTCAACTAACAGACATTTTAGACTTTACATATCAAACTATCAAAGTTGATACATTACATTCTTCACTTACTGTTGACTATCGAATAAGATCTTCTATTGATATCTGATAATGAAGATTGTGTCATGTCACCTATTTTGCTCTGCCTTAACGGTTAAACTTGGGTGGGGAAACGGTTCCCCCTCCTATCCAACCTCACAGAGAGTAGGGAAGGGTGGAGGGGTCCTCCATTCCATGCAATGGTGTGTGTTAGTTTATTTATTTTCTGGATTTTTATATATTTTTATTTTTTTGTAGTTTCATTTTTTTAATTTTTATTTATGTTCTTTTTTTTCTTTTTTAACTTTTATAGTTCCATCCCGTGCAATGTTTTGTTTTACATGTAAATATTTTGGCTTTAATTTTTCTTGTACTTCTTTGTTGTTTGATTTGTTTTTCTGTTTTTCCTTGTTTCTTTTTCTTTTTTTTTTTCTAGTATCTTTAGCCTTTTTAAAACTAAACTATTTTTATCTTGTTATCCACATGTCAGCATGTCTTGGTAATTTCTCGAGCTGCTAGTGATTTGGACTCGAATTGGGATAATTGACAGAGGGATAATTTTTGTTTTTTAAACCTGAAACCTAAGGAATCAAAAGAAACTTTTAAAAATCCAATGTCTACTTTTAAATCGAGGACTGGTTATTATTATTTTGTTTAATGTATTTAAGTTTCTTAAGCTTCAAACTTGATCTTTGAACTTTGCTTGAATAAACAAGATACTCTTCCACGAGAAATTTAACAGAGTAATTCTGAAAGATTTGTCACTATGTAACTGTGCTAGTCTCTTGCGAATTAACATCGACAACCTTTATATGGTTGGGTTAGGGCTGGAGGCCTGCAAGATAAAGAAGGGGGTATCCGAGAATTACTTATTGGAAAGGATGATGAGCTTCTTAAGACAGAAACTAGAACCATTTCCAGGGCAGATGTGGCAGAAGTGTGCATTCAGGTATTCTGTTTTACTTGAGTTGTGCTTCTGCAAATTTGTGGGTTCTTTGATTTTTCCCAGTCTTTGTTACCTGCAAAGCTGCATTTGATTCTTCCTACTCTTTATTACCTTAGTATTTAGTAGATTTCTGTGTTTGTTTCTTTGTTTTCAACAGGCATTACAGTTTGAGGAAGCCAAATTTAAGGCTTTTGATTTGTCCTCAAAGCCTGAGGGTGTTGGGACACCGACCAAAGATTTTAAGGCTCTCTTTTCCCAAATCGCTACTCGTTTCTGAGTTTCTACCGCCATTGTATTTGGTCTATGATAATATTTCCCACATTCGGAGTTTTATTTCAAAACATAGTTATGTAATTCAAAAATAATTCAAATTGCCCCAGTTGGCGTCCTTGTTACTACTATTTTCTTCCACTACACATCATTTGTTCACCAATTAAATAAAATAATTCAAAAGTAATATCCTTTTCAGCTATTTGACTAAGATTTATGAGAAACATACGTGTTTGTATTCAATTTGCAGAGGAAGGTAAATTAGGGACAATGAACCTCACCTGGGCATAGTTGCCCAGCCTCAAGGCGCACGGTGTATGTATAGTTGGCTCCACGACCCCAACCCCTTCCTTGGCCCTTGTGGCTTTCCTCCCCCTGTGTAGCATCTTTGTCAATGCCTCCACGCAGCGTTCCTCACCACTAAGTGGTGTTGTTCTCCTCGCCAGCCCCATCCCGTGCAGTGTTACATGTACCACACCTTTTCTCCACTCTCAAGGGAGAAGCTCCTTGCCATCTTCACATAGGAGGCTCCTCACCACCCTCACAGGTTCCTCGGCCATGAGCACATGGCATGAGGCGTGCAACGTGCCCCACCTTGCTTGGCCATGGTTCGTTCCTTGGCCACCCATGACGTGCATCACCTTGCCCACCCAATGCACTGCACGCCCCACAGTGGTCAGGCTCCTTGCCCACCCAGTAGACTTCATCAACATGAAGGGCAAGCTCCTCGCCTGCCTAGTGGACTCCATGGCCACACAAAGCAGACCATCCTTGCGTGGTGGTCCCATCCACTGCACTGCACCAAGGCGGCAACCCCCACACTCACATCATGACAGCACATGGTGGGTGCACCGCCATGCACTTGAGGGTCATAAGGAGCAAGTCCAGACTCCAACCACACGTTGCATGGGCCATGCAACGTGCACCTCGCCACAACCAATGGCCCACAAGCCCTCAAAACCTCATGAAGATTACAACCAACCATGCAACGTGCACCACTAGCCATCGACACACACCACCGACTACCAAGCTCAGTCTCTCGCCGCCCTACACGATGCATGCGGAGGATGCATGTCATTGTGCATCCTGGAAAGCCACAAGTGAATCTTCAGTGAACTGAACCACACCAGCCACCACTTGATCCATCAACATCTTATGTCACTGACAAAGTGATCCTCCATCATGGGAGCTCCTTCACCCACGGGGATTAATCTGCAGGTCACATGGATGATGAGCTTCCACTACATGGATCGGATGCTAACCAGACATCACGCCACTTGACTTAGGTTTGCAAAGTCTCAAACTTATAATTTGGATTATTATACTCACTTGTTTGGTTTTTTTTGTGGAAACCCCCTAGCGCGGTCGAGCTCTGTCTCCTGTCGCAATAGTCTCTGCCTCCCACTAAAGCAGCTAAGTCAATAATCTGCACTCAAACCGGCAAACAGCAAAGGAACACCTCTCCTAAGTGTCCCATCTCTCTTCACCTCAATGCAGTCGAGCACATCTCCCACCAAAGCAGCTAAGTCGATGCTCCACGCTCGCATCGGTGAACAACGGAGGGAACACCTATCCTAAGTGTCCCATCTCTCTTTGCCTCAATACGGTCGAGCACATCTCTCGCCAAAGCAGCTAAGTCGATGCTTCGCGCTCTCACCCAGCAAACAAAAGAGGAAACATCTCTCCTAAATGTCTCAATGCAGTCGAACACATCTCCCGCCTGTTTATTTAAGTCGATGCTCTACGCTCGCACCTGTAGAACAAAGGAGAGAACACCTCTCCTAAGTGTCTCATCTCTCCTTGCCACCCAATGCGGTCGAGCATATCTCCTGCCTGGTTATCTAAGTTGATACTTCATGCTTGCACAAGTGAACAAAGGAGGGAACACATCTTCTAAGTGTCTCATCTCTCCTCGTCATCTCTCCAGGGTCGAGTCATCTTCTACCTAGCATCTTCTCCAGCAAACGCCTTACACTTGTGCCACAAGTGCCGCCAGTGGACTACCTTTGGCAATGAACCTCCAAGCTCCACAACAGCCATGAGTGGGTTTTCTTTGGGAACGAGTCGACAGGCTCGACCACTGCCTGAGATGGATCCGGGGGACAACGAACATCCTGACCACTTAGCGCGGGTAATAAAAACAAACTTTAACATCAAAACCAAAACGATTTCAAAAGTCACACTCTTTGCTAACTATATGTTCAGATGGTTGCACCCTCGAAGGCCCTTACTACAAAATTTCACAAGTCTTCTCGAGCTCCGCGCTCACACTTAGTGCAGTCGAGTATATCTCCTGCCTAGTTCTCTAAGCCAAGCTCCGCGCTCGCACATAGCACAGTCGAGTACATCTCCTGCCTAGCTCTTTAAGCCTAGCTCCACACTCACACTCATTGCGGTCGAATACATCTCCCACCTATCTCTCTAAGTCGAGCTCCACTCTCGCAACTAGTGCGATGGAATACATCTCTCGCCTAGCTTTCTAGGTCGAGCTCTATGCTCGCACCTAGCATGGTCAATTACATCTCCTACCTATTTCTCAAAACTAAGCTTCGCCTTCACACCTAGCACAGTCGAGTACATCTCCCACCTATCTCTCCAAGCCGAACTCCATAACATAGCTATTAGCCAGAGGTTGGTGTTGCTTTCTAAAACTAGGAGAACGCATCAGTGAGAAAATAATTATGATCGTTAGAATGCCACAACAAGATCTTCATTTTTCTCTATTTCCTTGTAAGTTAAAACTAAGCCGGAAGCGTCGTTTCACCCTATTCCCTCTAAGAACCTAGGGCGGTCGAGTACATTTCTACCTAAGCCGAGTTCCACGCTCAGAGTTCTTCACTGCTTAGCGCAAACAAACAAAAACTCGGGGGACCAGTTCTCAACATTTATTTTTCTACATTGTTTCACAGACTATCTCTATCGCGGCTTGACTTGAAGATTCTCACAACCTTCTTGTTGAAAAAATCAACCTTAAAAATTGCAGCCATACTGGAAGGGATAAAAGTAGCGGGCTCAGATATACTTGACCCAGCCTACCAAAGGGTCATCATTAGAAGACAAGTCGGAAATAGGAGGAAGGAGACAAGACAAGAAGAATAGCAGGTGTCAGAGAAAAAGAGAGAACATACAAGAAAAGAGAAAAAAATAGACGAAGTGACATAAAGTCGGATTCTTCACCTACCATTAACAGAGTCTCAATAAAAGGGATCAGATTGACTTAATAAAGAGGGAACTTTGGGTTAAGAGAGAGGGAGCATCTTCTTCAACCTCACACATGACGAGACACCATTTTTTATCTTCTATATTTGAGGGATTTTGACCCCATTTGTATGGTGAGATACGAGAAACCATAAAAGATTATAAAATATTCTCATTGTAGTGGATTTGCACCTCAAATGACCAGTGGATGTAAGCCCTGTGCCGAGCCACGTAAATTTGTGTCTCCCTCTTTTTTTTACATTTATTGTATTTATTTTCTATTCACTACTATGGATATACGTATGGACAACGTACCGCCACTCCAGACCACCATCATGGGCTTCAAACTGTTTCATTGAAACCTGGAACTTCGTGGACCGAGAATGACACTTTCTCTTGTTCTAGTCTGTGGGGTGATTTACGTCCTCAATAGAATAGTAAAATAAGTTCTGGAAATAAGAAATGAAAGAAACACAAATTTATGTAATTTGGCATTCAGGCTTAAGTGCACGAGACTTGGGGAGGGAAAATCGATTATGTAAGGTGATTTTATAAACTTTTATGGACCCTCATGCTCTCTAGTACCATGTATATAGAGAAGAGGAGGAAAAAAGTAGAAGATGTCTTTCTACCCTAGCAAGTGAACTCTCCAAATGTATCAAAAAAATGCCCTTCTTTTATCGTATCGCCTGCCTTTTGTCCACTTGCTCTTTTTACTTTATGTCCATGCCTTTGTCAACTTTGGTCAATTCTCGTATTTGTGTCTATGTCTACTCCTTAAAAAGTATTTTGTCTCTTTTATCTCTTCCCTCTTTGTATAGGTGGCTTTTTTTTTCTTTTTTTTCTCTTGAGATTCTCATGGTCAACTTGTCATACAAGATGGTCTTGATAATCTCAAAAAAAAGTTCAATTATGATTGTTGTCTTTGATCTTAGTTGTTGCACGATGCTAGGGACGTCTCCGTGGATGGGCCTCGAGGAGAATCACCCTCCATGGATGTGGAGATACATAACTCATGGTAGATGAGGGCTGTCTGTGGAATGCAAAATGTATAGTCCATGGATTTTTTTTTTTTTTGGGAATGCAAAAATGTTTAACCAATGTTGCCGGGGAGCTGGGGGGCGTGATTGGTGATAATTTTGCACAAGTCTTATTTTATTTTTGTTTTTGTTAAAGCGACTCTTCTACTTATGGTGATGAGATTCTTGGTGTCTTAAGTAGTGTAAGAGCATCCACATTCCATTTCTTGTAAATTTTCTTAAGTTTTGGTTTAAAAACATCATTTCTAAAATTCTTTTAAATTTTACTCCTCTTTCAAAAATTTTATACATTTCATTCCCTATCATTTTTGTATTCTATCAAAATAATATTTTTCAATTTTTTCTTTATTATTTTTTTCTCTCAATTCCATTTACAAACTTAACTACTCACTCTTTTGTCTATTTTCTTACATTTTGAACTCTCACATTCTAGCTAATATTTTAAACACAAATCCGATTTTTCTTTGCGGATACGGTAATAGTTTTGAAATTATTACGATTTTAAAAATAATACATTTTTTTTTATAAAAATTCGCCTTTTCTAATAGTATCTTATTTGTAATAGATAAATAAAATCAAGATTATGGTTTTGTCCGAAATCTAATAGTAATATTTGCTTTCTCTGCTTTCCTTCTCATTGGTCTTTCCAAGTCAACAACATCATTATCAACAACATGCTCTGCCTCAGCATCATTTACTGAATCTACAAACATGTTAGCAGAGGTATGGGTCGAGGTCGAAGGAGCCATCGACCTTCACTTTAGACCTTCCTTTGAGAAACTTGCAATCCATTTTCATTGGTTCTTCAACAGGTGCCAACAATACTTGAACGAAAAGTTGTTTTTCTCTAGTGATTGATACATAATATTCGCTTCATCTAACTCGAAAAATAGAACCAAACAGAAAATAATTAGCAAAGTCGGGCAAAAAATTAAATAAAACAGTAAGTACAAGAGATTGAAACTATTAGAACTTATATATTGTCTTGTTTAGTCATGCCATCTTGATTCAACCCTTCGACTTGGGTTTCGCACAATATTTATTTGTCATTTTTTGAATCACTGATCACCGATATATTAAGGACCCAACGCTCAGGTTCGTTGTACTTTGTTTATACTAATTGAAGTATTAACTAATTTTCTCTCAAATTTGAGCATGTTTTTTATTGGTTCCTTAGATGACATCTACGCTAGTATTCAACCATGTGAAGACGAGTAATTTGTCTTCTTCTTGGATGAAGCACGCACCCCTTGCTAATTTTTTACGGAAAGAACCTATAATTAGGGTGGAGGTGGAGACTCTTCCACCATCACTGGGGAGTGTTTAGTTTGACTCAAGTAAGTGGGGTCAGTGTTAGGGTCCTCATTGAGGGGGCTCATGAAGAACATATGTTTATGATCTTGTGAGTCTATCTCTAACAAATTATAAATACACAACAGTTGGTAGACATGTTAGAAACTCAAAAGCAATAGGGATAACATTTTGGAAACCGGCTCAGGAAAGGAATGGTAACTTATAGGAAGTGACAACATCCTCAATGGTTGCAACAATCTGTTGCCAATATTGATTGGCCATCTAGGTTACCCAGCCATGAGTATGTGCCAATGTTCCATTGGCCCCACTCAACTTTGTTATCATCACAACTAAGGGGATATATAAGGAAAATGAACCAAAAAAACTAAATCATAGTAGAACAACAAAAATGTTAAACGAGATGAAATGTCACAGCATGGATATATGATAGCAAAACAGGTAAAATAACAAACTAATCCAACCAACAAAGAAAAACAACATGAAATTAATACAAGAACAAGTTATGCTATTCAGGAAGGGGGGCTTTTAAAAATAATCAAGATTTGAGGATGAACCAACATGGATAGATCACAGCAACAACAAAAATAACAAACAAATCCAACCAACAAAACTGAACAACATGCCTAAGTACAAGAACAAGTTATACCATTCAGCAATCAGGGCTTTTATGTTTACAAGATTTGAGGATGTTAAGCATGGATATATCATAGCACAACAGGTAAAATAACAAACTAATGCAACCTACAATGATTTTTTGCACATAACAGCGACTTCCATTAATATTTTTCCATGGGGCTCATAATGGTTTTTTTGAGACATAGGAAAGGAGCACAGCTACAAAACATTTAACCTTGATTGCCTTTGCGAAACTTTCACCATAAAGATAGCCAATCGGGTTGCCTTGCCATATCAATCGAGCCCATTCACAACACTTGTACAAATTACACTTCCAAGATTCAATGAAAATCATCATCACAGCCTAATTACATTACACATACAGCCCCAACGACAACCCGTGCATATCAATACTAATCGCTACAAAGGACAAAGCTATAAGTCAACAACAAAGCAAATAAACCAATGAACAACAAGAACCAGAGATCCAACAGCACAAAACATTAATTAACAAATCCCAAAAGAACATAGCACAAACCCAAGGTAGAGAACACAATAACTGTCACTGAATCTATAAAGAAAATGAAAATATTACAAATTTACCCATTCTACAAATCAAAGAAGCTGTCGAATAAAAAACCAACCGAGCTGATTGAACAAGGATGTTCGAAGTGTCTAACAAAATCTTAGTTGTAGAAACCCTAGGGAAGCACAAATAGAGAACAGGTACGAGAATCATGTTGGTTTTTTTTTAGCACAAGAACCAGCAATGGAACACTAAGATGCTCCAGATGGTGAGCCCAAGGACAAATTCGAGAGAGCATTTATTTCAAATCATTTCCATGACATGCTCGAGAGTGTTGGTGTGTGAGTGTGACTTTGTGCGTGTCGGTGGCACTACTTTCCTATCGTAGTGAAATTAGAGGGGCTATCGTCGATAGCAAGTATGGCACGAGAGAGTCAATAGCAACTAGGGCGTAGTAGAGGGTTGAACGCGGGAATCAGAAAACACCAAGAACCACAAACAGTGGCTTTGGGGATGTACAGTAGCTCCCCCTATTTGGGGATCCAATGGAAGGGTGGAATGGACGTCTTCCTTAAATGTTTTCTTATAATTTGGAGAAAAGTGAGGTATACAGATCGGATGCCAGTGCTCAATACAGATCTGATGATACCAAGAATGACAATACAGGAGAAATTGAAAGTCAAAAGTTTGGGTGCATTTCCTCCTAATCTATGATTCCTTAGTTCCGATACCACTTGTAATATTATGAGCTATTAATCCACTTAAAACTAATTGGTGTTTGAAGACATGCTCAAGCTTTTTTAAGACATTCCACATTGCATCCTGTAAACTTGTCTTTAAAACAATCGAATGAAGTTGTATTGTGAACCCCAAGAAAAGGTCCTCCCTCAGGTTCAGGGTTAAATCCTGGTCTATATGCAACAAAACAAGCTAGATTTCAGGAAATATTGAATTGTAAAAATACAGCTCCTTTCAGATAGACATGGACGCAAACAATATATACCATTCCTGCTGATCAACAATTCTACATACAATAGAAAATGTCAACACTTAAAACCTACGACACAATTGCAGCAAGATATCACCAACTTTCTACATCCCAGAGAGTGAGAGTGGATTTGGTGACTTCTCTTCAGCACGCTGCCCTTTTTTTAACAAATCATGTACAGATCACCAATCCCTTTGCAAGAAGACATAATCAATCATTTACATGGTAATGAAGAATAACCAGAGATCTAACTCAAACCCTTTTCTGCCTGATCCTTGTGTTTCCCAAGAAGGCAAGCCCTCAGACAGCTGTTTTAACCTGTTGCCTTGTCTGATGCTGCGGACCAGTAGGCATGGGCAGCTAGGACCCTATCTAAAAGCTCCTGCGGAACAGGTTCTCCCCTCCTTTGCTGAGGGGAGATTCTTGCTGTGTGCACCAATGTCTTCCATTTATCCTGCATTGTTATACCCTCATGTTGTAAACACAACAATATGCGGTAAATCCGCTGATGTACAGCATATAATCAATCTAGACCAACCTACATCTAAGCCATTTCAGTCCTAAACTATATCCAGAGGGTAGAATGATATAATTAAAACCTTGTAGGTAGCTCAGCAACTGCTCAACTCAACGAGGTCTTGACTATAGCAGCAGAGAATTTGACAAGAATTAAATAGATTGTGGGAAACAACCCGAAAATAAAATAGGAAGTAGCAGATGGGCAACGGGTGGTGGGTTGGGGAAGTTCTAGGGATAGCACCATCAAATATTTAGACACAGTCACACTCTTTAAACATCTACAAAAAAGAAATACCAGACACCAAGAAGTGGTGCAACGATCAATCGTGGCACTCATCTGCAAGTCTAGGAACCTCAAATCACTGACCTTCAAATCAACATAAGTGCGATGCTTTTCACTGTCAAAAACACACAATTTAACATCACGCCACCTGCAGCCCAAGTCAAATGGTTATACTCCATACAAAGGCAATTCAAATTCTGAACTAAAGCAACTAGGTAATCATCAAACGTACCTTCCAGTTCCAAGTTTTTCAACTGCCTGAACCAATGCTTCTACTTCTGAAGCAGAGAATGGTCTCCTGATTCGCCTCTGTACAAATTCAGGATTTGATTTCCTACAAAAGGGAACCATAGCCAATGCCTCCATACTGATCGATGGAACTGCAGCCATTGCCTGGGTCTCTGGCATGTCAGTGGCAGTTGAACTATCAGCAAGAGAGGGAACTATGCTCATATTACTTTCAGGAAATCTACCCAAATTCAACAACAGAGTATTTGGGGAGACATAAGATATACCAGGTTGTAGTGTCAACGGTGCAGAATGCCTGAGAATAGAATATGCTAATACAATTAGACAAGATAAATTTTTTAATTCACAAACTTGGAACACATAAAAGATAGCTCAAGAGTACAGAAACTAAAAGTTGGTACATACTTGGATAAGTCCTGAGGTGTGCAACCAGATAGCCAAGATTGGTCTTCCGTGCATGCAGGTGGGGTGATTTGTGCATGTCTGGGCTCCAATATAAAACCCAAACTATGACGCTTCCGATCTTGAGATATCCCAGTCTGAAGTAGGGTTTTGTTGTCATCTTTGACCTTCTTTCCCTGAAGCATGATGCCAACATGCAGTCCGTCTCCAAGTATAGTAGTCACTGCCTCCATAACTGTCCTCTAAGGGAAAAAAAAAAACAAATACCAAATATCGCAGACAATCAAATAGGTGATGAGACTTAATTGGAACTTTTTCTCCTTCCCAAGTGTTACACAAAATGCCACTTGCAATAAAGTATGATAAAAATGTAAAAGAAATCAAAGCACCAGTTGTTCAACTATTAGACGGTTATTGTTGTTGTTTAGATGATGCATGATGCAAGTATCATCTGATCTTCATCCCGGTATGCAACATTGTTAATACACAAGCAACTTGGGCTCAACAAAACATCCATAGCCAGCTTGTTTTCCACAATCAGGCACTAAAAAAAAAAAAAAGCAACATGTCTATCCACAACTACAAGGTAATAATCCTCTAGTGCTGACTACAAAATTTATGAAAAACATATCCCGAATCTACCATTCCCCCCCACCCCCTCCAACCCAAAAAGAAAAAGACCTCAAATGAGTACCTTGACACCCAGTGAAGTGTAAGCACTTATTAGATGTGCCCATATCCTAAAGTTTGCATGCATCTTTGAAATAACAATAACAATAACAATAATAACTATAGTATAGAAGTACTGAGCCATGTAAGTAATCACAAAGAAATCAGGCAACTTTCCAAACCTTCAGTGAACCAACGGTTGCAGTTGCAGGAATCTCTATGAAGAGTTCTGGGACCTTGAAAGATTTTATGCTAAGCTTCACTGAATAACAAAAATAAATGCATAAGAGCCTCTCAAGTAGAAGCAGATCTTCCAGTTCATTACATGACAGGCTTTCCTACCATTACAACCCTTGGACTCAGGTGGTACTTGACCTGCTACTGAGGATGATGCTCCAATTGCTGCATGTAAGAGCTAGGACCATTCACCAAAACTGAATATATCCTGAAAGCCTAAAGCATAAACACAAACAGAAAACCACAAAAAAGGAAAATTTGCATGCATGCATTGTTTCACCTGTGGAGTGATTATCTCCTCCATCAGATGAGCATGCTGGGTTTTGACTAAAGAATTTCCTCTTCTTGAAAGGATAGATATTCTGTGATCTTTCATCCATATGACGATTTGTCCCATTGCAGTACATTGGCTTCATTTGCCCATCTGAAGAAATCAACCCAGAGGTGAAAGGTACCATCAGCTAGACATGAAACTACAAAAAATCAGTTCACTGTACTAAGACATGCACAAAAATGGAATGCAGCCTCAACCTCACATACAACGAAAAAACCTATTATTAATTGTATCATATGTGGGACAAACTGTATAATAAGACCTAATTTACATTCATAATAACAGTGCACAATCCACTAGGCTAAAACATAATGCAAATAGCAAATTCTAAAATTACCCCCTACCCTTCAATTTTTGAGCTTCTCTCCAGTGTCTAGAAGCAGAGAGTTTCTTCGTTCTTCTCCCTCGAATACCTGCCGTTGGCGTATAGGACTTTGATATGGTGATGTGTTGAGTGCACAGAACTGAGTTTTCGTCATCATCTCTACTAATTACTTTCACATTATCATAATGCTTAGGACAAGGAACATGATTTATGCAGTCCAACAAAGACGGCTTTACATCACTTTCTGAACCAACCAGGGCATGTGGTTCCCTGTCCAGTTGGATCAAATCCTCTGAACTGCCTGTAATGGGAATAATTCCATCTTTTTCGCTTATACTTGTATATGATTTATCTCCTAATTTCCCTTCAAGCACACCTCCAACTTTATCTTTGAAGAATTCCCCAAAACAAGGGGAGTCACCAATTACACTGTTTGAGGAAGATCCACAATTATTTCTGCTGTTAACAGCAGCCAGCTTCTTAGCAAAAAATATCATCTCTGATTGGTCATAGACACCTGATGCAGAACCAACCTCAAGAATAAGGTTGTTCTGACCATGGCAAAATTCATTCAATTTGTAGCTTTTATGGTGTCCCTGCAAACCAGGCAGGAAGGCAAAGAATTTCTCATCACAATTTCCCTGCAGACAGGAGTCTTCCTTCAATGATATACCTTCAGCCTCTCTCTCTCTATTAGAGTTAGCATAAACAATGTGATGCAAATCCTGTACACAAGCAGCATTGGTTGGGACCGAGCTTTCACTCCCCTGCAATAAATTGCCGGCTACACTAGATAAAATTCCAAATCCTTGTATCTGATTATCCTCACATTTCTTTCTGATTCGTCCCCTCCCCTAAAACCAGGGATTAAAAAGATTTATAAAATCAGGAAACTGTAAATTTCCAAGCAAAAATAGGCCAATAGGGAACCTTGGAATGGTAGCATTTGTTTACCCTAGATGATCTTGAAGCTCGAGGAACTACAGGAACCTGGTAGCCAGTGAAACCATAGTCTAACCTCCTCATTAAATAAAAATGGCCAGCTTTCTAAGGTTGCAGAAACCCAGAATAAGATCCTATCAAACCATCAGAACAATGATATGATTTCTTCTACCGTATTAAAGATGATCAAGTTTTTCATATCGAATATGTCTTGCAGATAACTCATGAGGTTTCAAAACATACTGCTTGAGAAAGGGCATTACGAGCCATTAAAGTTAAAAAAATCACAGTAAAATACCACAATCTTGGGCACGATACATAACGCAAAATCATCTTGCCCGTGTGAAAGTTGTTCTACATCCAGATTTCATTTGAAATTCTCACTCACCAATGGATTAGAAAAAATCCTTTAAACTTCGCACATCCAAGTCCCAGAATAAATTAACATTTGCAATAAAAAAAAGTAGTAGATTTTACAATTTGTCTAAACTATCACCGTCTATGGATGACGATCCAAGCAAGGTCGAAACAAATAGCCAGAGACACTGCATCATAGAATAGGAGGACCAAACAAAAATTTAATATTGCACTTGAATAACAAACAAAAGAAAAAAAATCTCTTAAGCTAAAAAAGAGTAACCGTCCATTTGAAGCAGACAAAAAAAAACTTACATTTAAATGGGTATTTGAGTAACCCTCATTTCATTCACCCCCTGGTTGGGGACAATTTACGCCCACCTGAACCTAAGATATATACACCCTTCAGTCTCTGTAAATAGAAATAAAAATCACAATAAATATCTTAAAAATGAAGAAGAAGAAGAAGAAGAAACAGGAAAGCAGAAAGCAAAACAAAACAAAAAAAAAAAAAAAAAACTTGAACTTTGAAGTTCGAACCCTGACAGAATCCTTAGAACCTTCAATGACACCAAAAACTACCGGAAATGAACAATCTCAGAGAAGCATTTAAAGCATGATTCTTTCATTAAAAAATGCCCAAAAATACAAAGATTTTATCAATTTCAGAAAACAAACCAGAAGGAACCAAAACAGTAACAAAAACTAATACCAAGTCCCCAAAGAAAATGGGAAATTGGTGGAATTTAAAGAAGAAATTGTAAGAATAACAGGAAAACGATCTGGGTCCTATCTTGATGAAGGAATTCAAGACAGATCATAAAAGTTTTCCATGTGAACGAAACTTCTATGCCTGAAAAACAGAACTACATTTCCACCAACAGGAAAAGCAATAATTTTTTTCCTGTCTGAAACACCGTTCGGTGAAACGATAATATCATTCTCACCGATCAAACTGGGTTCTGTCCGATCATCCAAAAAAAACCCAGAAAACCAACGAACCTCTGTGCTTAAGCCTTAAACCCCCCAGCGCTTTATAAACTTTGACTCTCGTAACTGCAAGTAACTGTACTAACCGGTAACTTGGTGTAAATTTTACCGGCCACACTTCGGATCTGTTCGTCCGTGTAATGGGTGATCCACTACCGTTCATATGAGTTGCCATGTCCACCACGTGGAAGTCTTTCCACTCATGTGGGTCCATCTTATCTCGTTAACATAAATACTAAAACTAGGTAGAATTTAAAGTTTCAAATTGGGAAGACTTTTTGGGCAATGAGAATAGGACAAGCAATTATTAGTATGAAACTTTATTGCAAATTTGACTGGTTGAAAATAAAAGAATCTGGGATTTACCAATTTGAAGGTTTTGAAAGAAGCAAGAGACATGGTTCCTATTGTATTGTTTCCATTTTTCTAATTAGAAAAGTAAAATTCTATACACTATATTATTATTTTATTCTCATTTTATTATATAAAATATAATATAATCATTATTATTAGATAATTTTTTATCACTTAATGATGATAAATATATCACATTTTATATGATGAGATGAACATAAAATGAGAATATGGAGTATATCATTACTCATTAGAAAAATGTAAGAGTTTTGCATTTATCTTGAATGAAATTTACTATGCATAAGTTATTATTTACTTTCACACCTCACACCTATAACTTTTTTACATGGTGTGAGATATTTTTCATAAGGTATAGAGTATTTTTTATAATATATAGTGTGAAGTGAAAAATAGTAACTAATGAAAAAAAAAAATCATTTTAAATATCTTGTTATACTTACTGGTGTACAATTAAAATTATATATATTTAAAAAAAAAAAGCAGTTAGGATGCGTAGAATCCGGGGAGACAAACATCATCAGAATGCTTAGTCATTAGCCACATTATCTATGAGAAGTAACATCAAGTAATGCAAGCTAACTTTTATATAATATTCTCCTCCAACTTTTTACCGGGAATTACTGAATTAGGTTGGTGAATTTGACCTATTTCAAATCCTTATGGCTCGCCCGTTGCAAGTCATTTTCATTTGTTTGAAAATTGAAGGCAATTGTACAAATTCTCCCAAATTAATTCTTTTGTTTTCACAATTATTCTCATATCATTTCATCTAATTATTACAACTTTCTTAAATTTTCACGCAAAATAAAATAAACAATTCAATTTTTTTCAAATCTTAAAATAAAAATAATATTAAAAAATATATATTCTAATAATATTTTATTCAATTTTCAACTTTTATCTCAACTCATCTCATCTCATCTGCGAAAACAAAATGGCTTTACACTTGGATGTTGAGTTAGTTTAGTTGAGTTGAATTCTTTATTAATAGTAGTGAGTTGAGATGGTGGAATGAGTTTATATGTGTTTGGATATTAAGATGAATTTAGATGTATTCATGAGAAATTGAAAAAGATTGTAAGTCTCGCATGTAAAAATGTGTTGAGTTGAAAAAGGTTATGGATCCCACGTGTAAAGACGTTTTGAGTTGAGATGAGTTTAATGATTTGATGATTATGTATTTAAATGTTAAACTTAGCTTAAAATTAGAATTAGAGTACCAGGTATTTTGAGAATACTTCATTACTAATTATTATTTTATTAATACTTTTTACATATTTTTTATTACTATTCAATATTCTATCATTACTTTTTCACTATTATTCACAGAATATCTGAGAATATCTTACTACCCAAATGCAACTTGACTGAGTTGATCTCAGCTCAGTCCAAGTTCCAATTGGGGCCTTAGCTAGGGATGCTTGGAGAGATGAGATGAGAATTTTGTGAATAGTAGTAAGATGGATTGAGTTAAGTATTCATTGAATTTTAGAAAATGAGAGAAAAAAAAAGTGAACAAAAAATATTATAAATTTAAAATATTATTAGAACATAATTTTTTAATATTATTTTTATTTTGAAATTTGAAAATTTTGAATTATTTTTTATTTGAAAGTTTGAAAAAATTGTAATGATTAACTTAAAAAAACTGTAATGATTAGTTTGAAAGTGTTTATGTTTTAATGATGTTTGGAAATGAAATGAAATGGGATGAGATGAAAATTGTTTTTAAATATCACCTGATCTGGATAGTGAGTTGAGATGAGATTAAATGAGATGAAAGTTAAATAAAATATTATTAAAATATTATTTTTTTAATATTATTTTTATTTTGAAATTTGAAAAAATTGATTTGTTTATTATATTTTGTTTGAATGTTTGGAAAAATTGTAATGATTAAATGATATAAAATAAAATAAATTGATATGGTTTCAGTACTAAATCAGACCTAAATTTTTAAATTATACCGTTCTAAGGGCATTCTCAATGAATAATGTAAAATCCATCTATCCGTAAAATTTAAAGAATTTTGTTCAAAATGCACATCCAATGAATTCTTTATTTCATTATTTCTACTCTCCAGTTTGCTAATGTGTTACCGTTACATGTGTTTTATGATTATCGACTGCAGCTTGGTGGGGTTGGCCTAACAATTCTCTAGGCCGTAATTTAATAAAAATGGATGGAATATATAAGTTAAATAACACATAAGATTGAGTAACCAACTCAAACCTAGTGAAATTTATTGAACTTAAATAACACAAATCCATAATATATTTTGATATTTTCGTAATATAATATCTTTTTATTTTTTTGAATCAATTTCAGTTTTGGTTTAGTTTATAAATATGGATTAATCAATATGACTTGTATATGAGGAAATATTACAAATATTAAAAGGTATAATGATATCATTTATAGTTAGATAAAATATTTGGAAGTTAGATAAAATATTTGAACGAGTAAGAAATATTAAAAATATAATATTTAAATAATATAGAAAAAAAAAATTATAAAAAATAATGTATGCTTATCATTTTTCAACAAATAAACATTCAAAAGTATGTCCCCACATTTCGAGGTTACTTCAAGAATATTCAAGTTGATTCAATACTGTCCTAAGAGCATTGATATTATTGAGAAGTCTCATACGGTTTAGAAACAAACTCATCCTGGACTTTATAAGAAATTACCTCACTCCTCCTATTAAGTTTTATAAAGAGAAATGAGTGTTTCTATATAGTATCAAAGCAGGTTAACTTATGATCAATGATGGACTCACCTACCCACGATGATGGTACCAAAAATACTGACCTACAAGTGAGGGGCGTGTTGAAAAGTCTCACACGGTTTAGAAACAAACTCATCCTGAACTTTATAAGGAGTTACCTCACTCCTCCTATTAGATTTTATAAAGAGAAATGAGTGTTTTTATATAGTATCAGAGCAGGTTAACCTATGACCGATGATGGACTCACCTACCCACGATGATGGTATCAAAAATACTGACCTACAAGTGAGGGGCATGTTGAAAAGTCTCACAAGGTTTAGGAACAAACTCATCCTGTACTTTATAAGCAGTTACTCCACTCCTCCTATTAGGCTTTTTATGGAGAGAAATAAGTATTTCTATAGGCATTAACTTCATCAAAGTTATCTTTAAAATTTGATAAAAAAAATATATATTTTCCATAAATCCAAAACATTTCTAGCCATAACATCACATTAGATTAGTCATCAAATTAATCAAAATAATAATATAATATATTTTTTAATAATAATATTTTTATTTTATTTTTTTATATTTTATAATTACACAAATCATATGTTAATTAATAATTTAATTTGATCCTTAAATTATTGTTTCCCAAGTAATTTTTTTTCTCAACCTAATTAATCCTGATTAATACTTAAATCGTGATGGCATTAATCTGAAAGTTGAAGGAAGTGATTTTATAATAAAATAATAAAAATAGACTATGAACAATACGTCTGCAAATATAGAGATGAAAACAAATATACTACAACTCAAAAGTTAAAATTTTGATTATTTGCCGAATCTATTATAGCATTTTTAACTGCAAACCATTCAAATTTTGAGATTCCTCCCATTTAAAGAGACCATATACCAGTGCTCAGGTGGTGAAAAGGGGAGCCAGAGACACGTCATAAACAAAGGACTACGGTATTATTTTCGTGGTGAGAGGAAGACGTGACCCACCATAAAGTGTCGTTTCGTGCCCAGTAATCCCGTGTATACTGGAAATAATGTCAGAACATGGCAAGCAAAAGACCAGAGCGATCACTGAACTATTTAGGAAATCTAATGCTTGAACAAGCAAAACTGCGTATCAAATTTAAGGAGTACGGAGATAACATTAGCAGTTGCTAAAACACACCTAAGAATACTTGTGATATATATAGCCCATAGAGAAAAAAAAAGATTAAAAAAAAAAAAGAATACATATGATGTACACCAATCATTCTGAGGCCAAATTTTCGTATTGCCAGGGGTTGAACTCTGTTGGTGTAATGTCGGTCTCTTGGACTCCATCTGAGCTATCATCGACAGCAGCCCGGTGTTCAGTATATTTGCCATTGTAGCTGTACACTTCCAAGTCACCCCAAGGTGTAGGAGTGACTTCATTAGTAAAGTCAAACCATCTTGGAGTGAACTGATGGCTATTAGCCTCTCGGTTTCTCTTTTCACTCCTCTGCCTCTCCTCCAGCCTGGAACAAAAACAAAAACAAAAGAAACAGCATGAGATACAAAATTCTCATAATTTTACATAAATTTATTTCTAAATTTTACTCAAATACAAAAAACACTTTTCAATTTCAAATCTTTAACTTTTTTATCTAATCATCACCTAATCATTATGTAAACACAAAAACCAATACAACTTTTACAAACTTTAAAACTAAACAAAACACAAAAATTAATATTACTTTTATAAACTTCAAAACAAAAATAATATTAAAAAGATAAGTGCTACAGTTACAAAGAAATTCCATAAAAATAAACACACAAACTGAAATGGATTCATATGATACAAAATATACTTTAAAATAAAAGTAATTTTATAATCTAACATACCACATTAAGTCACGTCAGTTTCTGAGTTTACTCTTGTGAAATTTCTGTGGTTAAAATATTTCTCTAAATTATATTCAAACAAATATTTCTCTAAGATATTTTTATTCAACTTTTTCTCTATTATTTCCAAATTCTAATAAAACATCTTAACTCAAACCATTTCACTACTATTTACAGTATTTTGAGATACTCCAAGTATCCAAACAAGCCTTCAGTTCCCCCACTCAGCTAGAACAAATACACAATCCTTTTACCAATCAAAGTTCAGCCCATGGATTGAGACTTCTCTTATTTTAAATGTAAACACCGGTCACTTGGAGACCCCATTGTTTCCCGGGATAAAATAAATTTTTCGACAAAGAGAATAAAAAAATCATGTTTCTCACACTACAGGGTGCAGTTGGAATGGCAATTCTTGCCATCCTGTCCCTAATGGTAAGAGTAGCTGTGGCAATGTGCATGACCGCCAATCACTTACCACAGAGTACCAATGTAATGGAGAATGCTGACACCATGCATGTATTGTGCAGAACTTATATCAGAGGTACCATGATTAGTGAACGGCGACAGAGTCCACAATTGTCATTAGTATTCATCCTAAATTACTTAGCCGATGTATGAGATTTTTTTGGGTGCATGTGCTTTTGAGTGCGTGCATCGAACACACAACACAGAGAGAGAGAGAGAGAGAGAGAGAATCTGACTTGCTCTTTTCAAAACCAGCTTGGGATAGGTCACCCTTCTCAAGTGCATATCTATCAGGACGCAGACGAGAATCTGATGCCAATAGCTTCTTGGGAGCAGTGTCAAAGCTGTTTAGCTTGTGTGCAAAATGTGTATACTGGAATCTGTCTTTTTCTGGGGCATCGGCAACTCTCCATACCTGCACAATGAAGCAATAGAATAACTCCAATAAGGTTTATTCACAATATTTGCCTTCAACCACAAGAGCTGAAAAGTACCCTTAAAAAATACAACTGCCAAGATTTAGGGAGACGTGTGTGTGTGTGTGTGTGTGTGTGTGTGTGTGTATATATATATATATAAATTATCTCATAGGTCTATAGCAGCATTGCAAAAACCATCACCTCACCACCAAGGCAGTCCTTTAAATTGCATATACGTCATAAGAGTGAATATTTCATGACCTATAATCATAATTGATTAATTTTCTGCAAAAATGAAGTTCATAGATGATTCTACACTATGAGACTCATAATTGATTCCAAGACTCTGGCTGATGAAAGCAAAGAAAGTCTTTCCAGGTCCACTAAAAGACTTTAAATCTAAAGAAAACATAGTGATTACTTGCTGGGTTATTCTTAAACACGATGTACTCAGGTACGTTTGGGAACACAAGTATTCTTAGACATTCTCAAATATTTCCTTCCCAAACATCACTAAAAAACAAAACACTTTTCAATTTCAAGTTTTCTACTTCTTCATCTAATCATTAGAACTTTCTCAAACTCCCAAACAAAACACAAAAAATAATTTCAAATTTCAAAACAAAAATAATATTAAAAATAATTTTGAAATAATTTTTTAATTTTTTAATATTTTTATTCAACTTTTTCTCTCCCATTTCCCAAAGCCCAATAAATCATCTTAACCTAATGCATTTTACTATTATTTACAAATATTCTGAGATATTCTAAGTATCCAAATGGGCCCGAAAACAGCACAATCCTCTCCACAAGGAAGCAAATATATATTGATTCTCAACTATGAAGATATTTCAGCACGGGGCAATCTGCTCCCTGTGGAAAACATTATTTGCTTTTCCTTGTAATCTATACTTTTTTGAGCATCAACAAAATGAAGCTCATCAACAGGAGGTTGCATTAATAAGTATATCACCCAACTAACACCAATACAATTAACAAGTATCACAATCAACTGAGTCTCAGACCCACAAGATCTGCATGTCAGACAGACTGAGAACTATGTCTGATTCTAATTTAAAGCTATTGTTTCGTTTCAAAATGATTTTAAACTATATTCGTCTGTGTTCCTGTAAGTGTCTGTAACAAGCAAGTCTCTAAAAGCATTGAACTTTTAGCAGCACGCAAATCAAATTACTTGCATATATACAACTTCAACAAATAGGTGGCAAGAACATCTTAGCCACCAACACTTCTAAACATGTTGAAGCCACAGCCCATCCTGATGACCAAGGTAGTACTGAAAGAGTGTGTACAACCACAGAATTTGCTGAAGTTAATGGGAGCATGCTGCTAAATTTATTTACAAGGATGTCAATGAAACCAGTCAAAATATGTTTTTTTAATTGGCACTTGTCCGAAACAAAGTCCCGACTAATCCCGATAGTGCGCATCCCTTTGGAAGAAGTTTCCCCCAAGTGCACATCAGGTAATTCAAGGGAAAACTCCCCCAATCCGATGGCCCCGATAAATTGTTTGCACCAAAAGGTTCAAACCATAAACCTTGGGGGAGCATACCACTAAGACCAAGGCTCTTAACACTTAAGCCAACCACTAAGGGTTCAAAATAGTACAAACAGAAAACAATATTTGAAGAGCTAACCTCTTTCAGTTCGGTGCCAGGAAGTGGCTCCCCTTCCAGGTCACAAGGTTGAAAACTCATTGACTCATTCCACTTTCCGGTCATCAAGATCTTGGGTTCCTCAGCAGCATTATATACATATCCATCCACTTCGTAGCGACCAGCTCTGCGGGCACAATTTCCTATGTCATATTAAGAATGAAAAAGCAAGGAAAGCCTACATTGAGTGATGAACCACACATGCATTCCCAATCAAAGGATTTATAACAAATATATCCAATCTTCTATAACGCTCAATCCATCCTGTGTGTATTAAGTATATCCACGCATGATTTTCAGAGACTCTAAGCACATACACAGGATCTAAATATTGCTCACAGGTGCATATAGCATTTTCTTAAGACAGATAAATGGAATGAGGACGACAAGCGTACAATAGCGACAAACGCAGGAAATAACTCATGCCTCTAGTAAGGAAAATGTTGACAAAAGACTGGTATGTAGCATAGAAAACCATATAAAGGTGGCATGCTATAACTGCCACCTTGCTTGTACAAAAAATGCCCCACATAAGATGGTAGTATCTATCCAAATTAATAAACATGTGCACGACATGTATGCCAGCAGGAGAAATCACAACTACTTGCAAGGAAATAGTAATACCCAAACCAGCCACATGGTTGAAAATACAGCACAACTTTGTCTCCGGTGGTAAAATTTGTCAAGATCATCTCCCCTGGTGAGTCAACCCATGTTCTGCCAAAGATTAAATTGTTCACTTTTGTTGGAGGCGGCACCAGGCCCAGAACTACACCATCTCTTTTGAGTGTCACTCGTGTCCTGCATCCAAACATGTACTAAAAGTTAGAAAACCGTAGACATAATGTAATAAGAATAACAGAAAATGTGGCCACTATGAACAGATTCACCAACCGAATTGTAAAAAGTATAATCATACATTTCCAATTGGCAGTGAAATGGAACATGTTTTCAGTTCCTGGCCAAGTGAGAATTAGGACAATAACTCTACTCATACACAAAGTACTCGAGGGGTCATTTATACATCAGCTTTCTTATTAGCATAATAAGTGAAAAAAATAAGGAACCACGAATTTGTGGTAGCAACATCAAGAATTTTGTAATAATGAATTCAACAAATTTCATAGGATCTTAGAACCTTTTAACAATATCATGGAGATATAGACAAACAAAGCAAAATAGGATTACCTTCCAAGAGGATAGACATCGAGTGAGTTCCCTAAAAATTTGGTTTTCACCTTCGAAGTTATGTCATAAATAAAATGTTCATTCTCAGCATGTCCAGCACTCATTGGAGGGTGATGACAAACCTGAAAGGAAAAATAATTTGAGAATGATATTTAACTAGGTGGAGTAGAAAATGTGGCTCTAACTTGCAGTTAATATCCACTCATCAAGAATAGATTAAAAAACCTACTACTTCCATAAAAGCAGCATCACAAAAAAAATGACTAGATAATCCAAAAACTTACCTGTTCTGCTATAAATGTAATGCCACCATGATTAACCATTTCATAAGTCTCCCCAAGGATGGGATTAAATGGCTTCCAAGTTCGCTGGAGTGCATAGTAGACAGATATAAACCATGATGCTGCAAACAGCCAATCATAAGTCCCAGATCACACACTACACATGGACATTCAAACATACACTAGCAGAGACAGCTGAAAAAGAAAGCTTACTTGCATACACCAATCGCATGTGGGGATCCTCGCATTCATCTGCCAGATCTAGCAGATAGGAGTATTCCATAAGCTGTAAAAAACATTTGATAATATTTAAGTTTCCTCAACAACATCAAATATAGCACAAGAGCTTCCCAGCAATGCAGTTAAAGTGCAACCAACACAAACCTCTGCCATCTTCTGCAGCATTGACATTGGCTCAAATATAAGTACGGGAAGTGTCACCAATGATGTGACATCAGAGCCTACATGGTTTTGCATCATTTTCCAGTGACCATCGCGATCCTGGAAGAACAAGAACGAAGTTAGAAATGAATATTCACATATACCTAAACAATATGAAAAACACAATAATTTTAATGCATCTTGACTAGCCTCACTTTTGTGCATAATTACTTAATATATGGATGTTAAGTGTTGCTACACATACTCGACATCAAATTCTAGAAAGCAACCCAGATACACGCAAAAGAACCCATCTACTTGGGTAATGACTTTTCTATTTGCTATTGAATATATACAATATGATAAGAACATAGTGAAACAAGTAGTGTACCTCATGTTTCCATCTACCTCTTTTTGCTTCTTCTTCAGCATCTTCGGTGCCTCCTTCCGGATTAACAACTTCCAGCCCTTCATAACCCAGTATCCTGTATAATACAAAGGCAATAGATTGTCAAACAATTGGATTCTTCAACACATGGAACTAGTGCAGTCAATATACATGGCGAATGCACAGTCAAGATTGGCAAACCATAAAATACATCCTTTCACCATGATCAGCAGAAACTTATAAAACTCGAATTGCAGAATATGCACAGGTGAGAAAGATTGGGCGTTACATGATAGAATACAACAGGAAACAAGCTACACAAAGTGTGTGATTCCAAAATAAACAGACATTCCCGCATATGATATAAAATTATACAAGTAATCAACAACCCAAACAACGCCACAACCACTGTAACCGAGACCATCAATAAATCTAAGAAATTATACAAGACAACCATTTCAGCTTCAGTTTTGAGATGGAAGACGTGTGGCACAGAAACACAAAGATCAAAGAGATTTTCAAACTAGTAAGAAATACTGCCTCCTTGGGAGGCTCTAACCTTAAACTCTAGCAGTATAGTTATCATCATGGCAACGAATATGAAAGGACTAGCACATAATTGAAGGAAACCATTAAGATCAACAACGAAAATAAGTATATAATGGAGTTAAGCTTTATCCAATATCGGGATCGTAGAAATTTAATAAAAAGGGAAATGAATAATTAACGGTAATAATTTATCCCAGAATCATCCGAGAAATGAAAGAGGAAAAAAAAATCGATTTCTGTACCTAGGTCAGGATATAAGAATTCAAAAGAAAAGAAAAATAATAGCGGAAGATCAAAACAGAGCGATGGCTATACCCGTTGACTGATTTGGTCATGGCGCTACCGAAATTCGTCAAACTGGTAGCGATGGAAGCGAAAAATCCACCGCCTTGCTTCGGATCCGTAGAATCCATTTCTGAAACCCTTGCTGAAGTCCTTTACAGGTGCTATAAGAGAGAAAGCGAGAGAGAGAGAGAGAGAGAGAGAGAGAGTTCAATTCAGAGAGGAGGCTGGACCTTCGGATTGGGATTTGGTTTATAGGCGGGGACAGCGAGGAGAAGCGGCAACGACTGTCGTTGGCGGTTCTTTCGTTTGAAGTTTGAAGTTTGAAGTCAAATTTGAAGAACTTTCCGTAAACTCGGCGTGGAATGATAAATCATAGGCCCACGCGTTTTGTGAAAGATTGTTATATTTTGCTACCGTTTTATATAAGCATCCAGATAGGCGGCTCTCCGCTGTACAGCTCAACAACAAATACCTTTGGCTGCTTTTTTTTTTAATTTTTTTTTTCCCCTTAATTATTCACAAGAATCACAACCGTATCTAAACTTATTTATTTCGATTATTTTGTTGAATACCTACAATCTCCATTTTGCCCATAATGAAATGATTAATTAATTAATAAATATGAGTTGTTTTACTCGTACTCTACTCATTATTATTTGAATTAGATTGCGTTTAAATAGTGAGATGATCTCACATATTTTATGAATAATAAAAAATATATATATAATATTAAGTAATAATAACAAACAAATAAAAAATAATAATAATATAATATTTTTCACTATTCAAACTAATACTTAATTATTAAAATTGTAGATATGTTATGAATAATGATAAGGTTACTACATTACTATTAATCATTTATTATTATTTTGTATTTTATTTTTTTTATTTTTTTATTTTATTTAATGATTAAGGAAGTGAGTATTAATAAAATTATATTTTTTTTAATGATTAAAGATATTAAAACAATACTTAAAAAATAAAAAAATTGAAATAATCTTGAATAATAGATGAATAATAATAGATTAGTAACTCTATCCGTACCCATATGTTATTACTTGATTATTCGCGTGAGATCAGTGGCTGCTTATTTGGGCGGCGAAAGAATGTTCGGCCGGCGTTGAATAGAGCATATGACAACTCAAAAAGGCAGCTTAGCCGCGTTAACACAAAGGACAGAGTACGTGGGCTATAACGTGGTACCCACGTGGCACGTGGGATTGTTGTCAGATAGTCACGGCAAAGTTATAAACACCTATCACAAATAGAAAACTAAACTCTGACACCTTCGTATTGACGTTGCCATAATAGTATCAGTTGATCGTCACACCTGTCTTTAATATTTTTTATAGCCATGCGTAAAGAGACTCCAATTTTTGCGAATAAGATACTCTCACCTTTCCCCAGCTCCCGCTGCATTTTTTTTATTTAGTAATTAAATAAATATTTTTAAATGATGTTGTGATTTTTTTTTTTAAATAGTAAAAAATACATCTAAAAAAGAAGTAAAAAAAAAAAAAGAACAATTATACTAATAATAGTTCCGAGCAAAGATTTAAATTTCGTACCGTACCGGTCGGTACGGCCGAAAATTTTCGTTTCGGCCGTCCGGCCGGTACCGGTACTATACCTGTTCCGTACCGGCCAAAATACCGGCCGTACCGGCCGGTACCGGTCATACCGGCCTCAATTTCGGCCTGTACCGGCCTATATTTCGGCCGGTACCGGCCGATATTTCGGCCTGTGTTTTTTTTTTTTTTTTTTTTCATTTTTTCAAACTACAAACTTATTTTTTAACCCTCAATTCAGACTAGACTATTTATAATTTATATATATATGTATTTGTATATAATTTATTTATATATAGACTATTATTTTAGAATATAATTTTTATATATATTTATATATATAATTTATTTATAGATCGACTATCCCGAAACGTTATCCCGAAACGCTATCCCGAAACGGTACCGGTACCGAAATATTTCGTTCCAGTGCCTTGACCGGTACGCTGTCCGGTACGGTATTCAAAACATTGGTTCCGAGCGGGAAGCTGGGGAAGGTGGCTGTAGAGCCACCTATGTTCCGAGTCAGAAGAGTCGAAGCAAAATGGAAATTGGGCGGGAACCAAGGCTCTAAACACCTGATGTTTAATTTCCTTTTTAAGTTTTTAGTATGTCCATCTCTGCATTAATTTTTTGTGTCACAACCAACTTCATCAATTTCAGGTAGTTAATATTTAATTCAAAGAACTCCAGGCAGCAACAGCGTAATATACCCACTAGTGCCAACATCATCTGCAGCATGCCCATGCTCACTCTTAAAAAAGAAAATCAGGCAAGTTACAAAAATATTATATAAAAATAAATTCACAAAGTGACGTGACTTGATGTGCTACGTCAGATTATAAAGTTACTTTTATCATAAAGTAGATCTAACAGATCACACGAAGTCAAATCAGTTTATGAGTTTACGTTTGTGTAATCTTTTTATGTACGCAACAATTCTCTTCATGAAATAAGTCCCTTGGTTGATCCTTTTGTTTGTGATCGCCAACATGATTGTGTTTGTCATCACCATCTACGTCAACAATTGCCCTCAAGAACTCGTCTCTTGCATTGCTACCTTCATGGTGTTGGGCTTGTGGAACCTGGTTTGTGAGCTAAGAAACCACCAGACAGAAAGTTCGCTTGACAGTTAGAGGTGCTACCCGCCCCCTACGGGACGGAGGCACCCCTTCCTCGCACCCCGCCCCTCATGGGGCAGGGGGTGGGGTTTTCACCCCCGTCCCCCGCCCCAGTGGGCGGGGTGCGGGGCGGATTCCCAATCCGCCCCGCCTCCTTCTACATTAAAAAAATAATAATACATTTTATTTGATTTAAAAATTATTTCCAATTGCAAAAGTAATTAAAAATACATTTTTAGACCCAAATTATAAATTTAAATTTTCTAAATATGAATATAATTTAAAAACTATGTAATTTTTAAATTTGCTAGTGCATATTTTGTGTAAATTGTAGTGTATTAGTTTTTAAACTATGTAGTTTTTAAATTTGCCAATGTATATTTTGTGAACAAGTCTAACAAATTGTAATATATATTTATATATACACAATTTGTAAAATATAAATATATGTTTATATTTATATATATGTATATAATATATATATATATATAAATCTAAGCGGGGGAAATGCGGGGCGGGGTTAGGCCCTCCCTGCCACCCGCCCACGCTAGGGGCCCTAGATGCGGGGCGAGGGGCCTCGCCCCCGGATGGGCGGAGCGGGGTTGCTCGCCCCGCCCAGGGCGAGGTAGCGGGGACGGGGCCCCGCTGCCCACCCCTATTGACAATCACGTGATTGATCGCTAAAGCGAATCTCAGGCAGAGAGTTTGCTCGAGACTCGCACAATAGGACACTCGAGCGAAGCTCAGGTAGAGAGTTCGCTCGAGTCTCGCTCGACAAGCCGCTTGAGCGAGCATTAGACAAAAAATTCACTCAAAACGCACTCGACACTACACTCAAGCAAATAACCAAAAATATATTTTTCTAGGGCTTCCACCGCATGACTATATATATATATATGATATTATATATGTTTTTAAGTGACTTCTTGAGGTGTGTTGAACGACATAAACAAAGAGAAAATAGAGAGGCAGCCATTGTGTGTGAGAAAGAGAAAAAGGGAGGGAGAGACATTATATTGCTCCACAGTGTTCTTATTTTTCTCTGAATAAAATCTTTTGCAGCTATATGGACATAGGCACGTTGTCGAACCACGTTGTGAGGAAGGGGCCCATCCCAGAAGGGCCCAGGCCCGAGGAGGTCAAGTTACGCAACATTAGGCCCAAAGACGAAATCCTGCCGGGGGCTAAAAGCAACCTGGGAAAGACTTTTGGCACTGAGTTTGGATATGTCAAGGAGATCGTCTCGAGACTCGGCAATCTACCAAGCCCTACCATATAGCGCCGAGCAGGATGCCCTACAGCATGCGGACAGCTGGACGTGCCCGATCGTGGTCTCGTCAGACTCAAGGCACGTCACATTCAATGTATGTGTAAGAAGGCCCGACACGCAACTGCGTACCCTGGGTACGTAGGACGGCTCAACCACGACCTGACACCTAACCCTAGCAGAAAGGTGGGCGACATGTCTGACCTAGCACGACCTGACACACGACGATCTCCCTTGGCCGCCTAAGCCACAGACTGACACACTGTTGCAATAGGGAATGAGTGGTAGCAGGTCTGACTTAAGTACGACCTGGCACGCCACGATCACACTTGGCAGTGAAGTCCAAATCAGGTATAAATAGCAACCATCCCTTCTAAGGAAGGTCTCTCTCTTGAATCCTTTTACTATTCTTTCTAATCTTCTGAGTTATTCTCATCACTAGAGGATTGTTCACTGACTTTGGCATTGAAGTGACCCCGGACGTCATCGAAGCCCTTCCTTCCTCTTAGTTGCAGGTGGCGTGAGCTTGGCTATCGAGGAAGTGCTTGAGTTGCGAACCACAACATCAACACACGTAATATTTTATGTCATGTGATTGTGTGATTGTTTATTTTCTCAATTGCCTGTTACTTGTCTGTAGCAGCGTTGGTGTGAACCTGGAGTGTTGACTTCCTAAAAAATTGGTATTAGAGCTCTAAGGTTGGGGTCCAAGGGAGAACGATGGCAGGAGACGAAGTGAAGGCTGGGATCGAGAAGTTTGATGGTCACGGATTTTGGTTACTGGTAGGGGTGTAACCGGTCCGATTTTGGACAAAATCTAGGATCGAACCAGTATGTACCGGTTTTATATTTTTCAAAACCGATTACGCACCGGTTACTCTCCTAAACCGGTACTTCCGGTTTTACCGGTCCAGTCTGGTCCGGTCCGGTTTTTCAGTTTTTTTTAAATGTAAGTTTCACAATTTGTCATTAAAAATTTGTTTATAAAAAAATTGATTTAAAAAAATATGTTTTATGCTTTTATTAATATATTAGACTATATAATAGTATTAATATTAAACTATTGGTATAGTTATAAGTTATATATTAGTATTAGTTATAAACTATATATTTAATATTAGTATTAGTTATAAACTTTTAGTAAAACCTTGTAGTATTAATTATAAGTATAACTATAGTCATTAGTCTATATTAGACTATTAGTATTAGTTATAAATTTTTAGTGATTTAGTATTAACATTTTATGTAATAATTTATAAATTATAATAAGAAATTATTTCATATATGAATATATAATTATATATATTATATATAAAAATTTCACATAAAAATTTATAATTATACATAATATATAAAACTTATATATATTAATATATATATATATAATATTTTGTATAAAACTTATATATACAATAATACAAATATTATTTTATATATGTATTTTTTATCAACCGGTCCGATCCGGTCCGAAAAATCCTAAAATCGAAACCGGACCGGAACCGGCCGGTTTTTACATTTTAAGAACCGGTTCCGAACCGGACCAGTTCAAAACCGGTAAAACCGGTATGGTCTGGTTTTCCGGTTTGAATTTACACCCCTAGTTATTGGAGATGCAAATCGAGGACTATCTTTACGGGAAGAGGCTCAATCTTCCTATATTGGAAAAGAAGCCGGATAGCATAGGCGATATTGATAGGAACTTTTTAGATTGACAAGTCCTGGGGGTTATTCGGCTGACCTTATCAAGATCAGTTGCACATAATGTTATTAATGAAAAGACTACAATGAATCTTATGGAGACCTTGTCAAGCATGTAGGAAAAGTTGTTGGCGAATAACAAAGTGCACTTGATGAAAAAGTTGTTCAACCTTAAGATGGTAGAAGGTACGTTAGTTGCCAACACTTGAATGACTTCAACACTATCACAAATCAATTTTCTTCGATCGAAATTGAGTATGATGATGAGATTCGGGCATTGATCATGTCAGCGTCATTGTCAAATGGTTGGGAGGCTATGAGAAGGCTTATGAGTAATTCTGCTGGTAAGATGAAGTTGAAGTATGACGAAATCTAAGATATGATTCTTGCTGAGGAGGTGAGTAGAAGAGACTCTTGTGAGATCTTGTGTTCGAGTTCTGCCCTGAATATTGACACTTGGGGCAAGGGACATGATGGATCAGGGTCCAAGAATAGAAGCAAGAGCAAGTCAAGATCTGGACAGCAAATCACTTGCTTGAACTATGGCAAGAAAGGCCACATCAAACGAGACTGTTGGAATCCAAAGAAGACTGAGGATGACGTTGTGAACCTGGTGATTGAAGAAATAGAGGATGCTATATTTCTTGCATTACACAATTCAAATGACGATTGGGTATTGGATTCAGGACTTCGTTCCATACCACTTCACACTAAAAGATCATGCTGAACTATGTTACTCGTGATTTTGGTAAGATGCACATGGCTGATGGAGAAGTATTGGATGTAGTGGGAGTGTCATACTCACAAACAGGAATGTGTGGACTTTGTAGAAAGTCAGACACACTTTCGAGTGGAAGAAAAACCTTATCTCTGTGGGATAGCTTGGCGATAATGGTCATTCGGTTGTCTTTTCTGGAGGTATGTGGAAGGTCACAAAACATGCAATGGTTTTGGATTGTGGTGAGAGAACATATACTTTGTATTTGACATCAGGATCCAGTGATGTGCAGAAAAATATAGAGTTGTGGCAAAGCAAGCTTGGTCACGTGGATTGGAAGGGGAAGGCACTTCTGAATGTGAGGATGGCGAAGCAAAAGGGAGTCAGCTTTGTAGTTCCTCATGAATATGTAAGCCTAGGGAAGGTTCTTGAGACCATGATGCAGAGCAAAGGTGTGAGAGACGAGGATAGAGTGTCTAGTTATCTAGGGTCGTCTACAACTACAGTTGTTGCTCGTAGGGCTCCCAGGACGACTAGACCTCTTCAATGGTATTCACCTATCTTGAGTTATATCATGCTGATTGAAGATGGTGAACCATGAAACTACGATAAAATCTTGCAAGATGGGAGATAGAGCGAGTGGGAGTTAGCTACGAAGAAACTAACTGGACTTCCAGGGCGGAAGCAGAAACTGCACAAAAGGTGGGAATGTCGGCTGAAGATTGAACATGATAGCAATATGAGGAGGGATCAATCACCCAAGTCAGAGAAGGGGGCCTCAGCAATAGGTTCTCAAATGTGTGTCAGGGTCGATACGAGACAATGTATTTCCAGTGTAGTGGGAGTTGTGAGTTGCCCTACTGATGCGTTGACTAAGGGAATTGCATGTGAGGAACTGAAGTTGTGCATGACTTCAATTAGATTTTTGGCTTAAAGACCAGAGCTGTGAGCTGTAAAGTGCTAAGGGCAAGCAGTGGAAATAGTGGTTAACGATTATGGTTGAACCAGTCTCCAAATGAGAGAGTGTTAGCTTTGAGGAGCCTAGTTTGTGAGCTGAGAGACCGTTAGACATAAAATTTATTTGACAGTCATGCGATGAGTCTCTAGAGTGAAGCTCAGTTAGAGAGTTCGCTCGAGACTCGCATGATAGGACGCTCGAGCGAAACTCAGACAGAGAATTTCCTCGATCTCACTCGACAGGCCACTCGAGCGAACATCCGACAAAATGTTTGCTCGAGCCGCACTTGACATTCCACTCAAGCAAATAACCAAAAATATATTTTTCTTGGATTTCTGCTGCATGACTATATATATATATATATTTGTGTGTGTGTGTGTTTGTTTAATTTTGTTTGTTTTTAAGTGACTTCCTGAGGTGGGTTGAATTGCAAAAACAAAGAAAAAAGAGAGAGGCAACCCTTGTCTGTCAGAAAGAGAAAAGGTGAGGGAGAGATATTGTATTGCTCCATAGTGTTCCTATTTTCCTCTGAATAAAATCTTCTATAACTCTATGGACATAATCACGTTGCAAGTAAATCTTTGTGTCATGTGATTGTTTATTTTCTCAATTGCCTGTTATAGCAATATTGTTGGTGTGAACCTGAGTTGTTAATTTTCTCAACACTTGGGTTACTACTCTTTCCAGCCCTCCAAGGATTTCCACGTTTCTTGTCTACATAAGTTCTTTTACTTTTTCTTGTCTATTTGCTAGAACCAAATTGACTATGACTTTTAAGCTCTTTTATGAATTTATTTTAATTGGGTTAACCGCAAATAGTACTTTTTAATATTATAATTGGGTTAGCTGTTTGGATAGTGAGTTGAAACGAGATGAGTTGATATGAAAGTTAAATAAAATAATATTAGAATATTACTTTTTAATATTATAATTGTTTTGAGATTTGAAAATTTTGAATTGTTTATTATATTTTGTCTGAAAATTTAGAAAAATTGTAATAATAAAATGAGATAAAACACTTCTTATATCCAAACAGGATATTTATTACTGTCATTAAGCAACTGTATGTGTTTATGGCTGGCTCTAGGCTAGAGAAGATGAGGGATCTAGATGTGAGTAAAGAGGTGCACAGCTGATCATGAGTTGCAATTGGTTGCATGCAGGGGTTTTGCATTTATCAAATATGCTGAGCCTTTTGGTGATTAATCGGTTTTCTAATGAGACTGTAAGTTCAAACCAATGGTATACTATTTTGCGAGAGCACCAAGATACGTCCAGCGTAACTTCTAATCAACCAATGGGAACTAAAGTTTATCATGCAGGTTCTTAAGATATTGAAACATACAATAAAAGCGCTGAGATAAACTGAACTTCTTTTCATGACAATTCTAGCACAACCCAAGTGGTTGTTGTGGCAATGGGAAGAATCAAAATGCACAATCAAAATGGCCTGAACTTCTTTCCGTGACAATTTCTTTTCTATGTTAAAAGACATATTTTTTCATTCTTTCAACAATATCTATGAAGAATAACAATATAAGTATATAAATATAGGTTCCAAAGTTGAGTGATCTTATCTTGGGTTGTTGACCTTCTAATTAATGCATGTAGCTAAAAATCATATAGTTTAAAATGTTGCCATTCTTTCTGACTGGCTGAATCATCATGGTTACATGAACCTGTTGGGATATATGTGGAGACTAGTTTTAGAGCTGAAAAAGTGTTTGATGAAAGTTGGCTCGACGTCGCTCGGCATACCGCTCAAGCGAACCTCAAGTCCGAGAGTCCTGCTCGAGTACTGCTCGACACGCTGTTCGAGCGAGTGTTCGCTCGACACTCCGCTCGAGCTAATGTTCATTTGGCTATTCGCTCGAGTCACGCTCTACAACACAGAGCCTGCAAATGATCCTTATTTCCGGTGTCATTATTTGAGTTGCGTCCCAACATCAAGATGGAGCCACAACACAGAGCCTACATCTTGCTTGGTACCTATGCTTAAAAAAGAAATATTTTTTCCTTTTTGTCTCTGTAAAAAATTTCCAAGTGAAATAAAGTTGAGGAAAATGTAATAGAAATGGACCAATTTCTTCTTTCCTGAGTATGAGCCACATCATTTCTATTTCAAAACCAATTCTTGATGGGGCAAAATGGTTGGCTTATGTATTTGTATGGTATGTCTGATTTATTTGAATATGATATGTTAATTGTATATTAACTCATAATAAATCAAGAAAAAGAAAAGTGGAAGTATGTAAAACACACATGTTTCTGTACATATTTGAAAATATAAATTTCAAGTGTTTGGCTAGCATTAAGTGACTAAGATGATAGACATCTTCTTTAGTTTGAATTTTGTGAGTTGTTGAATGTAAAATACTTTAAATTTATATGTAGTCTGTAATTAAGGCTTGTTTGGATAAAGAAACGATATCATCTCTTCTCATCTTACTATTACAACTTTTCCAAATTCTCATACAAAATATAATAAACAATTCAATTTTTTCAAATCTCAAAATAATAATAATATTAAAAAATAATATTTTAACAATATTTTATTCAACTCAAAAACCATCTCACCTTATCTTACTATTCAAACTAGCACTAAACGTTTTAGATAAGTCAAAACAAGTAATTTCAAGTCTCAAGGTTCTTACCTTATCCATTGAAGAGTTTTAATTTGAAACAGCTACAAGTCTGTGGAGATAATTTCTTGCTATCAGCAAACCGTTGCGACAGATTCAATCTTTAACTTCATATGACTTGAAAGCTTGCATCAAACTTCAAATGTCACAATATATTCTGGCACTACAAGAGAAGTGAATTTTCCCGACGATTATTTTTGTTGGGAAAAGTCCTATAAAACGCCGCCCCCACCTCTTCCTAGCAATTTACACCTCGCTGCATGCTCACCGGTATTATTCCTCCACTTCTGATCTACCTAACGGAAGCTAAAAATCGTTACTAAAAGGTTATCTTTATCGGCGATTTTATTTATCGCAAAAGTACAAAATATCGCCGCAGTTATGATCTACGATTCAGTTCATAATCATTGGGAAAGACTTTTTTTGGCGATTTTTTACCGTCACCAAAAGGACTAAAATCACCACAAATACACATTTCCAGCGTTCTCAAAACATCGCTGCAACTGACTAATCGGTTTTGAAGAATCAATTGCGGCAATTATAAAATCGCTCTAAATGTATATTTCCCATCCTGCAATTGAGTTTTTGCTTTCGAATATCTAGATGCAGCGATTGGAAAATCACTACTTTTGATCCATTCCCATCGATTTAAGAATCATCGCAAAATTATTTTTGGTTTTGTAAACTCAATTGTAGCGATTCTTAAATCATTGGGAAATATACATATCCAACGATTTTATAATCACTGTAATTGAATTTTCAATTTTCAATTTTGAATATGCAATTGCGGCGATCTTAAAACTGCTACTTTTGATCCATGGAAAGCTTGATAGAATGTTAAAATTAACGAAGCTGTGGATTTAAAAACTCTGGTTCTTAAATCAAGATGACAAATACGAGAATTAATTATTTTAGCAGCTGTTCAATAGCATTGTGCATGTGTGTGTGTGTTTTCAGCAGTTGTTTAGTAGCATTGTGCGTGTGTGTGTGTGTGTGTGTGTGTGTGTTCAGCAGCTGTTTAACATGCCAGTCAAAACTTCTAGATGCTTTATATCATAAAAGTAGTAGCGTACATGAAATGCAATTGCAGGATGTGGAACAGTTGGATTTAACAGCATAACTATGATTTCCTTGATATGTATAAGAACATTTACATGTGCATTTGTTTATGCCAGAAGAATCAGAAAGCTCATCTGCAACCAAATAATCAACTTAAGACAAACTCTTCATAGCTTTTATATGTAGATGTCACGTATTACTAAGAAGCAATGCTGGGGAACTTATCATTTAAAATATGAAAGCGCTTCACATACTGAATTAATAGCAACACTATTTGCCACAAATAGTTGAACATAGTGAGAAACCAATGTATTCTTTGGTTGAACTTTCCATTCCATATTAATATTACCAATTATAGGTTTCAATTCACAGGATTTGGGCCATTTTAAGTTTCACAAGCTTACTGGGAAACATTTTCGTCTAATTTCCAATTGTTATCCTTGCAATAATGAGAGATAAATTGAAGTGATTATATAACTGTTGATACTAGCCACAATGAATCTGCTGAATCCAAATCAAGCTGCTGAGATAAGCAATGGCAACTGCTGATGAATATGTAATCGATGGGGATATATAATTGTTTATATATTCCCACCCTCCCACTAAAAGGAAGAAAATATGGCCATTAAATATAATGTTGGAAATCATCACAACTTTGCACTTCCTAGTTTTACAGATGAATAAAGAGAGAATATCTACAAGATTATTGAACATAGTTATGTGTATTGTAAAACTATCACACCTTGTATTGCATACATGATGAATATATATACACAGCTAATGCTAACATAAAAGGAAATAACATATTAATGTCGTTTTGCTGTACATAATATTACAAGAAACAAAATAGGTAAGTAAAATCAGAGTTAACGCCAGGAATGGTGCTTAGCCTTGATCACAGAGGAATTATTGTGCATAATTTCCATCATCATCTGTTACGCCCCCTCAAGATGGTGCTCCCACAGTGACACCAATCTTGGATCGTAAAAGTTGAACACGTGGCCGTGACAAGGCCTTAGTCATTAAATTAGCAAGCTGGTCATTGGTAGACACATGGGCAACTTGCAGAAGGCCTTGGCTAACATAGTCCCGTATGAAGTGTAAATCAATGGCAATGTGTTTCATCTTCAAGTGGAGCACAGGATTGAGACTCAACTGAGTGGCACCAATATTATCACAGAGAATTTTTGGAGGAGACTTCATGGTGATCCCAAGCTTACGGAAGAGTGATTGAAGCCATGCAAGATCAGAGGTGGTACTGGCGAGTGCACGGTATTCAACTTCAGTGGATGAACGAGCCACAGCTCGTTGTTTCCGAGTGCACCAGGAGATAGGATTAGCTCCAAGAAAAATAATGTAGGCTGAGGTAGAGGTTCAATCATCAATACTCTCTGCCCAGTCAGCGTCTAAGTATGTAAGAAGTCAAGGTGCAGTTAAGCGACGAAGCTGAATGCCATGATAAATGGTATGTTTGAGATAGCGTAGAAGTCTTTTGACTGCGGTCCAGTGAACTTCAGAAGGAAAGTGCATGAATTGAGTCAACTTATTGACAAGAAAAGCTATGTCCGAGCAAGTTAGAGCAAGGTACTGAAGGGCACCAATGACACGTCTGTATGTGGTGCTAACAGCTGGGCTTGAACCATCATTGAGCTGAAGTCGACTTGAGGTGGCCAAAGGAGTAGTAACATCTTTAGCACCTTCCATTCCTATTTTATACAGAAGATCACACACATATTTGTGCTGTGTAAGAAATAGGCCATCTGAGGTTGGAATAACTTCAACGCCCAAAAAGAAATGAAGTGGCCCAAGGTCTTTTAGAGAGAATTGAGCACCAAGTGTCATAATAATATTGGTGATGAAGCCAAAATCATTTCTTGTGAGAATCAAATCATCAACATACACAAGAAAGTAACCTATAATGTTGTGTTTGTGATAGATAAATAGGAAGGGATCCGAAGCAGATTTTTCAAAACCAATGCCACAAAGGCAGTCATGCAGAGCACGATACTAGGCTCTCGATACCTGTTTCAGTCCGTAGATGGACTTTGGAAGATGGCAAACATGATGAGGATAGGCTGAATCAATAAAACCAGCTGGTTGTGCCATGAAGACATCTTCAGTTAACTTGCCATGAAGAAAAGCATTGTTCACATCCAGTTGACGGAGGGACCAACTATTCATTACAGCAAGTGATAAAATAATTCTGATAGTGGCTGGCTTTACAATAGGGGAGAATGTTTCAGTGTAGTCGATGCTAGGATGCTGATGAAATCCCTTCGCAACAAGGCTCGCTTTATAGCGATCAATTGAGCCATCTGATTTACGTTTAATGTGAAAAACTCATTTTGATCCAACTAAGTTATGTCGTGAGTTACTAGGAACCAACTTCCAGGTACCATGGTGTACAAGAGCAGTGAACTCCTCACTCATGGCTTGGAGCCAATGAGGGTCCTTGAGGGCTTGCTAAACACCAGTGGGTTCCAAAGTGGATGGAATGGGATGCTTGGTAGCAAGGTAGAGCCTTTTTGGTTTATGAATGTTGTTCATGAAGCATGTGACTATGCAAGTTGGTTGAGGAGGCAGTGTATCAACAACAGGATCAGTGGCAAAGAGAGTAGGGGCCATGCGTAAGGTAGCACTATCAGAGGAAGAAATCCGATGGGCGACACTAGTGCAAGGCACGGATTGCAGTTGGTGTTGGCCAGCATCTTCTAGAATGGGACCCGAGATAGGTGGACCATGAGGCACAGAAGTGTCAAGTGTCAAAAGTGGTGGGGGTGGTGCCACGGATTGAAGTGGTGGAGAAGTTTGGGAGTTGGAAAAAGGAGGAAAAATAGACTCATCGAAACGAACATGGCGTTATAAGAAAATCCTATGAGTGATGGGATTGAGACACTTGTATGCACTTTGGGAGGTAGAGTAACCAACAAAGATACATGGTCGGGACTTGGGTTCCAATTTGTGTTGAGAATATGGTTTAAGCCAGGGAAAGCACAAACATCCAAACAACCGAAGTTTTAGATAATTTGGGTGAGACTTGAATAGAATTTTGAAGGAAGATTTGAGAGAATGCAGAGGTGTGGGCATTCTATTTATGAGGTAGACGGTAGCCTGAAATGCCAAACTCTAGTAGGTGGGGGGAAGATGGGCTTGATGGAGTAAAGTCATGCCTGTTCCACAATATGCCGGTGACGGCGTTCAACTACTCCATTTTGTTCAAGAGTGTGGGGAGAAGTTGTTAGATGACTTATTCCATGGTGGCTGAGATAGCCTCGAAGTGCAACAAACTCACCTCCATTATTAGAGTAGAGATGTTTGATAGGAAGAGAGAATTGATTTTCAAGTATTGCTTTGAGTTGAGGAAAAATAGTGAAAACCTCAGATTTGAGTTTTATGGGAAAATACCAACAATATTTGGTGTGATGATCAACAAAGAGAACATAGTATCTATATCATTCAAGGGAGATGTGAGGTGCAGGACCCCAAACATCAGTGAACAAATATTCAAGGGGCAAGGAACTCGAGATAATAGAGGCATGAAATGGTAACTTCTAACTTTTATTAATAGAGCATGAAGTACATAAGGAATTGGAGACACGATTATTAGCTGGTAATTGAAAAGCTTTGATTAAATAAGTGACAAGTTGCCGAGAGGGATGACCCAAATGGCTATGCCAGATTTCAGAAGAGGCTCGTTCAATGGTAAAGGCTGCCTTCGGATTTCCAACATGACAGGAAGAAGCTGGCAGTGTGTAGATGCCTTTGTCACATGGCCCTTGCATTAGTGTCGCCCCCAACGTCGGATCCTTCACAAAGAAGTGATAAGGATGAAATTCAAGAACAAGATTATTTATTTTGGTAAATTCATGCACGGAAATCAGATTTTTATGAATTTTAGGAACACAAAGAGTATTGGTGAGAACAACACTTCGAGTAGGTAACTGAAATTTGACAATGCCAAAATGTGAAATTTGCAAACCTGATCCATCACCTATTATGACCTCATCGGTTCCATCATACTCTGAATGTATTGAGAGTTTTGACATATCAAACGTGATATGATGGGATGCTCCAGAATCAACCACCCAAGACTTTTCTACAGAGGAACCAGTAGTAGCACAGTTTGCAGTTGGAGAAGATGGATTCCAAAATTTTCTGCATTGGTGAGCCGTGTGACCCGGTGTAGCATAGAACTGACATACTATGGAGGACCTGTTTGAAGATGAATTGGAGTGTTGTTGTTGTGATGATCGCTGATGAGGCTACGAGTTGGTACTGCTTCGGTTGGGTTCGCCTCGATGAGATGAAGAAGAGGGACCTTTCTTTTGGTGATAGTTGGCAGTAGCAATGGCAGTTTGCTGCAGGGTCTCAAGGCGATGAAGATAGGTCTCATGACTGACAAGCAAGTCATGCAGCTCTTCAAAGGTGAGAGGATTTTCACGTGTGCGAATGGATCCTGCAATATCATGGTATTCAGATCCCAAGCCATTTAGAATGTAGAGCGTGAGATCGTCATTAGTGAGAGGTGAATCCACTAGTGCTAGTTCATCAGCAGTAGATTTGACTTGCTGAAGGTAGCCTGTGACGCTTTTGGCACCACGATTCAAGGACGTTAGCGTGTCCTTGAGTTGCATGACCCTCGTTCTGGAACGATTGGCATAGAGCCAGGTCAGTTTGAGCCAAGCTTCTCTAGAAGTGCTAGAAGCAGCAATAAGTGGCATGATGCTTTCAGAGACTGAAGCGAAAATGCCATTGAGGAGAAGTTTGTCTTGGTGAATCCAGCGATTGCGAGCAGCAAGAACCTCTGTAGTGGGGGAACTCCGAAGCTTGGGACAAGGATTGGAACCATTGATAAAACCCTGTAGATCATACCCAATGACAAGACTGTCAAGTTGAGCACACCATGCAGGAAAGTTGGAGGAGGTTAGCTTGTCAGGAAGTTGGGCATTTGCGTTAATGGCAATGATGTTGGTTTCGGGAGGAGAGATGGGGGAGTTGGAGTTGGTGACAGAGGGGGATGTTTGAGCCATAGCAGAATTAAAGAACAAAGGATCAACTCGTTTAAGAGAGAAGGGCTCTTGATACCATACAAGATTATTGAACATAGTTATGTGTATTGTAAAACTGTCACACCTTGTATTGCATACGTGATGGATATATATACATAACTAATGTTAACATAAAAGGAAAGAACATATTAATGTCGCTTTGCTGTACAGAATATTACAAGAAACAAAATAGGTAAGTTAAATCAGAGTTAACGCCAAGAATGGTGCTTGGCCTTGATCATGGAGGAATTGTTGTGCATGATTTCCATTATCATCTGTTAATATCTACATCAACATCTTACAATTGACAGCAGAAATTTACGTCATGTAAAAGCAAATTAATCATATGGTGTGTTCCAAGTCATTCTAAACTTTCAGTTCTTTTCCAATCCAACAATAATCCAAACCTCCATATCTCTTCACGGTTTTCTTCTTTTCTCTTCCATGAAAGTTGCAAGTCAAAGAAGTCACACAAAATCACACAAACAGCAGGCAATAGAAAACCAAAACAGATTGCACAAAAAATTGAAATAGACAACAACAAAAACTATAACAAATAACAGTAAGTTCTTTTCACTCTCATGTTCTTCAAGTTTTCAACATTTTTCCCTTGATTTCTTTAAACCTAATAAATCAATTATAGTCAAGCAGGTCTTTAAAAGAGAAAAGAACAAAATCAAGTACTGCCTAAATCATTTACAAGCAAAAAAAGAGTTTATATATTATTATCCATATATGCATTTCATCCCTTTCTAGGTGACAGAAAGTTAAATCCATGATAGTTACTGGACTTGAATATAGATATCGATGAAGACAATTCAACATAATAAAACACCAACCTGTATATATCCCATTTTTTCAACATTAAAACATTAGAGGGGACACATCCCTGTAAGGAACACCATTATAAAATACAAGAAAAAAATAGAGAAGAAATTATAATAAATATAAAGCAACAAACATGAAAATAGGAAAAGTAAACAATATCTAGACATCAGACTTTGTGCAGATACTCATATCAAGGACAAACATCAAATCCTTTAAAGTGCACCTTCATCCATCACTATGTTGCAAGCCACGTCCCATCACTCCCATCACGCATCAGCTGTTCAATAGCATATATAGCTTAAAGGCATCGCTACCCCACCTGCCACATAACTTGACCCATACAAGGGGGTCCACAAGCTAGTCCCATTAGCCAACGCTTCTTCGCGGCTTCCATATAATTGATAAATCTTGTGTAAGTCGTGATGGCAAGAGTTGAAGCGCTTACATAGTTGCTTTGTCAACGTCAATCAGTGGGTTTCACATTCCCAATCGAACACGAAGTCACGCTACAATTATGTGTCATCCCGTAATTTGGGCGACAATTATACTACATAAACCACTTTCAAACAATTGGAATTAACAAACCAATGACTTACACGAACACGGTCGATGAGCTCCTCTTTCATGGTTTGTGGGACATCAAACTATCGCTTGTAACTCATGTTGCAATACTGTTTAACAATCCATGATACTCATGTCATGAACATAGAAGTGTGTTCACAACACAGGGCAGTCTCGCCATCGTTTATCTTCAAAAATACTTTCTCGTGCTTCCACAGCTTCTCAAACTCGGTGCATTTAGTGGGCCCACAAGTTCGTTTCCTCTGTTCATGCATTACTACGGCCTCGGTTGGGGAATCCGCAGTTGTATTTCGAAGTTCACTAGATTAGTGTTTGTAAGTGTAAGTAATGTGGAATATTCAAACTTAATAACACATATAAATAGGTCAACACATTCAATATGTATTGGAAAAATACGCACCAGTTGGTGATTGTTCCCGTGCTGGTGAGGGTTCTCGAATATGTTCTAGTGGGGGAATTGGGTTGGCACATGGTGGGGGACTTGAGGGCTGTGTGGAGTCATCCAAGGAGGATTGATTACACTCCTCAGTGCTGTGATATGAAGAGATTTTCACTCCACGTGGTCAGATGTGGCGACCTGAGTACGGTACATGGCGCTTGCATGAATACCTCAAAGTCTCCCTCCGCCACTAGAACTAGGCCCCGATCGGTCACATGCATGTGTACGAGTTAATAACATTGTGATAAATGTCAGGTCCATTCCACATAATAATCTCAAAGTCATAGGTAGGTTTATAAAAAAGATCATTTATCTACCATTTTCAATTACTTGTGGGTAGACTAACCCATACATTATGAGCATAACATAGATAGATGAATAACTGAATTGTCAAATTACATACCTTGATAATTGATAGTGCTCCTCTTGCCTTCAGATTGAAGATGGGATTGCGCTGACATGCCCACACAGCTTACCGCCTGCTAGTTTAACACAGTCATAAGAGGTTAAAGGCTCTCAAAACTTAATTAATTCAAACTCAATATTAAAAATAGAAGATCTTCTCAATATTAAAAAGAGTAGAAATAAATAGCAATACTCAATAAGCCTACATTTCAAATGACAGCAACCAACTACCCCAAAACAAACCCGCAACACATATGCAGAGAAAAGAACCACAACTCAGATGCACAGAAAAGAACCACAACTCAGATGCACAAAACAGAACCACAAAACCACAACTATCATGTGTACTAAAATCCCATTGCACTAAAACAAAACCACATAACAGATTAAGTTTGTAGCGCAAGCTGTCACAAAGGCTAGTAGAATGCAAAAAACACAACTGAAGGCCACTTCTCTTTCTTTATATTTTCGATATAAATTTTAGTAATTTGAAATATAAAATAGATGTTAAACATATGTAGAGGATTTGAAGGCATGTTTCTTATTGTACAAAAAACAAAGAAATGCACTAAAAATATATATAAATATTGATGGGTGGAAGCTCATCTAATATTCTAATGGGATGCACTAACTTTAACAATATTTAGTAATATTATTCATCTCGATGGAATGTGGCAGCTTCTCACTGCATGGGAGTTTTAAGTGATCATCATAAAAGACAATCACTAATATATACTGGTTTTGTTTTCTTGCCTCTTTTGTTTTCAGAAAACATATCATCTTATCTTATCTCATCTCATCTCATCTAATCATTACAACTTTCTCAACTTCCCATACAAAATAAAATAAACAATTCAACTTTTTCAAATCTCAAAATAAAAATAATATTAAAAAATATATTCTAATAATACTTTATTCAACTCATCTCATCTCATTTCATTTGAAAAACAAACGAGACATTCCATGGACTTAATGTAGGTCGATGAAGTATACGAGGCCAATTATCAACATAGACCCTTTGTCCCTACCTCAAATAAAAAACATAGTATATATAACAAATCTTGCAGCTAGGGGCGCAACTACCTTAAGGCTTGGGGGGGCTAAATTTTAAAATTTGATGAAAATTAGGTTTTAGAAGGTGTTTTTATAAAGTAGACTATATAAAAATTAGTATTTGCCCCCCCCCCCCCCCCCCCCCCCCCCCCCCCCCCCGCCCCCCAAACTAGATTTTCTGGTTCTGTCCCTGCTTGCAGCTTCAAAATGAAGAATGAAAAGGAGAGCTTGAAAGAGTAGAAGGATGATTCAAGTTAGGAAATCCATTAGAGACCATTTTAACTTACCAACCACCTGTTTCACATTTTTCCTATCAAACTCCTAGTACTCTTTCTCCCATATCAAGGTCAAGCTTTGAATATTAAAAAAAAAATATTTGTGTGTGTGAGAAATACCTTAACCCAGCACAAGCATCTCGACTCCTGCATCTCAAGTTTGGAAATTCATTCACATGTTTGCATCAAGAAAAAATAAATAACCCTGGAAAGTCATCTACCATCACTTACTTTAATTACATCTGAAATAGATGTAATTAAAGACAGAATCTTTAAAATTGTGGCATGTATTGGGAGGAAGCAGGAAAACCCCATTTATAAAATGGAAATGAAAATGAAAATGAAATTGATTTAAAAAAGAAGGAAAAACAAGCCGCAGCCTGTTTGTAATTTTTGCTCAAGAAAGGACAACAACAACACCAATACCACAACCACCACAATATAGAAGCAGCAAAAATAGAGGTAAATACGCAAACCATGCACTTCACAGTAAAAATGTAAAAAATTCCAGGAAGAAAAATCAGAGGCCAAAAATATGGGAGACCCAATCCAAGCAACCCGCAAGACCAACCACTTGACAAAGTGAAAAAATTGCTGTACAAAACCTGATCTGAAAACTTTATTAGAAATCATTTTAAGTAATCTGATGAAGCTGAAATGACTATCAGTTTACCTAAATGAAGTCGGTAATTAAGATGTACTACTCTGGAATCTTAGCAGCGATTGAAGATTTAATGTTGGAAGTGAACATCATGTGGCTAGAAGTAAAAGGAGAAAGGGAGAAGTTGAGACACCAGGATGTGATAATCAAAGCAGTTAATCTTAAAAGATTGGAAGTTTAATGTGGTTGAGGCAAAAAAACATTGGATATAAGAAGAGCTTGCACAAAATGCACTACCTACAAAAGAACTGGTTATGCATAAGAGACAGGTTGGTCCAAATGATAAAAACTATAAAATCCTTAATACTGATTGGCGAACAGTACTGCATACATAAAGACAATGCCCCGATGCATAACATGTCCTCTGCTAATGGTTGTGTAATGCAGAAATGGACTTCAGAAGGTGGATGATGAACCTTAAAGCGAAAAGTAGAGTCGTCGAAGAGAATTACTCGAAGAAGAGACAAGGTAGATAAAAACAAAGGTCTAACAATGGAGAGTGGCTTTTAAATGTGGGGGTACTATTTATGTAACTATATATATATATTAACATCATAAAATTATTGTTTTATGATGTTACAACGCCTCTAACCTTTAAAAAATTAATTTTATGCTATATATAACATCAAGCAACTAATATATAAATTGAATTTATTAGAATTTAGGGAGGCACAAAAGATGAATGAAGGGGTGGATGCAAGAGAGGTGATGAACAGAGAAAATACAAAATGGATTGCACCAGATGAAGACATCACAAAAGCTAATTTTGATGTTGTAATCGACAATGAAAACAAGAAGATGGGAATTGGTCTAATAGCAAGGAAAGATATGGGTGATATTTTGTTCACAACATGTACAGGTAGACCTTTTGTTGGAGATAATTGCATGGCTGAATGTTATAAAATTTGGAGGGCAATGGACTTATGTAGAGATGTAGATATTAGAGAGGTGATTTGTGAAGGTGATGCAAGAAGTGTTAAAGATGCTTGAAAAGTGGTATAATCTCCCACTATATATAAAGTTGATTGATTAGGATCATTAAATTGGATGCTTTTCATACCCGAGATTTCCATTCATATTCTCCTCCACGGAATTGCTATAATTATAAGAAGATTTTTATTTTTTAATAATGAATCTTATGGTTTTCAATGAGATTATGCAAGACTTATACACTCTAATATAGTTAAGATATATTTAATATTGCTCCTAACTAAAATAACTAGAAATTAACTTTTATGATCTTATAAAATTAGAAAAATATGAAGTTAGTCGTCTAATAAATCTGAAACAGTTTTTAAAATCCATCAATTTGTCACTTATATGAGCTAGCCCTACCTGAAGTTGGCCAATATAAAACCTTTTAGGGGTTTAATATACGAAATTCATTCTAGCATAATATACTTGAGTTGGTTTTTTCCCTTTACCAAATTAATATTTGTTCTTGTAGTTTGGTACATTTTCCTATAGGATTTTAACTGTGAACTCGAATCTGGACAAATTTTGTCGGTATTGCGTTGCAACAGTTCGATCTTGAGCTTACTCCTGATCTAAATCTATATATAAACACTAAACACAGTAATATTACACAAAGAAAACCAGGCATTGTTTTCAAAATCGGCACTTAAACTGCAAAAGTCAGATACACAACATTTTGAAGCAAATAGAGGAACATGCACATCAGTTTTGCATAAATAAAAATTATTGACCAACAAAACTTTTGCAATGCAACCTACACATGAAGGGGAAAAAACAAATAAATTGGCAACAAGAGATAACTGTATGGTGGTGATATTCCCTGGAGCAGACGGCGATTATACTGGACTGTTGCAAAAGTTCAACTTGGGAAACGAAATGGAGGCACAGAACCTCAGTTGTAAGGGAAGGAAATGTAAGGTCACAGGTCGTTACCAGCTGAAACGAAGGGAACTTTATTTTTTCATTTTGCAAGTAGCCGAAAATGGACAACCAACAACGGAAGGGGGAAGGGTGCAGGAAAATGGGACAGTGAGAACAAGGTTTTGCTGAAGAGGGAGGAGATGACGCCATGTGCAAACACAAGGAAGGGGCCAAATGCAGGTGCTCTATAATCGAGGATTCATCGAAGTGCAGAAGCTGGGTGTTGGGGGAAAAAATAAAATTACTCTTCGATAAATAAGAGATTTGGAGCCCCACACAATGTATTGCAACGTAGGTTAGAGCGTTGCAAATTAAATTTTTTTTCAAGCGATTTTAATCGCAAACGTAGGTCAAAACGTCGCAATAGCCCTGATTAATGGTCCCAATGTACGATTGATTATATTTGATTTTAAAACCCACGGCGATTTGGAAATCGATGCAAAAGAATACCTTTCCCAACAATATTATTTACAGCGATTTGGCCGGAATAGCCCAATTTCTTGTAGTGTGGCATGTGCGAGTTAGGATTAGTGCTCACAATATGTGCTGGTGCGAATTTGGATTTTTTTTTTGGAGTTTAAGTATTTTGAAAATATTTTACTACTATTTATTATTTTTTTATTATTTTTCTTCACTATTATTTAATATTCTATTATTATTTTTTTACTATTATTTATAAAATATTTTAAAATATCTCACTGCCTAAATATAATCATATTTTAAGCTGAAATTTAATCGATCTTTGTCTCTTTTAGCACCATCGGCATGCAGACTGACAGAAATTCGTGCCTGACCTTCCCAATAATGGTCGCAATTTTTTAAACTTTTTACCTAATTACCTTCTGGTTGGAAAGAGAGTACGTAGACCTCACTGAATTTAATGCTCATGTGGATAACATTTAGGATTCTTTTGACAGGGAGCTAAAATAATTTTAGATGATTTAAATAAAATTTTGTTAAAATATTATTTTTTAATATTATTATTTTTTTAAAATTTAAAAATGTTAAATTATTTATTATATTTGATATAAAAATTCTAAAAATATTATAATGATAAGATAAAATTAGATGAAATTAGATAATTTTTGTATCCAAACTATCCCCTAATGGCATGCAATATTTATTGCAGTGGAATCTGCATGCAAAAAGTGTCTGAAGTAAATTTATAAGATATCTCAATCCCCTAAGCATAAATTTGTTCGAATGGTTCAAGCATATTGGTTAATTAAACTTTTGTTAATGGAAAGAACCCTATTGGTTAATTCAGTTTTTTATTAGTATTTTCGTTTCTCCAAAGTAATTATTTTAAGCCGATTTTGCAACAGACCATTCTTTGAATTTAGTATTTTACTTTAAAATCCATATTGAGATTCGGGGGGGGGGGGGGGGGGGGGAAAAAAAAAAAACCAATAACACAAATAATTATTGAATCGAGTCCAATTATCCAAATATCAAAATACAAAAAAGAAACTCTGCATGCTATATGTAAGGAGCTAGAAACATTGGAATGATATAGAAACTTCTTATTTTTCTTCCATTTTCTCTCTCATTTTCTTAGAGGAGCTCCTTCGAAGAGAGCAAATCAGTGTTATCTTATTTTAATCCTTAAGGTGTGTTACATAAATTTATCAAAAACTTAATAAAGTTTGAAATTACGCCTAAATCAACGAAAAAGACAACTCTCCTAAACAACAAAAGTGGAGATGAAAAGCAACTAGACTACCAGTGTCTTGCTAACTAGGAATCTAGAATTCACCCACCAAAAGTTTTAGGAAAATGCTATATTGCCCAATGCATTTGATCGATGTCAATAAATTTCACTGGTATCGGTCAAATACATCGATCCCTATGAGGTACAAAAGTATCCAAAATCAATGTTTTAAATTTCATTACGTACTGATTGGAATGGCCGAAATTTCTCTTTCCGGAATAGTAACCGGCACGGTTAAGGGAGTGTTCCGTTTTGGGTCCAATTCCGATCGTTTCGATCCATTTTGGCCGGAATACATATTTCGGTCCAAAATAAATTAATATGAAAATTTGGTAAATATTTGAAAATGAGAGGGGCAAACTTGTAAAACCGATGTCTCATTTTCTCCTCTCTGCGACAAGCCGACAAGCCGACATGTCACATTTCTTTTTCAAATTTTCTCTACTCTAGTCTCTCAATCTCTCCCAAATGCCTTCAGTAGCCCAACCTTCCAAATAGGTTTTTATATTGTTTTCTACTGCATCAAATTTGTTTTTCTTTTTTAAGAAAATATATGTATATTAGATATTCTTAAGTAATCTTTTTCATATATATATATATAATTATTTTTATATATAATTTATCCATATATTGATTATCTCGAAACGGTACACCAAAACGTACCAGTACCAAAATATTTCGTTCCAGTACCTCGACTGAAATGGTCATCAGAACTGACTTCAAAACTTTGCCCAAAACCCAACAATTCCAGTAGTACCCAATACACACGAACCTTTTAGCTCCGCATGGCCAAGGACAATTTGTTTCTTAATATCACACAGATACTCCCAAAAAACCATACAAAGAGTTTATAAAGAGGTCAGGGTAGTAATATGTGACACGACCCCAATACGAATACATCTCGAAATTAGCAGTTTAGGTTTGATGTTAACTAGTTCGGGTCAAAATGGATTGAGCCGTTAAGGTACAATTTATAAATAGGCCAATAAAGGGTCAACCCGCTTAACCTGAAATCAACCCATTTAGATTTTATTTCAAAATTACAATTTTATTATTATTACGTTGTAATATTGATATTTCTCAGTATGCTTATGTTTTTATTATTGTGATTGTAATTTTAGACATTTTTTATTTTAATATTTGTAATATTGTTAGCAATGAGTCTTATTTTTTTAAAATATTGTGTTTACTAATAAATAGAGATTTTAGCTTTTAGTAAAATTATGTTTAAAAGGTCAAATGAATTACGTGTGTTAGCTCTACATTAAATGAGTTTAAATGAGTTGTGTCATGTTGACTTATTTATAATTAATAATTAAACGTGTCAGAATGGATGACACAACACGGCTTATTATCTAAATGAGTTGGGTTATGGTTTGAAAGTTTGACACGTTTAACTTAATAGGTTAGGTTCGGATTGATCTATATAATCAAATATTCATGACTTAACACAATATGAACACAACCCAAAAATACGATTTGTCATCCCTATAAAGAGGCAATCATATGCCTGATCTTCCAATTGTTTGTTGCGTAATTGTTTTCCAACTTCGGCCACATTGGCCAATGATATGATTAACTGCTTTTGGCCTTCGAAAGCTGGAGAAAGGAAATGTAACAAAAATCCATTTAAACATCACGAGGACAACCTTGTGAGTGTAGTGGTGGCTCATAAGGGACTAGTGGCCCAATCTGGCCACAATGGAGTTGACCTTGTAAGCCACTTCCATTGGTGGTCTTCTTGCAAGGGTAGCTTCTTGATTACTCGATCTAGGCAACTTAGTAGTGGCTCACACTAGAACCAACTTGTGGTGTCTTGATCTAGTAACAAGACAGCAACCAACTGATGTCCACCTTTGAATCACTCAAACCAAGCCACCCAGAGATGGCTCAATCTCAACCACCTAGAGGTGGCCTTCATGAGGCAACTGACACAATGGCCAGATCGGGTGATGATATTGGAATGTCTCTTCTGCTAGCCACCACTAGGAGATCTGCCACATGTGGTCATAAGGTATACCCCATGACTAAACTTTCATTTTCGTTGTCACATCTTTTGGTTTTTGTATTTTTAATTTGCATTTTTCCCATGTAGTCTACATTCAAATTTTTTTTATTTTTTTTATTTTTTATTCTCGTACAACTTATGTATTATGCACTACTATAATTATCCTTCTTACTTAGTTGTTGAACTCGCCACTTATTTATAAGATCTCGAAATTATAACTCATTTGAATAGTGAAAGTGTTTCATCTCATCTCATTTCATCTTAGCATTACGACTTTCTCAAATTTCATCACAAAATATAATAAACAATTCAACATTTTCAAATCCTAAAATAATAATAATATTAAAAAATAATATTCTAACAAGATTTTATTCAACTTTCAACTTTCATCTAAAACCATTTTATCTCATCTCACTATCCAAATCATACCTAAATAATAGTAGTTTTTATTATGAGAATTTTGTCATAAATCAATGGTTTGTAAAATTATACTTTTTATTTGTCAAGATCATTTAGATTTTTATTTTTTTTATATCGAGAAAAAGACTCAAATCACTGCCTGCTAACCCTCGAAACTATAGTGTAAAAAATATAATAACAATCTACTAACATTTTTGTCTATAGTCAAATTACAACCATTTACTAGCTAGATGTTATATTTATATAGTAAATTGTGATATTAAATATGTGAATTTTTTGAATGCGGGTTATTATTTATTTTTGCGAACCTCTACCACAAGAAGATGCATTTGTTTAGTGGTAAGAATGTGTTGTCTCAAATTAAAGGGCAGAACTATGAAACTCCACAAGTGCACTTTGATTTATTTTGTGAAATAAATGAAGTATTGAATTTATCTTGTGCATGGGCCAAACAGTCACAACCATTGGGCGGTTGCACTGACCACTTGGCTAGTCATGCCTCTTTGTTTTTAAATGAAACATTACATCTATGGGTGAAAGAAAACCGATGAACCAGACCAAACTGGACTGGTCTAGTTCTAAATAGGTTTGGTTCGGTACCGATTCCATTTTTTTAAAATTGGTTGAGATCGGTTTAGTTCCGGTTTTCTTTTTTCTAATACTGGACCAGACCAGTTCATATAAATATATATACTTTAATTTTTATATAATATAAAATATTCTTATATGATTTTTTATATTATATTTAATTTTTATTTCTAATATATATAATTATATATAAAATAATCTTGTATCATATGCTAAATTACTAATTAAAATAACACTAAATTTTAAAATCCTATATAAATAACTATATATTATCACTATATTATTATATACTATAATATATATATATATAACATATTATATATACTATATATATATATATATAATATAGTACCGGACTAGAACCAGTAAAACTGAAAGTACTGGTTTAAGGGTATAGCTGGTGCGGTATCGATTCTTCAAATCTCAAAACTGGTATATATCGGTTCGGTTCTAAAATATGTCTAAAACCGGACTGAACCAGACCAGTTGCACCCTTAGTTGGATAACTAGTGCAAGTGATATTAAAGCTACATCTAGTTGGATTTTCACCCTTGATAGTCAAGTTGTTTCATGGGCTTCTAAGAAATAGACGTGTATTTCACATTCAGCATTGGAATATGAATTTGTAGCCTTGGTGACAGTAGGCAAAGAAAGAGAATGACTAAGGAATTTGTTATTTGACATAAAGTTGTGGCCACAACCGATGTCAGACATTTCTTTCCACTGTGATAGTGAAGTAACTATGTCTAGGGCTTATAGTAAAGTCTATAATGGAAAATCTAAACATATTACCTTAAGACGTGAATATATCAAGCAATTAATAAGTGATAGTGTTATCACTATTGTATATGTGCGGTCAAGTAAAAACTTGACGGATCCTTTCACAAAGGGACTCTCGAGAGATTTGGTAAATAGTACATTTAGTGGAATGAGTTTGAAATCTTTCTTTTAAAAGTAACCTGTAATAAGAATCCAACCTTACACTATTAATAAAGGAAAATGTCACTCTCATCGAGAGTGACTACCGATAATTCTCACTGATTGTCTCTTTTTTTCTTTTTGCTTAATGATTAAGGAAATGTTTTTTAATAAGTTTATAATTTTTATTATTTTTTGTAAAATGTTTAAGGGGCTTAAAAAATATTTGAGAAAAAAAGCAAAAAAGAAAAAGAAAAAAGAAAAAAAACCTGTTCGGTGAGGATTCTTCGGTGGCTGTAGCAGCCCCTATTAATAAATTGTTTAAGGTTTAATGGGTAATAATAAGTTACAGTTATGTAGCTGAGATAATACTGAAATTGAATTTAATGTGAGAAACCATTTTAGGATGGTCAGTGCTATACTCTTAATAAAGTTCCATAGTTGTATATGTGTCTGAAGTAATAGAGACACAAAATAAACTTAACCTATGTGAACATAAAAGGTGAGGACAATTTCTAGCAAAAGTTTACTTTTTATTTTTATAAATGTTCATGAATGCCAATAATTGGTGAGTTATCTCACTAAAATTGGATGGAATCATGTATATGGCATTTTCGTTCTTAAAATATAAAGTCTTGCAGTAATTGAAGGTTTAAGTCAAAATATACATTTTTGTATGCATGAAAATATTAGTATTTGAGTAAAAAATTTAATATCGCAATTTAAGTGGAAGATTGTTAGATTTATATTATAGATTGTGATATTAAATGAGTGAGTTTATTAATTTATTTTTGTGAAGCACTACCACAAGGAGATGTATTAGTTTAGTGGTAAGTATGTGTTGTTTCAAATTAAAGGGTAATAGTTCGAATCTCCACAAGTGCACTATGATTTATTTTGTGAAATAATTGAAGTGTTGGACTTAGACAAACAAGATGCTTGGGCCGGACAAACCTTGCGCGTGGGCCGAACAGTCACAACACTTTGGTGATTGCACATGGCCGAATTTGAATAGGTGTGAAATAATTGAAGTGTTGGACTTAGACAAACACGATGCTTGGGCCGGACAAGCCTTGCGCGTGGGCCGAACAGTCACAACACTTTGGTGATTGCACATGGCCGAATTTGAATAGGTGCAATACTTTAAAAATTAAATTACTGAAATGACACTTAAGTAGACTAGAACCAGTGCCCTCCCTTCTCTAAGTAAGGCGCTGACCACTTGGCTAGGCAATGCTTCAAAATTATTATTCCTTTCGCTTATTTTTTCAGTCATTTTTTAGAGTGAATGCAGTTATCACCTTAAAGATGATATTCTACACGCTTCAAAGTCGCATGCATTTATTTTTTCAGATTACTGTATCCGCTTAAATTTCTTCAACATTTAGCTAGGATTGCAGGTTTTTCAGTAGTAATGAAATTCAGAAGATAAAATGACCTTGGACTTTATATATATATATATATATATATATATATATAAACAGTTTGACAATGGCGACGACAAACGTGGGCAATCTGGAAGGAGTTTGGGTCGTTGTTGTGATCAGCCTGTGGATGGCTGGCCCCAAACACCATAAATTTGAAAACGAAATGATGATGCATACAGAGATATGAGAGATCACATGCAAGGACGAAGAAATCTGAATTGCTATGGATGAAAGCTCATGCATGGGGGAAAACAGTCTCATTTGGCGTCTATTGTCCCCTTTTGATAAGGTTCACGATCTCTCCCACATGCATGTTTGATCTTTCTTGTCATGAGACTGAAGCCCATGCACTCTTGCTCCAAATATACATGGCATCTCTCTCTCTTTCTCTCTATCACACACATGGGATGATTTCTTCAAGCTTTAACAGCAAGTTTTGGCCCTTTTAATGATTATTTTAGGACTCGATCGATTGGTGCCTTGAATGATTGTATATATATATATATATATATATATATATATATATATATAATAACAAGGGAAAAAATATGTTCAAGTTCGAGAAAGGATCTCAAGTAGAAGGAAGGAAAAGACACATGAAGTGAGCTCTATAAATTTATTATTGCTCCCATGAAATTTTCTGAGGAAAATGCTAATTAGCATAATATTTGACAACTTTTGACAGACCTTTTTAGTCTTTCTTCTTCTTCTTCTTTTGCAATTATTGAATTCTATTAAATAAAATCTATTGACAGACTGAGCTCTCGTTTGTTTTTACAATTCATCTCAATTTATTTCATTTTATTTAAACATTACAACTTTTCTAAATTTTCACACAAAATAAAATAAACAATTCAACTTTTTCAAATCTCAAAATAATAAATAATATTAAAAAATATATATTCTAATAATATTTTATTCAACTTTTAATTTTAATTTCAACTCATCTCATCTGATCTGCGAAAACAAACGAGGTCTGACTGATCTTCTTATGAGAAAATTTAAAATTTTTAAAAAAGGATAAGAAATAAAATTAGCAAATCCATTCAAAAGGTTGTCAAAATGTTACTGGGCAAAAATAGTATTAAATATTCAATAAATATTATAAGATCCATTTTACATATCCATGTCTCTCCCACTAGAAGTCATCGACTCCGAGCTGTAAGAACTCAAGAAAATCTTGACGCGATAATAAGAGATTGGAAGAGCTCTCATCAAGCATGTGGAACTTTTTAGTTTTACCTCCTAGAGAATAATTAGTACTTTGATCAGCTGAATGAAAACAGAGATCATGGGCCAATACAATAGTCTTATAAAAATTGAAATAAAATTGTAGAAAAAGACAATGCAAGAAGACGACAAGTGCTGCATAAGAAATGCGTTACTTAATTAAATACTACTTATAAAGTTGAAGTGCACGTACGATATATAGGCCAGCCAGGGGGATTACATGACATACTACACATACTTCCAAAACATTGAGATTTTAAGTCTTGAAAATAATGATAATCACAGAGTCAAATGACTCAAATGGAATCCTTCGAAAAAAAATAAATATTTTGAAACTCAAAATCAGTACGAGATCAAGTACTGTCATCAACATCAAAATGCATGCATGCATGTGAGTATATTCCAATATCGCAAATTTTCATGAGTACATGTTTACCCGATGAGTATTGCTATAATCATAAAGAGATTATATAAAAATAATCTTATAAATTGACATGGTTTTATATAGTCTGTTACATTTACTTTATAATATGACAAACCACATCATATCACATCAATTTATGAGATTTATTTTCTGTAATCTATTTGTGGACAGAGTATTTCTTTTATTCAATACAAAAAATGTCACCGACAATATATTTCAACAGCATTTGGCGATAGGTAAAACAGGAGCATTAAGTTACAATTTGGCTTAAGGAAAATGATACTTCCACCAATGATTGGTATAACCGACAAAGTGTATTGATCAATATTTTTTTCTTAAAGTATTTGTGTGTATTTATTTTTTAGTATTTTTTTAAAAATACTAATACTAATACTAATACAAATGATTTAGAAAAAAATAAGAAAAAAAATTAACACTATCGATACACCATTCTGTATCATTTATCGATGGCTGTAGCATTGTCCTTGACTTAAAATACGTATTGTTCTTTGCTTGGAAATGTTAAAGAATTCCTGACCAGATTCATGATCAATATAACAATGATCATCTCTCATAATCTACCTGACTTGTATGACATTCTTTTTGGCTCCACCCAACTCATACCCTATAGAAAAGGAAACCTCATGCATGTGTGGAACTTATTTTTTATTATATTCTGAAGACAAATGCCATTAATTAGCCATATATATTATATATTCAAAGGGAGAAAGAGAGAATCTAGTCCACAATCCCGGCATTTCATTCTAAATTTTACATTAGACAAAGTTAAGATATAAATTAAATAATACAATTAACATCTTCCCATCAAAGCAAAGGTCTTGATGAGTTTAAATCCTAATTTTATACTCTATCACATTTAATTAATTATTTCACATATTGAGTCTACTTATTAAGGAGGAGCCTACACCAAACATGAGAGAGTATTAAAATAAAATAAATAATAAAACATACATATTCCGATAAAATAAGACATGATTCTACAATATTTATTATTGTCGGTATAGATTTTCGAACATTAATAAATGCTTAATAAAAAAAAAACTTATATATTATGCAATGTGCAGCATACTCACCGACTTTAATTAAAAAACAGAGGAACGCATGATTAGGTAAATCTTAATGGCATGCATGATCGTCAATATAAGAGTCCTAAGTCCACACTTGGGAAAACAAAATCATAGGATTCCATGTGAGTTTGGATCCCTAGAGGCCATTAGACATAAAAAAAAGTCAAACTCTTGAGGTTAAATCATCTCAAAAGATGATACAAAAATAAGGGGAACAACCATGTTGTTTTGGATTTATCGATGTTCATCTTCCTCGAGTTCAATGCGCGCAGTGAGATAGTTTGACTTTTTTTTGCTCACTTCATTTCTTTAAATATAGGCTACCTATAGCCTTATGCATATGGTATATAGTTTACATAAATGTTTTGAATTTGGTTTCGTAATGGTCGAAATATACATTACCGACTAGATAGTCGGTACAAAGAAGTATATTATTTCATACCGGTCTGAATTTCGACCGATACTGGCCTATATATCGGATTTCGGCCGATATATAGATTTCTGACTTTACTCTTTTTTTTTTTTTCATTTCTTCAAACTGCAGGCTCATTTTTAGACCTTCAATTCAGATCGGACTATTTATAATTTATATATAATTTATATATATTTATATATAATTTATTCATATCTAGATTATTCTGAAATGGTACCGTACTGAAATATCTTGTTTCAATACCTCGACCGAAACGGTATTTAAAACATTAGTTTAGAGTAGAAAAATAAAATCATATATAGTTATGGAGTATGAATATAGTCTAAAAATAAAAATAAAGCTGATTCGAGTTGATCACTTCTCTGAAAAATTCCCAATCCCAATTTTATTTTTGAGAAATTAATAACAATGGGAATTTTGTAAGTAATTATTATATTAATTAAATAGAGAAAATTATTGGATATTTAATAAAACAAATCAGAATATATTATGTCATTAAAGTCGTCTATATGCTATGATTTTATTATAAGATAAGTGTCTACACTTTGAAACTACTCAATTTTAATTAATATGTGACCATAGAGTACGGCACCATGGAACGAGAAGAGTTTCAATCATTTCTAAGGAGAAATGATACTTACAGTCGTGAGTGTATAAATACCGCGTAATCATTTTGAAAAAAAGTGAATACGAGATCTACATGAAAAAAAAATTAATTTTTTAATAGTAAACTCCACTCTTTTTTAAAGTGACTGCATGATATAGCTTGTGCACTCTACGATTGTAAGTAGTATTACTCATTTCTAAAACATTGAAAAACAAAAAATATTGAGTATCGAGTTCTTTTAAATTTTTCACCAATTTTCTTCCAATATAGATAAATTCCATCCTCTCTCTTTTTTTTTTTTTTTTTTTTTATGATCTTTCGATCCGTTCATGGAATGCTTTGTACGTTATGCATTCCATGAGAACTAAGAATAAGTTAAGAAGAAACTTAATCACCTTAATTATACAAACAAGTATATGATATCCCACAGGCCGCCACAGCCGTGTGCATATAATATGTGTGATAATTAAGATAAATGTCATTATATAATAGCGGAATCAAATCACATGCATGCACATGATCATTACGTACACATATATATATCGTACGTTCTTGGAGGTAAGGAATTGGGTCCGTCCGGCCGGTTGGTGACAGGTTCAGTACGTACGCGTGTCCTGGAGGCAATTGGCATACATATATGCATATGCAAGATCATTTGGTGCTGATATGTAGATACATACTTCATTGATCGACTTACATGCATGCATGGGGCCATGGCCGATTCAGTCTATAGATCTAGTTGGGTCGGTGAGTGGGACATGCATGCATGCATTCATGAACCTAGCTCGATCGCTGGCAAGCTTTTTTCAACCTTTTATTTAGGGCCCTTTTACGTGTCGAAGTTCGCCCTCTCTTCCCTCCTTTTCAACCAATTATTCAAATATATACTTTCTTCACGTAAAAGCTTATATATTCATATAAAAAGTATTGATATTTTTTATTAATATAATGCATTCTATAATAAGTATTTTGTTATATACTATATATATAATTACAAGTATATATAATTAAAAATTTAACTTTTTAAATTCTCATTATTACAATTTTTTAAAATTTTCACATAAAATATAATTAACACTTTAATTTTTTTAAATCTTAAAATAATAATAATAATAAAATATAATATTTTAATAATTTTATTTAATTTTAAAATTTTAAATTAATTTATCTCATCTCAATTCATTATTCAAACAGACTGATTTTACATCTTCACTTTTGAGAACTTGCTATCAAATAATTTTTAGAGGAGTGGAAAAAGGTTAAATAATAATAGAGAAAGAAAATGGTGGGGGCGGGGGTGTCCATGCCGAGTTGGGCTTTTGATGGTGAAAATGAGAGTTTGAACATTGAATTAGTGGCAATTCAAGAGGGGTTAAACAGGACTTGGTGTTTCGTTGATGCGACACCATCGATAAGCACAAACCCTAATTCGTAAAATCGGAATAATAATCATGTCACTTTTACTATTATTTTCATATGTTTTTCCCCTTTTAGGGAGGGTATAAGGGCCCTACATTTTCATATATTTTTCTATTTTAGGGTACATGCATGCTTTATTCCTCCATTAACTTCCGCCTTCTTTAATATTTGAAATATGACAAATTATAAAACAAACTACCATATAGTAAATTGACATTATCTAGAACTTTTTTAATTTTTATTACTAAATAATGTTAAATACAGTTTTAAAATACACAAATTTTGCACATTTTTTTAATAAAAAATAATATAATTGATGTAAATACTCTATTTTTTTTTAAAAAAAATGACATAATTGCCTTCTTTTAAAATAATAAAGAAATGACAGCTCACATTGCAGTTTTTTGGGACAGTGAAGGATGATTATTACCCTACTTTTTATAAATGCAAGACAATATCTTCATTTCACCTTTTATTTAATATCTCAGATTGATTCACAAGGATTTCACAACAAAATATTGGATTTAGGTTTGAATTTTAACGCAACAAAGTTTGCAGGTGGATATGAGATGGATTACTATATATTAGGACTGAACAACAACCAAAGAAAACGGCCAACACCGACACATATCAACCGTCGGAACACGGATATGGGTGAGACTAGCAAAGAACTAGTCGGAATTGATGACCGGTATTTCTTCTCTCCAACGGCAGTATGTTCGGTTGTTCCATGCAAATCTCTTTCATTAGTCGGCGTTGATTTTGGTTGAAAATCGCGCCGATAGGATTAGTTTTCACCCGTACTATATATACGCCATCCTACTTTTTATAATACTCTACTGAATTAGGGGGCGAAACCAAGAATTTCATTTTGGGCAGGGAAAAACTATAGAATAATTTTTTTTGAAGGGGCAAAGTGAACTTTGATAGAATTTATCTTCTAAAAGACTCGTAAAAATTGAATTTTTTTTGTATATATTGTAAGGGGGTAAAATACACAAGGGTCAAAATGGTTTTTAAGGTCCAGCTTATCAAGGGGCCATCATTAGAAGATAAACGAAGGGAGAGGAAAAGACTGACAAATAAGGGACATGAGAAGGTAAGGGGCAATGTGTTAGTTGAGAAAATAGGTGATCTGACATAAAATAAAGCAAAGGGGGCAAGAGATAAAAGGGACAGGGTGCCTATGGTTTCAAGGACTTGGCCTTTTGGATGCTTGGAGGGATTTTTGGCCAAGCTTCTTGGGTGGAGTTCTTTTTCGGCTGCTTCTTGAATCTCGAGACAAAAAGTTTCAGAGAAAATATTTTCTCCAGCAAATAGATTTCCAGCTCCCATTGTACAATGAGAAATAAGATGCTATGAGAGAGTAAATAAGCATATTATAGTGAAATCTCCTCTCTCCAAACTCCCGTGAACATAGGCTCAGTGCTGAACTACGTAAATCTGTGTATTCATCTCTTCTTATTTTCTCAGCTTTTAAATAATGTTTACCGCTATAGATGTACGCATGGACACCATACAACGGCACTGGATCACTGTTGGAAGCTCCACATCTCACCACTCGAGGTCCAACCCACCTCAGCGTCTGGAAATGAATCTTTTTTCCCTTCTAAGTTGCACCGTTTTTTGGCATTAACATATATAATAGGATGAAAATGAAACAACGCGGGGCTTGAATGATATTTGAAAAGATTCGTTGTAATTTATCCTTTGAAAATAACCCTAATTGGAATTAAGGGATAGAGAGTGGTAAGAGCACTTTGTTATTTGCTGACAACTTTTCATACATATTTGACAAAGTTGTCATGAGATTCACCGTGATTCTTTCCTTAATAATATTATGCGCCACTAATCTAAACAAGGTGAGCCAAATAACCCCCAAAACTTACTAATCCAACAGATTCCAATTAGCATCATCCATACTCTCTGACTTCTGACCCAACAAAGGAAGGTGGAGCCCTTCCCATGGAGATAACCATCGATCTACATCCTTCAATAACCAAACTCTATGCTATCGAACTTCTCGATTCCGACCTTCATGTCTTCTCCAGCCATCGTTCAACCCCGAATCCTAAGAACCTTAGAGCTCTAATATCAATTGTTGTGAAAAACACCACACATACAATCAACAATAACAAAATAGACAATGAAATAAATGTAAAAATACAAGAATCAAGTACACACACATGACACATAGAATTTTAATGTGGATAGACAATGTGACTATGTCTATAGAGCTGCATAAGATTTTATTCTAGATAAGATAACAAACACACACAGTGAGTTACAAGAGTTTCACTCTACTCACACAAGTCTCAACTCTCTCTAAGACTTTTTTTGTATCAAGAATATGTTCTACATGCCATTTTTCTCTTTTTTGTCAATTTGATAAGTTTCTATTCCAAAACATAACACACACACGCACACATATAAAACGACATTAGAAACCCTAAGGCGACAAAACATGATTATTCGCTCAAGTGAACAGGTTATCCAACATTAGCTTGAGTCAACCGTCAAGTACACCTCAAGTGAATACTAGGGTTGTGTTTCACTCGAGCTTACCGTCGTGTGCGCCTCGAACGAATAATCTGTCTAATTTTCGTTTGAACCAGTCGTTGAGCATACCTCAAGCGAACTCTCTATCTAAGTTTCGCTCAAGCGTCTTGTCAAGTGAGAGTCGAATGAATGCTCGACTTGACGTCTTTCCAACTCAAAATCAGACTCCATAACCTAAAAATAGACCATTTCATCTCTATGTATACGTAAAAGTCCCAATTTTGAGCTCGGATTTTTTGAGGGCGGTGAGCCGGAGTTTTGACCTTTTTGGGGCTGATTTTGGATGGCCTTGCCTAGTTGGAATTGGTGGATAGAAAGTGGTGGGGGCACACGTCTTGGGTGTGTCCAATAAGGAAAACTCTATCTTCAGGCGAGCTAGTGCACCGATGCGCACCAATCTATCTACGTGTACCGTTTATTTAAACGATGCGTTTTAATTTGGGTAGGAACGAATTTTAGACGGATGGAAAAAGCTAAATTAACATAAGACCCATTTTTGAATGGGGGCACTTCCGTCGTTTCCTCTCTCTCCATTTTTCTTCATTTTCTTCTCCTCTCTCGTTGTTCCTTCTCCCTTTCCATTCTCTGCTATTTCTTCTCCTCTCCCGTCGATACTCGTGGTCTCCACCCTAGTTTTTATCTACAGGCAGAGCTTGCAGTTAGGCTTTTGGATGGAGGATCCGGAAGGGAGGTAGTCCTTGATGTTGGGTCGATCCAAGTCCAGCTCAGAGCTTAACGAAGTTAACTTCTCACTGCCACTCATCTCTGTATCTTCTAAATGTGTCGAGTTTCTCAATCTCGGTGGCCACGAATCCTTGGTGCTTTGGTCCTTTTCTTCTAGTTCTGTTTGTATGAGTCATGGTTTTTAATTTCTAGTAATTACAGATAATTACGGGCAGAGTATACATGCGGCATGAGTCGTGGGTTCGACCTTGAACCTCCGGTGTGGGTGAGCGACGGTGTCTGTTCAGAGAGAGAGAGAGAGAGAGAGAGAGAGAGTACTATGAGGGCAAAACCGATACTTAGAGAGAGTTAACGTGGAGAGTGAGAGGCTTATCGTGTAGTCTTGGCAGTGGTGGCTGCCGAGAGTTGGTGTGAAGCTGTGAGACGTGGAGGTTGATTTTGGTGGCTTACGTTCATGTGGATGTGGTGCAACACTATAGATGGTGGAAGTTGGTGGTATGTAGGGTTCCGCTTGCCCTGTTAAGGTTGCTAAAAATAGAGGCTTGTTGAGTTCTTGGTACAGGTGGCTGTGTAAGATAATGGCTCTCGGTAGTTGGCTTTTGGAGGTGCTAGCAGATGGTGGTGGTGAAGCATCCGGTGTAAAGCTAGCTTCTACCGGTGTGGCGATGGAAGAATTACTGATGGCGTATGTGGGAGTGGGCCATGCTCTGTTTTTGTTTCTTAAAAATAGAGGCTTCCATGTTGTGGGTGTAGGAATGATGTGGGTGTGGAAGACATGCGGCGGTAAAGGTTTTCTTTTGGTGGTTTTCTGCTTGGCTTGGCCGGGATCCTCACTCTGTGCACTGGTGGTCTGGTGCAGCAGATTGGCTACGGTGCTCGTTGGTTTCCAGTCGTGTGTTTTTGGGCGGCACGTGATTGTAGGTGTAGAGATGTCTCTGTGAAGCATCCATGTGTGGCTGTGCAAGGAGGTGTTGGGAGGTGGCAAAACTCAGTGCCTTACAAAAAATAAAGACGTTTGCATTGGGTGAGAAGAGAAACCGATTCGTAGGATTAAAGGGAGAGGTCGACGTGGGGAGGTGCAGTGGTTCAGCTGTGGCGATTGAAATGGGGTTGTTGTTTCTTGTGGGCCGTGGGAGATGGTTTGCGGCGGTTGGCTTACGGTTTTTGCAAGGTTGGTGGTGGTCGTAAAGTGTAGACTCCCTGTATCTTAATATACATATATAATTTGTATTCGTCTGTTATTTTTGTTCTTTTTTGTTTTGATAAAAAAATATAAAAAACCACGTCAACGATTGGCACACAATTGTTACGCGATATTACTTGTACTCAGAAGAATTGGTCTAATAAATGTCCAGAATAGTATAAGGAAAAATTTAATTATAAACGATTCTGCACACTAATATGTGTATCTATTCAATATGATTGATTAAAAAGTATATTTTATTAAAAATAATACTAATTTAAATTTAAAATATAAAGATAATAATATTAATATATAAATTAACATGTAAATTTATTTATATATAACAAAACTTACACTATAAAAAAGACCCCACCCCTCCTAACCGCCTTCGTAAACCGTGCGTGGGTGCACAAAGACAGCGCGAGGCTCGAGATGAGTCCCACCTACAAGGAGCCACGGGCCCTGCTCCTATCCTCTACGGACAAACACAACATTTGTTTTTGTCCTCTTCCAGCCTCTCCTGTGTACCTAACGGGCATAACCCTGCCACGTTCTTTGCATCCCTTTTTCTTTTTTCTTTTTGTTTTTTACTTTCGTATTTAGAAAAGCATATTTACTCAATACTATTACGAAGAACTTTAATTACAAGCAATCATAAAGATACATCTTGATGTTTTTGACATATAGGATGTTAAAATTGTAATATTTTTTACAAATTAATTTTTATTATGTCGACAATATATGAAAGGTACATTTTCTCACAATTCATGTTAGGTTTAGTACTTATCTGATGTCGCTACAATATTCAATTTGAATTCTGCTTGGGATTGCAATGACACTGCTTTTAAAAAAAAAAAAAAAAAAAAAATTGTAATAAACTTAAAGCCAATTGCAATGACACTGCTTGGGATTGAAGCAGAAGTCATTTGGAAGATGGTGATGATGTTAGGATCTTATACCTTAAGGTCTCGTTTGCTTTTTAGACTATACTGATATCAACTCAATTTATTCTAATTTTAAAGTGAGTCTAAATTCAAACACACAATTTTCAAACCACTAAAGTCATCTCAAATCAAAATATTTTTACATGTAGGACTTATAATTTTTTTTAACTCAACAGCTTTTTATATACAGGACTTATATTTTTTAAATTCCTATAAATATATCTAAACTTATTTTAATATTCAAATACATCTAAATTTATTTTAAGTGGATCTCATAAAATTTATTCGACCATCTTAACTCATTACTATTTATAAACAATTCAATTCAACTCAACATTCAAAAATAACTTAAGAGTTTTAAAAAAAAAAGGAGACAAAAGAATGAATGAATCTATACCCTTAATAGTTGATGGAATCAGCAACATTAAATCTACTTCTTAATAGGCAGTCAATGGAGTGGTTGGAGCTTGAATTTAATCGCAAAGTTGAACAAGTTGGGAGAAGAAAGTTTGATGCGGTGAAGCATTCATTTTCCATACAACCATTTAATGATCCATATCTTATCTTCCTTCTTCTTCTTCTTGACCTCAATTACGTGGCTTCTTTTTGGCTTCACCTTAAAACTCACTAGAATATAATAATCGTTTCTTTGGAGTAGGAAAAAGTAATTAAATTATATTTGTTGCACCCTCCATTTTTATTCTTCATACGGCTATATCCAACACCCATCAATTATTTTATTTTTTATTTTTTATTGCCAAAAATGATGCTTCAAGTTACACGAAAGAATAATTTTTAAATCTAATTTAAATACAAAAACGATTTCATCTAATCTCATCTTATAATTATAATTTTTTAAATTTTTAAATAAAATATAATAAATAATTTAATTTTTTTAAAATTTTAAAATAATAATAATATTAAAAAAATATTCTAAAAATATTTTATTTAATTTTTAACTTTTATTTAAAATCATTTCTTCTCAATTTACCGGTCAAACGGTACCTAAGGTGGGTGTATTCTTGATTCAACCTAGCTAGCTAATCTACTTATCAGGTTGGTGCAATCTTTTTAAATAAAATATAATAAATGTGTGGTGCACATGGATATTAACTCATGCTCATCAATTTAAAGGCTGACCCATTTGATTTTTTTATTTTTATTTTTATTTTTTATTTTTTATTTTTTATTGCACAAAATCCATCTTGTGTTTGAAAGAGAATGAAAAGTTTCTATATTTTCTCTTTTTTTTTTTTTTTCAAATACTTTTTAAGAGTTATACATAAAATGTTACTCATATATATATATATATTTATGTAACATCAAATAAAAAATAATGATTAAAAGAATGAATTAAAAAAAGTTATTATATCTTCTTATACTTAAAAGCCGCTATAACAAATAAATAGTAATGAACAGTGACATAAACAGTAATATGAAAACACTATATTTCTCCTTTCATTTCTCTCTGCCTCCGCGTCTCTCTTTATCCGAAATCCACGACAAAATTACTACAAAATCTCACAGTAAATCACCATACAAATACCACAAAATCAAAAAATCACCGCACAAATCACCAAATCAACACACAAGTTTCACACAGATCACAAATCTGCGCATGGAGAGAAACCAAATCACCACAAAATCACCAAACAAATACCACAAAATCAAAAAATCACCACACAAATCACCAAATCAATACACAAGTTTCCATACAAATCACAAATCAACACACGGGGAGAAACCTGTGCATGTAGAGGAAGAGAGAAGGCTACGGGCTTCAGCTTGTTGCTGCGGGAGAGAGAGAGAGGTCTGTGAGGACGAGCTCGGCGAGCTGCTGGTGGTGGTACGATGCCGTAGGGGTGGCTAACGGCGGTGCTATGGGGAGAAGCCCGTGTGTGTAGAGGAAGAGAGAGGGCTACGGGCTTCGGCCTGTTGTGGCGGGAGAGAGAGAGAGGTCTGTGGGGACGAGCTCAGCCCCGTGCGTGTAGAGGAAGAGAGAGAGCTACGAGCTTCGGCCTGTTGCAAGAGGAGAGAGAAAGAGGTCGTTGGGGACGAGATTGGCTTGGGGAAGGTCGCCGATGACTGGGCTTGGTAGTGGCGTGGTAGCGGCAGCCGGTTGCGCTGGGTGGAGCCGAGGAGAAGAGATCGAGAGGGAGAAAGGCGTGCGGCTGGAGGGAGGGATGAGAGAGAGGGAAGAGGGAAAATGAAAGAAAAAGTTAGGGTTTGAGATTTTAATCTCAACCCTTCATCTTCAATCTTCATAATTGATCTAACGGTGAAGGTTAAAACATTAAAAATAAATTAACTTAAAATAGATAATTACCATATAAATTTAACTTCAATTTATAAAATATTAATATTTCATCATTAAATAAATGATAGAGTTTTTTTAAATATTTTTAAAAGAGTAAAATCATATAAATAATTAGAATTTTTAATATAATTTAAATCTCATAATATTTTTAATTAATCAAAATCATTTAAATAAAATGATTTTCTACCATTATAATATTTTTGGAATTTTCAAAATAGAAGAGATTTACTTTAATGATGAAAAAATATGAGAACAATATAGAAATAAAAGATTATGTATTTTTTTAGTGCTTCTCGGGTCATTGAATAGTATGGTTAAATTCTACAATTCATATATTGCATGTGAGGGGAAAAGGAAACTTTTTGGGATTTAAATCTAACCCTTCATTATAACTCTCTAAATTTGATCCAATGGTGAAAATTTAAATACTGATTTAAATTAATTTAAAATATATAATTAACATATAAATATCATATCATAAATAAATTATCAAATTTAATTTATAAAATACTAATATTTCATCATTAAATAAATGATGAAATTTTGTTAAATATTTTTAAAAAAGTAAAACTATATAAATAATTAAAATTTTAACATAATTTAAATATGATAATATTCTTAATTAACTAAAAAGAACTACTACAGCTACCGAAAAAGTAGCCCGAAAATGTGTCCTGAATATGTATTTCACTTTTTTATTTTTCTTTTCTTTTTTTCTTGTATATTTTTAATCATCATAAACATTTTTTAAAAAAATAAAAAATTTACAACATTATTAAAAAATACTTTCTTAATCATTAGGTTAAAAAATAAATAAATTAGGCAAACGTCCCTTGGACGTTACTCTACTGCTAGTATTTTCAAAAGGGACCACTAGACCCCGTGAATGTGCCCTTCCACATATCATTTTGCCTTCTCAGTATTGATAACATGTTTTTTTTTTTCTTTCTCTTTTCTCCTCTTCCTCCTCTCCTCCTTTTTTTTAAGCCTATATAGATTTGGTATGAAAATGATGACAAAAAAAGTAAAAGAGTCGTGCTACATTCATTGAAAGTGTAGCCCGACAATGGATCCCGATAATGCCATTTGGCTAGTTTCTTTTTTTTTTAATTTTTATACCCTTAAATATATATTTTTAAAAACAATTCATATCATTAAAAAATATTTTCTTAATCATTAAAAAAAAATTATATCAGAACCCATCCTCGGGATAACTAGCTAGCATTAATAAAAAAAGGAAATAATAATAATAATTAATCACACAACATAAAATTAAGGTGATTCGATAATACGTTTATATATATAGAACTGTAGAAAATTTTATTACGCTGAAAAATGTCAAGATGCAATTTGGGGGTTGAAATTTCACTATTCAGAACTGCTACACTGTTTATTAATTTCATACTTGTAGTGTGACACGGCTAAACTCTAATTTCACAATTTTTAGATTATTTAGTCGAGTGAACTCTGTCTATTGACCCCAGCCTCATTGAAAGCCTGACCAAAAAATGGTGACGAAACTTTGGTGGGTCGGGTTACCACAAATCGGACTTCCCAAATCCAACAAGATTGTTATTTTATTAAAATTATTTAAATAAATAAATTTTTTTAATGAGCATAATGAGATTTCTAAAAATTAAAATAAATAATTTAACGATAAAAATATCACTAGTATTTCCGAATTTGCGTCCCTATTATACTGTGATTCCACCCCCCACCCCTGTTGGCCACTCGTCAATAAGTACCCCCACGTTCTTCCCGATTTTCAGTCGTCCCACCCCCATCATCCTTGCCCAATCATCTCTCCTTTCTTTACAGACACACACACGCACACTCTCTCTCGAACTTGCAAACACACCATGGCTGCAGTGTGTGTGCTCCGCATTGCGTCCCTTCTCTTGCTTTTTGCAGCTGCTAAAGCTAGAAGCCCAGGGCCTTTCACCGGAGGGCCGTGGGAGAGCGCCCACGCTACTTTCTACGGTGGCAGCGACGCCTCTGGAACTATGGGTACTCCTTAATGTTTAAACTCTGAAACTCTCTTATATACGGGTTCTGCTGCTCATGTGTAGTCATGTATTCCCAAAAGCATTCCCGACTTCACCAACCTTAGAGCGCTGACCGTGAAGATCCCAGAAATACCTCTGCACTTTCCATCAAGATATCAGATCAATCGACTTATAATCTCCCTTTTCTGAGAAGCCCAAATATATCTCTGTTCTAACCGCTACTTTTTACCCCCTAAAGGCCAAAACCCATTTCGTTTTCTTCATTTGTGGTTCATTGCATAAATCGCACTTGTATTCCTGCGATTCCAACTGAATAGACTGTTTCTGGTTTCAATGTGTGCAGGTGGTGCCTGTGGATATGGCAATCTCTACAGCCGAGGCTACGGAGTGAACACAGCCGCACTGAGCACAGCACTTTTTAATAATGGGCTGAGCTGTGGTGCTTGCTTCGAGATCAAGTGCGCCGACGACCCCAGGTGGTGTAACCCTGGGAGTCCCTCCATTTTCATCACCGCCACCAACTTCTGCCCCCCGAACTACGCTCTCCCCAGCGACAATGGCGGCTGGTGCAACCCTCCCAGGCCCCACTTCGACCTCGCCATGCCCATGTTCCTTAAGATCGCCGAGTACCGCGCTGGAATCGTACCGGTCGCTTACCGCCGGTGAGTGCACCCCCCGGCCCCTGCCTTATTTTTCTTTACCTTGCCTTAACGCTTTACAGGTCTGCTTTATTTTCTCTTGGTTCGACTTTCTATTTTCCTTTTGACTTAAAAGGCTCCTATTGTTTCATTAAGTACGTTTTTTAGTGCTCTGTTATGTTTTTGTTTTTTTGGGTAAGTTAGCTCTGTCCTGTTTGTTCGGGAGAAAAAGCAAGAAACAAAAATAGATTGAAATCCTTCGGCCATGAGCCAACCGTTTAGTTCACTCTAGGTTGAATTTAAAAGTTGTGAAAAAGATTTGCCGCTTTTCTCGAGAAGCAAACAAGAGATTAACAGTATATCTGCAACCCTCCCAGTGTAAGTTGAAAATCCTTTCAGCTCTACGTCGCTCAGTTTCCCGGAAAATGAGGATAGTAGTCCGTGCTTTCAGCCTCAGAAAATCCTCGACATAGTTCACGTTGTCTCGAGATTTTTGCTGGGGTCCCACAGTCAAACCCACCTAGGGTTTTTAACCGCTCAAAATTTAATAGAATTATTAACTTTTTCTCACCTTGATTAATTAATTAATTAATTAATATCTTTGTGCAGGGTTCCATGCAGAAAGCAAGGAGGCATCAGATTCACGATCAACGGCTTCCGTTACTTTAATCTGGTTTTGGTTACCAACGTTGCGGGTGCAGGAGACATCGTGCGGGTGAGCATTAAAGGATCGAATACCGAGTGGATGAGCATGAGCCGCAACTGGGGTCAGAATTGGCAGTCCAACGCCGTTCTCGTGGGCCAGGCTCTTTCCTTCAGGGTCACGGGCGGTGATCGACGCACATCCACCTCATGGAACGTGGCACCCTCTCATTGGCAGTTCGGTCAGACTTTCACCGGAAAGAATTTCCGTGTCTGAACTCTGATCGATCATGAGTTTTTTTGTTTTTTTGGTTTTCCTTATTTTAGCTTTGCTCTCCCACCTTCTATTTTCTTCTATTTTTCCGAGAAAATTTGAAGTGAAGGGATGAGAATACTTTTAAAGTTTGTCTGTATTATGTAATAGTGGGCGCTGGTTAAAGTAAAAGTGTAGGGGGCCGAAGTGGCTGCACCACGAAAGCATGTAGCCCGCAGCTATATATTATATATATATATATATAGATATTTACGTTACTGCAATATAATATATTTAAGTATATTTTGAATGTTTTTTTTTTTTTCTCTCTAATCAAACTGGCATATTAATAAATAAGGTTTAAGTTACAAAATAAAAAGGGTCTTGGACTCTTGGTTACTATCAATAAGTATAATATTAAAAGGTAAAATAGTTATTAGTGTGTGATCAATCATATTGTTGGTTGAGGTCTATATTGTTGGTTGAGGTTTATTGCGTTATAGAATGTTGTGTAAATTAATTTTGAGATCGATTTATTTTTTTAAAATACTATTTTTTATAAGAGGACATGGTAAGAGTAATATTTTTAGAGATATTTGAATTTTGCCAGATTGGTGATGATCCTTGAATTACTGAGACTATAAGAAGAGAATCACTTTCAATTGTGGCATATGGAAAATTTAAATGTTTAGCTATATTTATTGCAAGTCTTGTTGCAATAGATTCTGCTATTATTGGATTTGTTGTTTCAATTTCTTCTGTCTTTATTTCAATTGCACTTCTTCCACGACTTATTGTAGAGGTGAAAGAGAAAGTAGTCTTGATTGTCGCATCAAAAGAAATGCTTATAGTGTTGAGCAGAGGGTAATGCTATAGTTGTGGTTGTTTTTCTTTCAATTTCATTTGCCAAGCAGATAGATATTATTGATAAAGGAAAACTAATTGATCTATAACTTTTCTAATAGATAGTTTTTTGATTATAGATTATATCATTTCTCAATCTCCAAGTGAAATTTAATATTAAAATTGCAAACAGTTGAAAACGGTGCACTTCCTGTGAGCTTAATCCCAACTTTAACTCTAGATTAAGAATGAATAATATCCAATCCTAGAAAAAGATGTAGCGTTTCTTTTTTATCATTACACAAAGGGCAACTAAAGGAAGACATAGATGGTATGAAGTTCTTTAACCTTCCTCTAGTTGAATGCCTGTTGTTTGCATTAAATAGATGATATTTTTGTTGCTAAAGGTATGTGATCTAGTTGGTATAATTTTCGACTTTCAAAATGGAGATTTAGAGTTAGAAATACTGTTCTACCAAATAAAAAAAAAAAATTATGTTTTTGTTGTTTGGAAATTATGGGTGAAAGAAATGTTTTTTTGGATGAGGATTAAACCAAGAAACAGCAATATAAATAGAAGACAGAACCCAAATGCATGAAACGCTGTGGTTGTGACAGCCAAGCTTTGCTGCTATTAATGTTGAAATAATGAATTTAGCTTCTCTGGCAAAAAGATACCAAAAAGAAAAAAAGTGACATGATTTTCAATTAATTGATAGAGATATTGGAGAGAGAAATGCGTCATGTAGACGGACACCTTTTGGTCTTGCATATTGATGAGAGCCTCTGATTTGCCAGCCATGTGAAAGCCCCTGTCCCATGAGTCCAAAATTGGCCATATTGATAGGTCCCTTCCACCGTCCAGTGCCTGTGTAGAATCTTTTCATATCAATTTATCTAAACAAAGTCTGATTAGAGTATTGGTGTAGGCAAAGTCAAAGATAAGATAAAATTACATGTTTTGTATTTTATTTGTTTCATTTCAAGAGATTTTTATGTTGGATCCGTTAATTAAAATAATAATAAAATATTATTAATTTAATAATAATAATAATATTTTGTAATTATATTGATTATATGTTAATTTATAATTAAATTATTATTTACCAACTATCATTTTTTTTTACCAACCGAATAATATTTCTAAGGAGAGAGAAATAACTCATAAAATATTCAATAAATGGGGAATAGTTATCCTAACTTGTAAGAAAAAAGAATGCATTCGCTTCTTCCAATATAGACAATTTAGCGGGAGTTGTTAGCTAAATCTTGATTTGCATTTACATTTACCTACACCAGTTCTAGTGCTTTAACTTGAGACTTGGACTTGCATTTGCATTCATTGGCTTGGGAGAAGTTTTAGGCCAAATTTGGCCAATATGTCACTTTTTGTCTTATGCCCAATCACTCAAAACTTGGACTTCACATTGAATTAGTTATCTTGCTCTCTATAATAATAAAATCATATATATATATATTTTTTAATTTTTGTATATACTTTTTAATGCATTATTTAATTATTTTTAAAATACTTTTTATTTTCATTTTCAAAATTTCCAACAATCTCTATATCAAAATACATAAAATTCATCTATCAACCTAATCCATACATAAAATTAACTTCATAATCTGTCAAACTGAATTTTATAAAAAAAGTCCATTCATTTCTAGCTACTACATCACTTCATACAAACGTATCAAAAGTTCATACATTTTCATCTTTCAACCTAATACATAATTTGTCAAATTGAATTTTTATCATAAAATCCATATATTTCCAGCTGCTACATAACTTCATACAAATGTATCAAAAGTTCATACATTTCCATCTACCAACCTAATACATAATTTGTCAAACTAAATTTTTATCATAAAATCCATACATTTCCAGCTACTACATAACTTCATACTAATGTATCAAAAGTTCATATATTTTCATCTATCAACCTAATACATAACATGTCAAACAAAAGTTTATCAAAAGTTCATACATTTCTAGCTACTACATAATTTGTCTAGCCATCAAAAGTTCATTTCTGTCCAACGAAGTATAGGTTCATAAAAAAAAAAAAAAAAAAACAAAGTAGGTGGATCAAAACAACAACACAAAGTAGGTGGATTAAAACAACAAGTTACCCCAACCACTATACAAAAACAACCAAGCAAAATATATTAAGATTGAGATGGTGATCCATTCCTATGTTTCTCTAGAATTTCCATTTGAAGTGACCTGAAGTATTCTCACTGCACTGCATTCATATTATTAACATCCAAACTCATGATTTCCATCTCCATCTTCTTCTTCTTCGTAAGGTCTATCATCTCAATCCTGTCCCTTTCAATCCGACTTACCGCTTCCCGTCGCTTAATCATCATTATCTTCCTATCACTTTCTATGTGACTTAACCTTTCATCAAACTCAGTAGGTCAAGATTCTTTACGTTTCCTTTTTATTTTCCTTTCTCTTTTAGCTTTCTTGCCTAGTGGCCTCTCCGCATTGATAGACATACTCTCACAAATATTGTCATCCTTGGCATTGGCAGCTGGAACGGTAGAGCAACGTCCCTTTATCTATGTTGGCAAATTATCCATATGTACCTGCCACTTTTGTTGGTACCTCAATAGGTTTCAACAATGGTCGAAATTTTAGGTGGTTTTTTGTGTCGATCGATACATTACTTTTGCTTTCTCAATCTAAACAACAATCATAAAAATATTAATACATATCTCAATGAAAATTTATAATAATTAGAAACATACTTTGTCTTGTTCATTAGTACCGCTTGGATGCATTGATTTAACTTGGGCCAAGCAACCATAAAACTTGTTTGTGGCTTTCTGGATGGTTGATCATCGATTAGTCAACGAGCCCACAGAACGTTCAGACCTGGTAAGCCCCCTGATAGCGTCTATGCAAATGTTGAGCCACCTTGATACAAGGATGTTGTCTTCCTCCACGGTGAAAGACACACCCTGTTGGAGTTTCTTAGTTCGTGCCCTTACTTCCCATTCGGGTTGTGTCACTTCAACCTCGACCTCAACATTATTGTGCAAGACACTGGCAGGGGTTGTTAATACCTTCTCCACCACTTTGTAAGAGTGTGGTGAAAAAAGGGATCGTTCATTATTTGTGAACCCATCCTTCATAAAACAATAACCATGCAACAAAGTCACAAACCCCACTCAAACTTCATAGAATAACAACCATAAAACTATTCATAGAACCAAAGAATCAGCATGCTAAATCAGCAACCATAAAACATAGAAACATAACCAATCAATTAGCCATAAAAGGGCCCCTAGTAGTCACAGGCTTCAAGCCAATTAGCCATTCTGTGATCTATCCATGAGCATCCATTGACTAAAGCTTGCTAAAATCAGTAGATGTTAACTAAAATCACAAACCATGAGCATCCATTGACTAAAACATGTTACTACTACTATAACATCCACTGAAAATTACACAGTAGTTCATACTTAACAAAAAGAAAGTCACCATAACATCCATTGAATTACATAGTAGTTCACTAAAACACAAAACAAAAAAAAGCTGTTGGGATCTGCTGCCTGTGACGCTGCCTTTGTTCAATATTGGCCCTCCATCCTCCTATCCCTAAGGGTTTTCAACTTTCTTTTATTAGAAAGAGATGGCTTAAGCCATGCATTCAACCTGATATTGCTGCCGGCAATGACTAGGCCTTAAAAGCAGCACCTCGATCACTCTTCGTGTACAGATGACCATCGTTGAATAAAAGTCAATGTAGGAGTATTAGCCGATCATACTAAATATTAATACAGCAGAATGCTAAGACAGGAGATATATATATATATATATATATATATATGTATATAAATGCATGCTATCCAATGTTACTTCATCAATCAAACGCAGCAGAGTTCTGCATTTGGTAGGTATTAGGTAAGGTAAGGGAAACAAAAAGGAATTCTTAGAAATAGAATAAATACCAATCATTTCAAAGTAGCAGCAAAATTAACGAAACAACTTAGAACTCCATCAAGCAATTTGAGGCCCTAAAATCTCTGTATATGACTTTCTTTGTCCAATCCTTCTATCAGATTGTCAGATCTTATATTATTGGCAATAAATTAGAATATTATACTCAAACTATAGGCAGAAAAGAAAACATGGATTAAAGAAAGACAAATTCCATCAAGCAGGATATCTAAGACCTTAAAATCTCTGTATATGGCTTTCTTTTCACTTCATCAACAAAGGCAGCAGTGCCTAGGCAACAAAACTCTCTCAAAAATGCAATTTAGTGGCTGGGTGAAACTACAAATCTCTGCCATTTCCATCCTATATAATGCAAGGAAGAAAAAAACCAACCTCAATCAAGCAGTGCTCAACCTCCAATATTAGATAACACAAGAAAAGAAAAAAAACATGCAAGAAGAGAAATTATACCTGCCCAGATAATGCTTGATTTCAACACGCAAGAATAAAAAGCACCTCTAAGAAGAAGTCATTTCCATCTCAAGAAATTGCAAGAGGAGAAACCATACCTGCCGAATTAGTAGCACACAGAAAACGATAAAAAATGAAAAACCAAACAAAGACTAAACAACCACATTCTACGCATAAATCACGAAACAAGAAAAAGCTGTTAAATTTAAATGACTTGCCTTCAGATCGAAATACCCTATTATTCATTCACAACTTGGTCTTTAATGCCGATCATAACATCAGTGAACAATCCTATGTTCCTTACACGTGAACTGCATCGCTATAGGCGATGGTTGCAATCAGGACGCTATTGCACTACCTATGTGGGTGCTGGGTGCAAGGTATTGGGCAATAAGAAAACATGTAATTTTCAACATGGTGTAGCAATCTTTTTATTCATGTTAGTATCGAGCAATAGATTGTAAATTGGGGACTTTATTTACCTATATTGATATTTAATATAGAGATATTATTTTTTATATTGCAAAAGCACCTACTGTTGTATCGTAATTAAAATTGAAGTATAACATCGAATATTAGTTTTTACAAATTTACTTGTACCAGAGCTCTTACTATTTATCAGAAATTGAAATTACAAAAATTTGGGCACTAAAAATGTGGGAATGTGTCTATATATATATATATATATTGCATTGGGGAATTTTGCATCATGATAGTTTTTATTTATTACTAAATGCAATGAGTTAAATAATTATACTGCGGAGGTAAGTGAGGTTTTTTTTTTTTTTTTTTTTTTTTCCCCGCACAAATATTTTTGTAGTACTTATTAAATAATATGTACACAAATAAGGGAATAAAATGTGGGCATGATGCTGTTATATTTTTATTGATAATTATTTTAATGTATTTTTATAAATTTTGAGTAAGAAAAAATTCGCATACAAAAAGTAGTAGAAAATTATTTTTTACATGCGTTGAGGGAATTTCTGTTTGATTTTTATTATTTATTAGTAAAAGATTTAATAAATTAATTATTCAATAATTACAACAACTTCTCAATCATTGATGGGACTCATACGTTTCAACTTCCTATAAACAAATTTAAAATCATCTTAATATTCAAACACATATAAATTCATCTTATCTAATAAAACTCACTCCACTATTTCAACTCACTACTATTTATAAAGAACTCAACTCATCTTAGTTTAGTTTAACATCCAAACACAGTCTAAACGTTTCGATTTTATAATCTATCAGTTTTTTCAAATTATGTTGTGACTAATCTTAGAATGCACAAACCCTCTATAAAGAGTTTTTCACAAATACCATTTTCTTTAAATGGTTCAATTATAATAAAAAATAAAATAGAATATGAAAATTAGATGAAAGTGTGGTGCATATCATTACTCTCTAAATAATAAAAGACAATGTTTTGCAAAGATAGAGGGAGATAACGGGGAAAAGAAGACCTAACAGCAGAGTTTAGCAGTAGGTGCTCCGTGTACAGACCTCCCACTTGTCGGTGGCTGACAGGTTGTTCTGAACAACATGTACACCTCCTTTGTTTTTCTTGCTACTTTCCGCCTCTTTTTGTTGCTTTTGAAAATTCACATTAATGAAAATGTTGAGATTTTTATTTTTACTTATGTTTTCGTATTGGATTTTGTTTTTCAAAACATATAAAATAATTTAGATAAAAGTTTTTTGAGATTTTTCCCAATCACTTCTACATAGACAAGATGCTTGGTTTCTTTTCTCTCTATTTTTTTTTTCTCTTCTTCTAAGCAAGGTTGCATATTATAAATAAAAATAAAACTATTACAAAAACTACTAAGGGAGGTCTTTTCCACTATCGATATACAAAATAGTAGAAGGGAAAATATCTAATGGAATGCTACCAAACAAAGAGTTTGTAGTTGCCCATTACGCAACCGAGTGTGCAAATCAATTTTGGGATCGATCAATCTTGTGAAAGCTTCTTCCTATGTGGGATTTCAAAGAGTTTGCAATATCTTCCGAAATTGGTTCTATTTGCCAGATCTGTTCTTCTTTATAAATAGAAGAAAACACCAACTGAGAGTTTCCAACTAGATAGATAAATGATGGTTGAGGTGTTCCGCCATTTTAAGAGCTAACTTTGCAGCAAGTGCCTCTGCAATTATCGGGGTTGTAGTAAAATTTGTCTTAGTTCAGATTTCGATGACTTCTCTTGTTGAGTTTCTGCTTACAACTGAAGCCAAGGAGAAATAATTCCTAACTGCAGCATCAAAGGAAATGCATATTTGATTTGTGAGAGGTTTTTGCCATTCCTTCTCCACTTTGGATTCAAACTTTTCTTTCCATACATGAAGATTTTGTTGATAAGAGAGATTCAACTGTTGTGAAAGATTGTGAAGAGAGAGTTCCTTGTGATTATGAACTTGGTCATTTCGAAGCCTCTAGATAAAGTTTAGAATCAGACCAGCAAAAATTTTGAAATGGTGTTCTTCCTGGTAAGTAAGACCGAGTTTTTTCTGGGGGTATAAAATAAATTGGAACCAATCCTTCATTGATTTACCGCTAGGGAATAAAGGTTTAAAGGCCATCTGCTACAACTCCAGAGAATTCTGGTTATGGGGCATTCGATGAATAGATGCAGGAGAGTCTCTTCTTTTTCATCACAGAGTGGACAGTTTATGGAAGGAATGCTCAGAATGAACCTTTTAAGGCGCTCTCTTGTTGGTAAAATATCCCTAAGTATCTTCCATAATAGGAGCTTGTCTCGGTCATGGATCCTGAATTTCCAAATTTTCTCCCATGATATATCTAGGATTGCTTATCTGGAGTAGTTGGCAATAGTTGATGCAAGATGGTGGACACTTTTAATTGAGAAAATCCCATTTTGAGTTTTAGTCCAAATAGCACAATTTGTGGCTTGATCGGAGTTGGCTAAATGAATTTTAAGGATTTCCTTTATGCTTTCTTATTGGAACAGGAATGTTAACAATGGGAAATTCCAAGATTTATCATTTTGAACAATCAGGTCTAAGACCTTAAGGGTAGTCGAGAGATCAGTTGTGTGGGTGAGGGGGAAAGGTTTAAAGTTTTCCAGAGTCGGAATCTAGGGATCTAGCCAAGCTCTCACAGACAAACCATTTACAATTTTGAAATATGTACATTTTTCCAGTAGTGGTCTTGTCTTTAGAATTCCTTTCCAGAGATTCGAGTTAGTTAAATTTTTGGTTGCTAATTCGAAGACGCTTGATTTCAAATATTTCTTGGATAGAAGCTTGTACTAGATATTGTTGCTTGGTTGGCTCATTTCCCATCCTGTCTTCGCTATCAAGGCCACATTTATATTTTCCATCAGTCTTAATCCCCGTCCACCATCTTTTTTCAGTTGGCAAATAGATTTCCATGATTTTAGGCAAAGCTTGTGCTTTTGGTTATTTGCTTTTCCCCACCAAAATGTTTTGAAACTAGTGTTCAGTTTCTTGCAGATTGATTTTGGTAGCATATGTGTTGACATTTGATATTTTGGGATGGCGCTTGCTTCTGATCTGATCTGATGAGCATAGTTCTATCGGCTTGAGAGAGCATTTTTTATTTCCAACCATCCAGCCTTCTATTAATTTTTCCCATCAAATCTTTGTAGTCCTCTTTCCTAGATCAACCAAATGTTGTCAGCATGCCCAAATGTCTTATTTTTGAGGTCAACTCTTTGTATGGCATATTCTCTGAGATTACTCTTCTTATTGCTTGAATGGTATTTTGAATAATGTAGATAGAGGATTTGCTTTGATTGATGCGCTGGCCAAACCAAGCTTGATATTTATCTAGAGTATTATTGATCGCCTGAATCTACCTTCCTTTTGATTTTGCAATGATAATCAAATCATCTGCAAAAAGAAGGTGAGATATTGTGGGACTATCTCTACTGATTTTAATACCTTCTAATTTTTTCAATTCTTCTGATCTGGCCAATAGCCTTGAAAGTACCTCTGTAAATAGGATGAGTAGAAAGGGCGAGATGGGGTCGCCTTGCCGAAGACCTCTTTGTGCCTTGAAGAGACCTTTTGGAGATCCATTGATGATGATAGAGAATGAAGCCGTAGAAATTCGTTCTTTAATGAGATTTATCCAAGTAGAGTTGAAACCCAAAGCTCCAATAACAGCATAAAGAAAATTTCATTCAATAAAGTCGAAAGCCTTTTCTATGTCTAGCTTTAAAGCTATTTGACCTTTCTTCCCATTGTGATGCTTTAGGTGATGAAACATCTCATGGGCTATTATAGAATTTTCCTTGATATTGTGACCAGTAACAAAGGCCGTTTGGAAATGTGAAATTATGGATGGAAGGGATTTTTTAGGCGATTTTCCAAAATTTTTGTGCTGATTTTATAAATGACATTTGTCGGGTTTATTGGCCTGAAATGTTGAGGGGAAACAAGGTTTACTATTTTTGGGATGAGGGCTATGTGGGTGTGGTTTATTTGTTTCCGAAGTTTGCCGCTTCTAAAGAAATTTTGAACCGCTGCGACCACATCTTTTTTGATGATGTGCCATCAGTGTTTGTAGAAAAGAGTTGTCATCCCATCTGGTTCTAGTGCTTTATGATTTGGAATTTGTTTTAGTGCATCAAGAATTTCCAATTCTGAATGTATAGTTATTAGGAGTTTATTTTCATCCTATGAAATTTGTCTTTCGAAAAGGTTTTCTAGATGCTCCAGGAAGATAGGATTTGTAGAGTTATAAATAGATTTAAAATAATCTATGAAAGTAGATTCAATGACATCTTGATCCATTGTCCAAATACTTGAGCTTAGCTTGATTGAGTCGATCTCATTTCTTCTTCGACGGATAGTCGTTGACAAATGATAAAACTTTGTGTTTAGGTTAGTTGTGGTGAGCCAGTTGATTCTTTATTTTTGTAGCCAAAGAGTTTCTTCATTTTTTAGTTGTTCTTGAAGCTTGTAGTGGAGAAACTTCTACCTCTGTAAGCTCCACTTGTTCGGCCGATTACTCTAGAGATTGCTTATCTCTGACTCGAGATGTTAGATGTTGGTCTGGATCTTCCAGAAGTGGATTTTATTCCAATACTTTTGTTTCCTTAATTTTATTGCACAGAATAAAAGCTGGGTTCCCGTAGAATTGATGGTTCCATACCCATCTTAGTTGATCCAAACAACATGTGTTTTTATCGAAACAACTCAAAACTTTTTGCTTTTATCTTTCTTTGTAGAAGTGAATAAGAAAAATGAAAAGATGTATTTTCTTTTAATCTTTTTTCTCCTAAGAATAAAATAAACTCAAAACCTGCTTATCAAAAAAAAAAAAAAAAGTTATGCTATTTATAAGTTTGACACACTATTTATGATCAGATTTATTATACACATAGAAAGAGTTAAGCTACCAATATATTTTATGTAAACTAATGTGACAACCTTTCACAGCAACAATGTGTTTACGTACATTTAAAGATTTGAAATAAACTTTGAGAAGGGGATTTACCTTCTTCCTTGGGTCGTGTGGGGTTCGACCCCTCCCTTAGGACCCAAATCAGCCAAAATTGATAAAGGAAAGAGGATTGGCCTAGGGTCGAGGAGGCCCATCAGATACGGTGGTTGGTCACGTCACCAGCTCAGACTACAACCCATGTCGTTGGACAACGAGCACGCCACATTAAATGATCTGGGAAGCCAGCATGCTATGACAAGGCCAAGCGTCCACTCACTGTGGGCAGGGTAGTGCATGCACCCTCCCACCCCTTACAGTGCCGTAAGGACAAACTGGCAATCCACGCACAATGTGGAGGAAAAGTTACAATGAGCATGCCGAATTGCGAAGTGCGACGGAGGTAAATGCGGCTGAAGAGGAAAGGAGGCAGATGCACAACGAGTTGCGGGGGCTTATGGACAAGTATGCGGAGATGGCCAAAACGATGGGTGTGTCCTCGTCTATGGACCAATTACTCACTAGCACTAACCTACCATATAGTGCGGAAGTCATGGCGGTACCACTTTCACCAAGTTCAAAGTCCTTCAGATGGAGATGTACGATGGCTAGACGAGTTCGTTGAAGGGCACAACGAGAGGGTGGTTTGGGTCGCTGCCCCCAGGGTCAATCGACGGATTCGGAGAGTTAGCCCGCCTATTCTTGACACAGTTTAGGGAAAGTAGGGAAAGAAAAAGGCTGACAGCATACTGCTTTCCCATCAAGCAGCATGACAACGAGAGTCTGAAGGCGTACTTAGGGGTGATCTCGGTCCGGTCCGGTCCGGTCTTGGGTGATATTATGGATCGGACCGGACCTATTCGGTCCAGGAATTCTCCACCCTGGACCAGACCGAGTCACATATAGGGCCGGTCAGGTCCGGTCTATTTCGGTCCGGTTCGATCCAGGGTCGGTCCAGTCGGTCTGGACCTGCCTCAGATGGACCTTTCAGCCCAACTAAATGTGATTTTTTTTTGGCCCAATTTCAATTATTTTTGGCCCATTTCAAATTTTGTACATTTTTTTTTTAGCTAAAACTACTAAAAAAACTTGATCTTGAAAAATACAATGATAAAAAAAAACTAATCTAAATAAAAAACAAAAAAAATAAAATAATACAAAAGTTATTACAAATTACAAATTATAATCCAAAATTTAACAACTTAAGTACTTAACATATAACGGGTAATTTACAGAGCTTTGAAAGACCAAAATATTAGAACCATCTTCAAAGTTCACATCAATGGAAATTTCTAGTAATCTTCAACTCAGGACTGGCCCATATTTCTGTCTGAAATTAAGACACTGTAGTATATCAAGTAGGGCTGTGACAAAAAAAGAAAAAAAAAGTATCAAGTAGGGACCAAATGAAGATCAGGACATAATTTCAGAGCCTAGCTTACCAACAATCTTCTCACCTCTTTAGTCTTTAATCATCATTGGGTGTAGGGCCAGTAGGCATTGAATTTTACCCCTCCACAGAATCAACAAAGTTCGGGTTTCCAATAAGTTCTATCCATAAAAATTTAAAACAAAACAAGTTAAATATAATTACATAACATAGAAGATAAAACAAAATAAACCACAAACAAAGGTAATTTTATTACATACCCATATCCAGCTGCTTCTCAAATTCCTCAACTTCATCCATTAAAGTCCTAAGGCTTATTGGAGTAGAAGAAGAACGAAGCCAGTTTTGTGCACATATGAGACCCTCAACACTCATTAGATTTAAACTACTTCGGAAATGGTCAAGTACACGACCCGCAGTGCTAAATGTAGATTCAAAGGCCACAGTGGATACCGGTATTGCAAGAACATCGCGTGCAACCTTTGAAAGTACGCGATATCTAATTGAATTTACCTTCCACCAAATTAGAAGGTCAAAACTATCATTTTCATCCTCACATCTTTCAGCTAGATATCTATCAACCTCTGACTTAGTTTCCAAACTATCTTCTGACTGCAACTGTTGCTTAAATTCAACCATCATTTTTGCCTTTCTACTAGCCGCACTGTCATCTGAAGGAACTACATCTTCTTGTTGGGAACTTGTGCGCTGAGGAGAATGCCCTTCTTCATTTTCCATGTATGCCTCACATATGCGGATAAATGCATTTTTCACCTTCCAACTGAAATTATTTTTTTTTTTTTGCATGATCATGTGCATACATTTTTCCCAACCTAAAATCAAGATATCGCATCTTGTAGTGAAGATCAAGAAGAACACCAACATAGAGCAACATATTTTGATTTTTCAAGTTCTCCCAATACTTGTCAAACTTTCTCTTCATATTTGTGGCCATTAATCTCACCACGGGATTTCGTTCTTTACACTCCATGTTAATGGCATCTTTAATAATAACCAATTCCTGGAAAAAAACATTACAAGTTATATATTCACCCCCCAAGAATTTTAAAGTTGCATCATGAAATAATGCAAGGAACCTCACAAACAACTTTACCTTCACCCAATCGGATGCATTGGGAGGCCCTAACTTCTTTGACTTTCTCGTATTCACCACATGGTCTACATTTTCATCATCGACATCATCGTCATCATCATCTCTAATACTACTAAGGAAGCACGGATCTTCTTCCTCCAACAGATAAAAAGCCCTCTTAAATTTTGAAGCCCTCTCTAACATAAGATAGGTGGAGTTCCACCTAGTCGGTACATCTAGGCAAACTTGACTTTTAGATTGAATATCTTCCAACCCCACACATTTCTGAAATGTACTCCACCTTTGAGGGGAGGATTTAACATATTTCACAACACTCCTCATCTTCACAATAGACTCATCATATTCTTTTAACCCCTCACGAACGATTAAGTTCAAAATGTGGGCATAACATCAAACATGTAAGAATTCATGTTCCAAGATCGTGTCTCTCCTATACTTTGTTTTTTTTTTTTCAAATAAGAAACAGTCACATTATTAGAACTTGCATTATTAAGTATGAGTGCAAGTATTTTTAGTCGCCCCCAATCATGTAAACACATCTCTATGCCCTTACCAAGGGTATCACCCTTGTGATTTTCAGCCAAACAAAAGGAAAGAATCCTCTTGTGTAACTTCCAGTCATCATCAATAAAATATGCTGTGAGACACATATAGTTTAGGTTTTGTACGGATGTCTATGTATCTGTGGTGAGAGAAACTCGCTGCCCTCGAAAAACATTTCTCAACTTTTGTTTTTCTTTTAAAAACAAATTAAAGCAATCCTTGGCAACTGTCATACAGGATGGAATCCCTATCCACTTAGGGCAAACCACAAGCATAAACTTCCTGAAATCCTCCCCTTCAGCATGCCTAAAGGGCAACTCAAGAATAATCATCTCTGCTAAGGCTTGTTGGCAAGCCTCAACACTAAATGCAATAGGTACAAGTCCCCCACTACCACTACCACTACCACTTCCTCCCTTCACCTTCCAACCTAGAGTCGTCTGAGATTTATCCATCTTCTTAAACGGACATTTCTTACATTGGTGCTCAATGTGATACTTCATGTTTTTCGTACCATTGGTCTTCGTATCACATGCATACGAAGCACCACAATAATTACATGCAGCCCTAGGTTTACTTGGATCACTTTTTGAAATTTTTGTAAAGTGATCCCAAACAAAAGACCTAACTCTATCTCTTTGTGTCCCACCAACTGATTAATCACTTACATTGGATGGGGGTGGGGGGTGGGGGTGGAGACATGTTTGGTGCTGACTCTTGCACATCATTTGTAGAAGACTCCATCTATAAAAAGGAGTAAGGACAAATAAGACAAAAGGACAAAAGAATTAGAAAACAAACATTAAAATATAGATTACTTTTGTGAGCTAAAACAAACATGAAATTTGATGTTGATTGGATGTTGGTGAAAGACTATTCAGTAAGAAATGATCACAAGTCCAAGGAACCATGCAAGACCAATCTATCATCATAAGTGCATATATTGTGTATATATATATATATATATATATATATATATATATATATATATATTATATATGTAAAAGTTGCTTTGATACGTTAAATCAATTACACATGATGCATATATACATGGAATATTTTTGGACATATAGTGTGTATATATATATATATATTATATATATATATATATATATATATATGTAAAAGTTGCTTTCTCCATTAATCAACAAAAGCATTTGTAATTAATTTAGAATTTAAGTGCATCATTAAGTGCATCATTATATACAATTAGTTCAAGTCTTCAACCAACAAAAACATGCAACAAAGTCACAAACCCCACTCCAACAAAGTCACAATATCAACCATAAAACAAGTCATAAAACCATCTTCAACCAACCATAATGCTGGACACACACACACTCACAGGCAGAGTGCTTAGATAAAATCCAAGAGTGCCAAAAATCTCCCACTATTTCCATTGTGCTTCGAGCAACAACAAAAAATTGTGCTTCAACCAACAAAAAAAAAAAAATGTAGGTGACCCTGACCCGTAAGTTTTCTGTAGGGATGTTGTTGGCAATTAGGAAATTATTCAAACTAGGAAATCAAACAGAGGATATATGGGTGTGTAGAGTTGAAGAATTCCACTCATATAAAATCACCATCTCACGTAAACAGATTTTTTTTAAAAATAATAAAATACTAATCCTAATAATACTAATTATAAAATAAAATTCTAAACCCTGATTAAGAACCCGAGTGTTACAACAGTTCTTTAAAAGCACACAATCTTTGATTATCAAAATTGGTCTGTTGGAATTCATCCTTACAATCTATCTTAAATCTAAAGTATAACATAATCATCTATTTGATTTGATATATGTAGGTATTGCAATGGAGCTTTTTCGGACCCTTTTCAAGCTTCTGATGTATTGTGCAGAAGATTAAATACCACAGAGAGAGAGAGAGAGTACCAAAATACGCGATGGAGGGAGGCGACGGAGGGGCTGGAGGAGGGGGGGATGCGACGGAGAGGGGCTACTGGGCTAGGGTTTTCCGTTTCGCAAAATCGTCTTTCAGGGGAGAGGGGTGAACTGGGGAAGTGAGGGGGGGAACTAATGTTGAAATGGCACCGTTTGGATTGAAATTGGACCCAAACGGCGCCGTTTCAACAGACGGTTTATTAAAAAAAAAAATTTGAGTTGCTTGAAACAACGCCGTTTCACGCAACTCAATTTCAAAATTATGCCCCTTCTGGACTTAAATGGCGTCGTTTAGGTCCTGTTTTATACTAAACGGCGCCGTTTTGACTTCTTGGCAGATGAGGTATCTCCCCCTCATTAATAATTTAATAAATTAATACATTAATATTAATAATATTAATTTAATACTATAGACTTATACATTAATATTAATAATACATTAATAATACTCATGATTCATACTAATACATTAATATTAATAATGCATTAATAATTTAATACTATAGACTTATAGTGATTAGTTATTATCAATCATCAATCATGATTAATATAAGTTATAACTATATAATAGATTATTAGTATTACTATTAGACTATTAGTATATTTTTTTTTAATACCATATTCGAGTCTATTAGTATACTAATACTAGATAGGCTTATAGTGGGTGCATATAATACTATATGTTATATAATAATACATTAATACTATAGAGTTATAGTGATTAGTTATTATCAATCATGATTAATATAAGTTATAACTATATAATAGATTATTAGTATTAGTATTAGTATTAGACTATTAGTATATTTTTTTTAATACCATATTAGAGTCTATTAGTATACTAATACTATATAGACTTATAGTGTGTGTATATAATATATATATTATAATGATATAGTGATACTAATACTATATATTATATAATAATACATTAATACTATAGACTTATAGTGATAAGTTATTATCAATCATGATTAATATAAGTTATAACTATATAATAGATTATTAGTATTAGTATTAGACTATTAGTATATTTTTTTTAATACCATATTAGAGTCTATTAGTATACTAATACTATATAGACTTATAGTGGGTGTATATAATATATATATATATATATATATATTATAATGATATACTGATACTAATACTATATATTATATAATAATACATTAATACTATAGAGTTATAGTGATTAGTTATTATCAATCATGATTAATATAAGTTATAACTATATAATAGATTATTAGTATTAGTATTAGTATTAGACTATTAGTATATTTTTTTTAATACCATATTAGAGTCTATTAGTATACTAATACTATATAGACTTATAGTGTGCGTATATAATATATATATATATATATTATAATGATATAGTGATACTAATATTATATATTATATAATAATACATTAATACTATAGATTTATAGTGATTAGTTATTATGAATCATGATTAATATAACTTATAACTATATAATAGACTAATAGTATTAGTATTAGACTATTAGTAATATAGTATAGCTATATGTTACTAATATACTAATATTAGTTATAGAGATTTAGTATAAGTTATAACTATATTTGTATAACTATAACTATTAACTATAGTCTTAGTCTATATTAGACTATTAGTATATATATATATTTTTAATACCATATTAGAGTCTAGAAGTAGAGTCTAGACTATTAATATAATACTTGTATTAGTATAAATATTAGTATTACTATAAAATTATAAATATTACTATTAGTATAAAATTATAAATATTAGTATTAGTTAATAATTACTTAATGGTGAGTTAGTGATAGGATTAGGTTAATTGGTCAGATGAAAATTATATACTTAATATATATATATAAATTATTAAATTATATATATATATATTTAATTCGGTCCGGTCCGGTCCCGAAAACCACTGGACCGTGGTCCAGACCGAATTCATTCGGTCCTTTGAATTTCGGACCGGACCGAACTGGATCCACTCCCGGTCCGATCCGGTCTGGACCGAATTGGCCGGTCCGGTCGGTTTTCTCCGTTCGGACCGCCCGATTCTCACCCTAGGCGTACTTGTCCCCGTTCACTAGGAAATGATGACGACAGATGACCAGGATGAGAAAATTACCTTGGCTGCCCTACTGGGAGGCGTTTGGCCGAGGAACCCATTCATGTAAAAGTTGGCGCTGAAAACTCCCATGACAGTAAGAATTCATGCACAAGGCGGACGACTTCATCAACGTGAAGGACACCTTGCAAGCCCTAACATCCCCCAAGAAAATATAGCTGGAACAAGTAGACAAAAAGGGCAGTCGGTTGACAAAAGGGAATGCTCGTGAAAGAGCTGTGAAAGACTCACATGATGTTAGACGGGAAGGCAGTAGGTCGACCCGAGTGAATGGCGGGAAATGCGTGCACACCAGCCTTGTCGTGTTGGAAAAGCATGCGTTTGTCCTGAGAGAAACTGCCTAGTAAGTATAGAGGGGACAACGATATTGCTTGTACCACAAGATGGACAGGCATCGAACCGAGGACTGCGACACCCTGAAATGGAGGGTAGAAGAGCTAGAGCATTTATTAACCTAGCACTCCATCGAAGACTGATGACCCGTATACTGGGAAAATGGGTGCATGGGACAACGAAGAGGTGAAAGTCCCAAAAGGCATAAGACCAAGAGAAAACTGTTGTGCAATCCCCTGCGTCGGGCCCCATCCCGACTACAAAGTTTCTTAGGCGAGATTTGTACCATAGCAAGGGGTATGCAGGTGATAGCCCACCTCATTGAGACGAAAGGCCCACGCTCGCAGAGCCCGGTACAAGGAAGTGTTTACAACAATGGGGACTCGGCCGGTCAGAATCAGCACACAAGAAGAGTCATTACTACATTCGACGAGGAGGATGAGGAAGGCATCATCCACCGCCATGATGATGCCCTAGTCGTAACCATATAGATTGCAAACTTTGTAACCAGAAGGATCTTGATCAATAATGGCAGCTCCACCGACATCTTGTTCTAGGATGCGTTCATCAAGATAGGGATCAGCCTTGACCGATTACGCTCAGCCCTTGTGCTGCTCAAAGGGTTCTCTGAAGACATAGTCCAACTGGTTGTAGCAATCACCCTATCGGTGTTGGCTAGAAAGGCGCCCAGAACTTTCGCGACCATGACATACTTCTTGGTGGTGAAGGCCCTGTCGTCATACAACGAGATATTGGGGCAACTGACTTTCAACAACCTAAAGGCGATTACGTCAACTTATCACCTCAAGATGAAGTTACCCACCTCGTCAGGAGTTGGCGAAGTCAAGGCCGAGCAAGTACTTGCTCGGGAGTGCTATGACCAAGAGCTGAGAGGTGGGGGCCATGAGGTGTGGGCTCTCGGTGAGGAGATTAGGGTTGCGAGTCCCCCACCATTGCCTAGCTTAAACGACCCTGATGATGAAGTCTGAGATGAAGAAACCCTTCGACAAGTAGAGTCGGATGAGCCTTGGAGTTAGTTCTCGTGTACCAAGCGAAACCGAAAAACTCAGTGCAGATTGGGACTCATATTCGTCTCGAGATGAGACAGTACATGAGGCATTTGCTGGTTGAGCACCGAGACATGTTCACATGGAGCCACAAAGAAATGCCCAGGATCAACAACGCAGTTGTCGAGCATGGACTCTGTGTGGACCCCAAGGCCAAAAAGGTCCGACAGAAGCGGAAAAACTTCAGTGCTGAGAAATACACCGCCTTAGCTGAGGAGGCTCACTACCCCAAGTGGCTATCCAACGTCTTGTTGGTAAAGAAACCAAACGGCAAGTGGACAATGTGCATTGACTTCACTAACTTAAACAAGGCCTACCCGAAGGCAGCTTCTCGTTACCCCGAATCGACTTGATTGTAGATTCCACGGCGGTCATCGCCTACTCAATTTCATGTTTGCCTACTCAAGGTACAACCAAATCTGGATGAATGGGACGACGAAGAAAAGACTGTGTTTATCACCGACCGAGGGCTCTATTGTTACTGAGCCATGCCCTTCGGCTTGAAGAATGAAGGGGTGACTTACCAGCGTTTATTCAACCAAATATTCAAAAACCAAATAGGCCGCAACATGGAGGTGTACTTGGATGGCCTGTTGGTCAAGAGCAAAGAGCCCAAGCAACACTTGGCCAATTTGTGAGAAGCCTTCACAGTCCTCCAATAGTACAAGATGAAGCTCAACCCGCTAAAATGCATGTTTGGGGTGAATTTGGAAAAGTTCCTGGGTTTCATGATATCCGAATGTGGAATCAAAGCCAACTTGAAAAAAGTTGCTGCCATAATAAACATGCCTTCTCATCGGAACCTCAACTAGGTGCAAAAGCTGGTCGGGCGAGTGGCCGTTGAACTGGTTCATTGCTCAATGCCATTCTTCAAGATCCTGAGGAAAGCCCAGGACTGAGACGACGAATGCAACCAAGCATTCGAGAAGTTAAAGGAGAACCTGACTTGTCCACTGCTCCTCAGCCAAGTAGAGCCCAGAGAAGATTTGTTAGCATACCTGTTTGTCTTGCCACATGCTGTGTCGGCAATCCTGTTTATAGAAAAGGAGGGCCAACAACATCCAATTTACTATACTAGTGGCGCGTTCAAAGGAGTCGAGGCAAGATACCCGCGAATGGACATGATGGCTTTCGCCTTGGTCATTGCTGCTAGGCGATTAAGGCCCTACTTCCAGGCTCATCTCGTGAAACTCATCTTGTGGAAGTACTCACATACACTTCCCTCAAGAAGGTCTTGTAAATATCAGACACCTCGAGCCGACTGCTAAACTGGGCCCCTGAACTAAGCAAGTTCAACATTGAGTATTCTCTCTGCAAGACAATAAAGGGGCAGGTGCTAGCCGACTTTGGAGATGAGTTCGTCGGATTTCTCAAGGAAGTGCTGATGGCACTTGTTGGTGAGCCCTGGACAAGTCTACGTTGATGGCTAGTCCGATCGGGCTGGCAGGGGTGTTGGAGTACACATTGTCACGGAAATCGACGAAGAACATAACTATGCAATCAAGCTCACCTTCAAAACAAACAACAATGAAGAGGAGTACGAAGCACTACAAGCTGGACTGACGATGACTAGAGCATTGGGAGAACTAGAAGCAGAAGTTAGGGCGGACTCCCAAGTGGTTGTCAGCCAGGTGCGGGACTAGCTTGCCACCAAAGGTGAAAAATTGAAGAAATATCTAGAGCTGGTAGGTGAGGAGTGCGACTTCTTCCGCTACTTCGACATCTAGCATATATTGAGAGGAGAAAGCCAAGAGGTAGACAAGCTGGTACGAATGACATCAAGACAAGAAGATTCACACTTACTAGTAAATACGATAACTCGGATAGTGGGCATCGAGGTCTCAGTCATTGGTCTCGAGACACCGAAGTGGGCATCAGATATAATTAAATACCTCAATGCCAACGAGTTGTCAAGTGATGGGGAAGAAGCTTGAAAGGCCAAAAACAGAGCAACACATTTCACGGTAATAGAGTGTGTCCGGTACAAAAGAGGCTTCTCTGAACCACTTCTGATATGTGTCTCGCAAGATGTAGTCCAATATATACCGAGCGAGCTGCACGAAGGAGTATGCGACAACCACTTAGGAGGCAGAGCGCTCCCTGCGAAAGTCATGAGGACGGGATACAATTGGTCCCACGCCTTCAGAGATGCCTAAGAATTCATAACAAAATGCATGAAATGCCAGGTACATGCACTAGTCTCGCATTGCCCACCAGAGGAGTTGACGTCAATCACCTCCCTGTGATCATTTGCACAGTGGGGACTGGATCTCATTGAACCACTTCCTCCAAGTAAAGGGAGAGTGAGATTTGTAGTCATTGTTGTCGACTACTTACCAAATGGGTAGAAGCGGAAGCTCTAAAACCTATGACTACCAATGCTCCCATTATTGAGAATGGTGTACATAACTTGGGATCAAGTTCAAGTACTCTTCCTCTGGCCATCCACAATCCAACGGGCAAGTCAAGGTAACCAACAAAGCCCTGATGAGAATCCAAATAAGGAGCTGGCAAACTAGAAGGGAGGATGGGCTGAGGTACTGCTAGGAGTCTTGTGGTCATACCGAACAACCGTCAGAACTCCAATAGGAGAGACACCCTTCGCTTAACATACGACAACGAGGTGGTGATACCAGTGCAGGTAAGGATGCCATCTTACCGAGTGCAACACTTTCGCCCAGACGCCAACGACGAAAGATTGAAAGAACAATTGGATTTATTGGAAGAGAGAAGACAGGAGGCCGAGGTGTAGACAGTGAGCAACAAGAGGACAGTTGAGTGGTACTTCAACAAACAGGTCAAACCCAGATCCTTCAAGGAGGGCGATTTGGGGTAAACCGGGGTCACGATGCAAGAAAAAAGAAATTTGGGACAACGCTGTGAATGACCCTATGTCATAACAACTAGCACCTGGCCAGGGTCATACTGCCTGAACGACGACAAGGGAAAGAGCTCCCCCACCCATGGAATGCCGAGCATGTGAAGACGTTTTTTCCTTGAAATTGTAACTCACCAAGGTATATGTAAACACCAAATTATGGAAATGAATGTATCTTTTCTCTCAAGATGTAAACACCAAATTATGGAAATGAATGCACATTTTCTCTAAAGATGTCTCCCTCAAGCAAAACAAACAAGTCGAGTCCCTTGACTCGCCTTGAAGTTAGGTCGGGCTCAAGTTCCGGGACTTGCCCACACGGCCCATTGGACACAAGTTCATTGACTTGCTGATTTTCATGCTCCAAGTCGAGTCCCTTGACTCGCTACGAAGTCAGGTTGGGCTCAAGTCCTCAAACTTCCCCATATGGCCAGTAGGACACAAGTTCCTTGACTTGCCGACTTTCGTGCTACAAGCTGAGTCCCTTGAGTCGCTGCTAAGTGAGGCAGGAATCAAGTCTTGAGACTTGCCCACACAGCCTGTTGGACACAAGTCTTTTGACTTGCCGACATTTGTGCTACAAGCTGAGTCCCTTGACTTGCCTCAAAGTTAGGCTAGCCTTAAGTCCCCGGACTTGCCCACCCAACCAGTTGGACACAAGTCCCATGACTTGCTGAGCTACGTGCTACAAGTCGACTCCCTTGACTTGCCACGAAGTCAGGCTAGAACTCGGCGGGAACACTCTGTGGTGCCTCAAGGACATCCTCAAAGGGTACCACCGTCATGAAACCCCTCTCGGGTGGGCTTGAGGAAGGCCTTATAGAAAGACATCTGGAAACCAGCCTCCTCTTCACCCAGTTCCTCCCCGAATGTGACTGGCGGGGTAGGAACCGAGGCACACTATATTTTTTTCTCTGTAACTTACATTATCAATATAACAAGGAAAATTCTATATATCATACTAACATCTCATTTTCATCCCACTAAGTATGATGTGACACATTTATTACCGTTAAATGATCATTTATTACATATTTTTCTATCATCTAATAGTGATAAATGTGCCACATACCACTTAATATGATTAAAATATGATGAAAGTGTAGTATATAACATTACTCATGTAACAACGATCATCTCTCATAATCTACCTGATTTGTATGACATTCTTTGGCTCCACCCAACAATTCATACCCTATAGAAAAAGAAACCCCATTCATGTGTGGAACTTTATTTTTTTTATTATATTTTGAAAAAAAATGCCATAATTTGCCATATATTCAGAGGGAGAAAGAGAGAATCTATTCCACAATCTCGATTTCATTCTGGATTTTATACGACGTTAAAATATTAATTAAATACTAAAATCAACATCTTCCCATCAAAGCAAAGGTCTTGATGAGTTCAAATCATAATTTTACATTCTATTACATTTAATTAATTATTCTACATGTTGGGTCTATTTATTAAGAGAGAATCTTTACTATACGTGAGAGAGAGTTTTAAAATAAAATAAAGAATAAAACCTACGTATTTCCATAAAATAAGACATTCTACAATATTTATTATTTGTCTGTATAGATTTTCGAACATCAATAAATGCTTAATAATAATAATAAAAAAAAAACTTATACATCATTCAATGTGCAGCATACTCACCTACTTTAATTAAAAAACAGAGGAATATTGCATGATTAGGTAAATCTTAGTGGCATGCATGATCCTCAATAGAAGAGTCCTAAGTCCACACTTGGAAAACAAAATCATAGGATCCAATGTGAGTTTGGATCCATAGAGGCCATTAGACATAAAAAAGTCAAACCGGCCTTGAGGTTATCATCTCAAAAGATTATACAAAAATACGGGGAACAACGATGTTGTTTTGGATTTATTGATGTTCATCTTCCTCGAGTTCAATGCAGTGAGATAGTTTGACCTTTTTTGTTCACTTCATTTCTTTAAATAGATCAGGCTATAGCCATATGCATATATGGTATATAGTTTAGAGTAGAAAAATAAAATCATATATAGTTATGGAGTATGAATATAGTTCCGAAAATAAAAATAAAGTTGATTCGAGTTGATCAGTTCTCTGAAAAATTTTCAATCCCAATTTCATTTTTGAGAAATTAGTAACAATGGAGATCATCATTTTTTAGGTGATTATTATAAATAGAGAAAATTATTCGGTATTCTCCAAAATATATATAATATTGTGGTATTAATTTTATCTAATCAGAATATATTATGTCATTAAAATGGTCTATATGCTATGATTTTATTATAAGATAAGTGTACTATGTGTCTACTCTTTGAAACTACTCAATTTTAATTAATCCGGCCGTGACCAGAGACGACACCATGCATGGAACGAGAAGAGGTTCAATGATTTCTAAAACACTGAAGAACAAAAAATATCTAGTTCTTTTATATTTTTCGCCAATTTTCTTCCAATATAGATAAATTCCGTTTCCATCCCCGCCTTTTTTTTTTTTTTAATCTTTTGATCCGTTCATGGAATGCTTTGTACGTTATGCATTCCATGAGAATTAAGAATAAATTACGAAGAAACTTAATCACCTTAATTATTATTATTATTATTATTTTTTGTATGCAACTTTCATTGATGAAATAGAAGCTAATATAGAGTCTAGTAATTATACAAATAATTTTACAAATAAAGAGGGAGGGTTCGTTCCACTATGAAAGTCTAGGAGACATTGTGGGATTGAAATGAGGGGGATGCTTCCAAGTTTGAGTTTGGATGCTGCCCATTGTGCCAAGTTGTGCACACATCAATTCTAAGATCAATGGATTTTTTTCACCTTCCAGTCTTCAAATCTGCGTAAGCTGTAATGAATATCCCTTGTTGTGGCTTGCATTGTCCAGTCTGAGGTTGCGTTTGGGTTTGATATAGCTTGTACAACCTGTTTTGAGTCTCCTTCTATTACAATTTTTAATGCCCTTGATTGTTGCTTGCTAGATAGCCATAAAAGCCGCTGATGCTTCTCCTATGTTTGGGTTGGTGTTGTAGATGTAATATGTTTAAACAAAGACTGGGATTCCACTTTATGATCTACATATTGAAGCTAGCTACTTCCTTGATCTCTGACTGCTACATCAAATGTTAGTGAATAGTAGCCTTCTAGGGGAGTTTGCCATTTCATTTACTTTTGAAGTTCTTCTATGATCCAGGCTTTACTATGTTCTTTATGGAGCTTTGTGACTCTGGAAACAAACCACTCAGGAGTTGGGCATTGAGTGTTATGGAGAACTTAGTTTCTGAGAAAGCAGAGATTGTCCACAACAAGAGATGCAAAGAGTTTGAATGGATGAATTTCCTCTTCTGGGATTTTTATGTGGGGGCAGGATTGAGGATTATTTTGATCCAATTAGATATTGGTTGATTGGCAAAGGTGGAGATGTTGATTGGCCATTGAGATTGTCTCCATAAGATTCTTGAGAAGGGACAGTTAAGAAAGAGGTGGGTGAGATTTTCTTCTTCAATCTTATAGAGAGGGCAAAGGGTCTGATCTCCTTATATTGTGGGAATTACTCTTTTAATGAGTGATTTGATGGGTAGGATATTATGCATTATTTTCCAAAGTAAGAGTTCTAGTTTGTCCTACATTTTGAGTTTTCAAAACTTTTTTCAGTTTCAGAATTTTGGTTTTCTGGATAGGGATTTTGAGTGTTTGTTAGGTTGGCATAGGCTGATTTAACTGAGAAATTGCCACTGTTATGGCGAATCCATTTGATCTTATCTTCTTTGTTGATGTAATCATGAGTTGAGAGTGGAATTTTCAGGATGTCATTTACAGTTTCTATGTTGAAGAGCTAGGGCTTTAAGTAGCAATGTGTTCCACCTTCTTGGTTCTTCCAAAATGAGTTTAGAAACTCTCATGTTTTGATCTATGGTAGTGTTGGTTAGATGGTGAAGTATAATCAGCTTAATTATACAAACAAGTATAGAATATCCCACAGGCCAGTAAAGCCGTACGTACGTAAGTGCATATAATATAACATGTGTGATAATTAAGATAAATGTCCATGCATAGCGGAATCAAATCACATGCATGCACATGATCATTACGTTCACATATATCGTACGTTCTTGGAGATAATAAGGAATTGGCATGCATATGCATATGCAAGGTTTGGTGCTGATCATATGTATGTAGATACATACATCATTGATCGACTTACATGCATGCATGGGGGCCATGGCCGATTCAGTCTATAGATCTAGTTGTGTCGGTGAGTGGAACATGCATGCACCTAGCTAGCTCGCTAGCAAGCTTTTTCAACCTTCTTATTTAAGGGCCCTTTTACGTGTCAAAGTTCGCCCTATCGGCCCTCTTTCCAACCAATTATATATTCAAATACTTTCTTCACGTAAAAGCTTATATATTCATATAAAAAGTACTGATATTTTGTATGAATATAATGCATTCTATAATAAGTATTGTGTTATATACTATATATATATATATATATATATATATATATATATTATATGGTACCAAAATATTGGCTAGCTTCGATCTATTTCCTTGTAGAGTTTGGCATACTAGATTTATTAGTTATAAAGAAGCCATTAAATTGCAAGACAATTGTGGATTAGATGAAGAATAAGATAAAGTAATACATGCAGCTAATCTTTAAAACATCTGCCATTCTATTGCCTAACTACGATGAAAACACCACGATTAAAAGTACCATCATGCAATCCATGGATGGTGAGAACATAACATGAGAATTGAGATGATCACTCGCTAATATAAGCTAGTCATACATATATATATATATATATATATATATGGAATAATATGGACCCTTTGTGTTACGTTTCATATATAGAGTACTCATGCATGCATCATGCATTAAATATATTTAAGATGTAGTTTATTATAAGTTGAAAAGGAATTAATAAAACCTCATGATTTTGTTTCTTCTAGCTAGTAGTTGACGGGCAATTAGTAATATCAGACTATATGTATTAATTAATGTTACTTTTCGCCGTTGCAGTGGGGAGGGACCCCATGCATCAACCTTGCTATATAGCGCTAGAAATTTCTATTAGAAAATAGAAAGAGAGAAAAAATAATAATCTAGAAGCTGCGGGCCGGGTAGTACTTGCTATCCCACTTATATATATATGTATATATATATATATATATATATATATATATTATATATATATTTCTACATGAAAATATTTAGTAATTTTTAGAAGTTTTTATCTATATTATTAATACAAAGATTGAGAGGGTACACTGATCGATGAGTTATATATTCTCGATATATAAACACAATCATGTCACTATTTATAGTATTATTGCGACGGTGTAAGCTGGATTTTAATTAAGGTTAAAAATGTGGAAAGGTCAGGACATAGAAAGGTTGATCAAGAATAAATAAATTAGACAAAAATGAATAGTATTACTTATGCAGATATTAATTTTAAATATTTTAATTGTTACTTATAGAATATAATAATCTTAAATACAGTCTTATAAAGATTAGATTATTTGCAGCTTTGTACTAACACGTACATGAATATTTATCACTTCAGTATTTACCATCAAATATATGTACAAATGATAAATATTAATATGATATAGAAGCATCCCATTTCATCTCATCAATTCTTACATAAAATATAATAAATAATTTAATTTTTTTAAATTTTTAAATAATAATAATATTTAAAAAATAATATTTTAATTAATTTTTAACTTTCATTTCAATTAATTATTCAAACCATACCATTTTTTTTTACTTTTGAGGACTTGCTCTCAAATAATTTTGAGGCGGTGGAAAAGGTTAATTAATAATAGCCAAGAAAATGGTGGGGGCAGGGGGTCCATGCCGAGTTGGGCCTTTTGACAGAGAAAATGACAGTTTGAACATTGAATTAGTGGCAATTCAAGAGGGGTTACAGGGAATTAAGAAGCAAACAGTACTTGATGTTTCGTTGATGTTAGGGGTGTTCAACCGACTACTCGGGTATATTCGGTTCGAAACTCGAGTTTTAAATCCGGACCGAATTCTAGCTTGAATATATCCAAGTTATAACCCGGGCTAGAACCAGGTTTAATCTGAATTTTTACAATCTGAAAATTTGGATTCCAGACTATACTCATTTTGTATTCTTCTCTTCTTCTTTTTTTTTTTTTCTTTTGTTTTTCAATAAAAAGTTCATATTTGAGTTTAAAAACCTAATTCCTTTTTTTAAATGCCTATATTATATTAAATACTTTTCAAGAAAAATCTATGTTGAAGAGCATAATTCCCTTTATGTAAAAGCCTAAAAGCCTATATTTGAGTAATGTTGCATGCAGTCGTAGAGTGTATAAGTGTTGTACAGTCCCTTTGAGAAAGAGTGGAGTTCATTATTAAAAAATTTATTTATTTTCATGTGGGTCTTGTATTCATTCACTTTTTTAAAGCGATTGCACGACGCTTACGCATTCACGACTGCAACTATCATTTCTCTTACATTATTTGTTATTTATACATTACATTACATATACAAAATTACAATATATGAATTACAAAATCATTAGCATGGTCTTCTATCAATGATTAAATCTCACACCGAGTAGCAACTTCAAGTGATCTAACTGACTGGAAGAAATCTTGCAAAAAATAAAAGTTTTGAATACTTAGAAAAGCTATGTAGTCTTTTAATCTCACACCAAAATTGTAACGCTAAAATAGTTGATGAGAACAAAACTCACATTGAGATAAATTCCAATTCTTCTCTTTGTGGAATAGCAAGATAAATTACATTTCCAAGCTATGTTCCTCACATTTCATAATAAAAAGAATGACAAGTCAACAACATGTCCCAACATCATCAGAAACACTAGGTAACAAAAGGAAGACACTCAAATAATAAACTAAAGATGTCAGATTCAAAGCTTTTGGGAAGAAAAATGCTACCACCAAATGGACATGTTTATGCCAAGTAAACAAAGTTTCCCCTTCAAGTTCAAGGTGTTGTTGCATTCCATATCATATAAGCAATGGAGTACCAAGGAAATTTTGGAGCTTATTAGAGTATAAAGCAATGAGTATTAAGCATAAAGCATAAAGCAAAGCATAAGTTATATAAATTAATAGAAGAGAATCGACAATGAAGCCAAGGAAAAGAGCCAAACTCTTTAAAAGCTTAAAAGTTTCTTAAAACTTAAAAGCTTACAGTCCCAGTTGAAAGGAGATAGTGTCATAAAAATCCAAATCAAACCCATAAAAATACTCCTCAAACATTGTGATCAAAATAGGGAAACATCAAGCATTTGTTTATATCATAACTCATTGATAACCCAATAATCTATTTCTATCATGTAAAAAGAGCAGATCAAGAGTGCATACTGGAAACGTCGGTAGATCATGAGAAACAGAAGAACCAAAACGTAAACTCTCAAAAACTTAAAAATAAAACCCATGTTTTACTAAAAAAGGGCACATCGAGCAAAAGAACCAAGTATTACTTATACCCACATAAGATTTTTTCAAAACCCGTATCATGTGAGAACTGAGAAGATCAGAAACATAGATCCAACTATAATATGAGACGAATATAAACATAGATTCAACCAAAATTTCTTTTTTTTTTTTTTTTTAAAAACACACATTTATATATATATATATATATATATATATATATTTTATAAGAGTTAAGACCACATGTCCATGAGTGGCCCTGTCCCAATTTTATTAAAAAAAAATCCTCACTTAAGGCGGAGGAATACCGTGGAATCAACATTACAAATTAAAAAAACAACAACATCACACCCTAATACAACTCCCAACATCAAAAAACACAACATCACACTCAAAAAAGAAAAAAACTAAATCCGAACACTCCTTATATAAGGACATCCCATCTTCTCCAATCTAATAATACCTTTAATATCCACAGGTAAATCTAAAAATGAAAACCATACTCCATTGCAACATTCGGCACCACATCGAGCCAACCCATCCGCCGCAGCATTAATCTCTTTATACGCATGATTCGTAGAGAATCTAAGTCCACCAAGTAAATGCAAAATTTCATCCCAATAATCCTCTAGATACCACAGCCCACATTTCTTATCCTGCAACCATTTTATTACTAGCATAGAATCCATTTCAATTTCCACATCCCGAATACCCAAATCCTGAACATTAAGTAGACCATATAATAGACCCAAAACTTCCGCCGCATTATTCGTATTCTGACTTGTAAATTTTGCAAAACCACAAACAAACTCCCCTTTATCATTCCAAATTACACCACCCACACCGGAAGGACCCAGATTACCAAACGAGCTTCCATCTACATTTAATTTAAATCACCCATTCTTTGGCCTTAACCACCTTACTTGTTTCTTAGCCATCGGTGACATTTGTTTAGTCGGCAGCTGCAAATTTTTCAAAATTTCTTCGTCACGCCTTGATATTTCTTTCGACTCCTTCAACCTCAAGACAATCCAAGAGAGCCAATGCAATATCGAACACCATACTGAGCTTTCAGATTCAAATTTCCCTTCCATCATTGCCTTGCAGCGTCGCCACCATAGTCTCCATGTAATCACCGAAGGAATAATACCCAACAGTTGACCCTTTTGTGTGGATCCTCTAGCAATTTGATGCCAACTATCCACACGTCCTCTCCAATTAATCCCAGCCATATTTCTCATGCCAATTCGAATAGCGCACAAGCTCTAAATCTTCTTTGCAAATTCCCCTGTTGCAAGAACATGGCTCATATCCTCATAAGCACCAGATTCACAACAGTCACATCTTGAAACTATTTGTAGTCCCACTTTACGGATCCTATCATCCACAACCAAGCATTCATGCATAGCCTTCCACATTGTGACTGAAATCTTCTTAGGAATAGTCATATGCCATACCCATTTTGCCCAAGGAATTTCCAAAGATCTTACCCGAATACACTACCAAGCACTACCAGTAGAAAACTCCCCACTTGGATTCTGAAGCCATATCAACTTATCCTTACCGTGTTCAGACAGCCCAATTGTTCAATTAATTCTTCTGCCTTTTCTATCCCCACTAATTGTGAAAATAACTCTCCATTCCATCCACTCTCTGTTTTATAGTCCTTCAATAATAACTCTGGCCTCTCATTGATTTCTTGCTGTGCATAAATTGGGCATTTTCAGACCAGTTATTCCTAAAAAAAAAAAATATGTTTCCTTCCCTCACCTTCCATCTTGAATTTTCCATTACCTTAGTCAAAGCATGCATAATACTTTTCCAAAACTTCGATCCTTTATTCATAGGCACCAGAGTTATATGCTTTGTCCCAACGTATTTGTGCCTAAAAAATGAAGCCCATAACGATGTTCCTTGAATCAAATTACAGGCCAACTTCATATGTAATGAGCTCTGCACTTCCTGCAGATTACGGAGACCCAACCCTCCCTCAGAAACGGGTCTACAAATACTACTCCATGCCTTCCATTTTTTTTTTTTTTCTTCCCATCCTTTATACCCCAAAAAAAGTGCTCATAAGTTTCTGAATTTTGTCCACCACCGATTTGGGTACTTTTATCACCGCAAGACAATGAATTGGGAAACTCTAGATCACATGTTTTAACAATAGAAGACGAGCACCATTCGACAGTAAACGAATTTGCCATCTATCTAAACGATTTCTAATCTTATTTATAATATCTTCAAAATGAGCACTAAGCAACCTTCCAAAAACGATTGGAACTCCTAAATAGGTGAACGGAAAAACCCCTTCCAAAAACCCCGTCATCCTTAATATCATCCGACGCCTTCCTTCTGAAAATTGTTTGGAAAAGAAAATCGAAGATTTTCTGTTATTAACCACTTGCCCCGCCCATTCTTCATAGACTTTCAGAATTTTAATAATAGCTTGTATTGAAGCTTTTCCCCCATTAGAAAATAAAACAATATCATCCGCATATATAAGATGTGAAATAATAGGCGTACCTCGAGGCTGAATAAAAGGCTTGATCTTTCCCAAATCCACTTTTCTCTTTATCAAACGAGTAAAAATCTCTTCAACTATCATAAACAAATATGGCGACAACGGATCACCCTGCCTCAACCCTCTCCCACTTTTAAAAAACCCCTTAGGAATCCCATTCATCACCACCGAGAACCAAGGAGTAGTAATGCATTGTCGAAGAATACTGCAAACTACTTCTGAAAATCCAAAAGCCCGTAAAATATGCATAAAAAATTTCCAATCAATACTATCATAGGCTTTGGCCATATCAATTTTTAACATAACATTTCCACCATGGCATGATTTATTCATACTATGGACCATTTCCTGCGTTAAACTAATATTCTCAAAAATGCTCTGACCTGGAATAAAGGCCCCTTGTTCAGGAGCGATTATTTTTTTAACAACGGGGAGAGCCGATTTACCAATATCTTTGAACAAACCTTGTAAAAGACAGAACACAAACTAATCGGTCGGAACTTATCAAAACTCTCAGGACTTTCCACTTTCGTTATTAATACCAGAAAGGTGGTCGTATAAAACCGGGGAAAATCCACACCTTGAAAGAATTCAGCTACTGCCTTAACCACCTCACTGCCAATAATATGCCAACAAGCACGATAAAATCCCGACCCAAAACCATCTAGACCCGGACTACTTTCACTTGGAATAGAGAGGAAAGCGTCAAAAACTTCATTCAAACTCGGCACCCGACGTAACTCTTTATTGTCTTCCGGTATAATGACCTCTTGAACCAGCCCCTCCAAAGAAGGCAAAGAACGACTCTCCTCTGATACTAAAAAATTCTGAAAGTGAGAAATATCACCATCATGAATATCCTTTGGCGATGAAAGCATAGATCCATCCTGCATTTTCATTTCACGAACAATAAAAGACTTTCGACTTCGCATAGCACGAAAAAATCCTGACGACGCTTCCCCCGATTTAACCCAAGTTAGCTTCGATTGATAAGCAATTCTCTACTCTTCATAATCTAGCCACGTGGAAAGCTCAACCTGTGAATCCACCAAGTCTAATTCAACATGTTCCGAATACCCTGCCTGTAGATCCCGTTCCAGCACCTCAATACGATTTTGAAGATTTTCAATATGTATTTCTATTCGACCAAAAACATTCTTATTCCATTCCCTCAATGCTACCTTAACACGCTTTAATTTAATCATAAGTTTAAGTAATTCAGAACCTGCGAACACCTCCCCACCCTAAGCTTTATCAACACAATCCAAAAATAATGGATGGGAAATCCACATCTGCTGAAATTTAAATGAAGGGAATCCGTACTTCACTACAGGCCTCTCCATCGAAATCAACATAGGGGAGTGATTAGATGAAGACCTATTTAAATATTTTGATTCAACATTCTGAACTACTTCCATAGCAGAAACATTCATCAATCCTCTATCTAATTTCACCTAAGATCTGCTAAGACCTGAGTGACCATTACACCAAGAGTATTTCGGACCAGATGATTGAATCTCCACCAATCCACAACCCTCAATACTATTATTAAAATCATCCATAGCTATCATCGGTCTTGGCCTACCCCCACGTCTCTCATTATCATTATGAATGATGTTAAAATCACCAATCACCATCCATGAACCCTGCTGAGTGTTGAAAGACAATAAACTCTCCCATAATCTCCTACGCTCCTGATAGTAGCATCTCGTATACACAAATGTTAAATAGAGCTCTTTCATACTTCCCTTAACCACTACAGAAATGTATTGATCTCCCATGCTCACCAAGGTTAATTCAATATCCTCTGTCCAAAACATCCATAACTTACCCGCAGCCACACTATTCGAACAACATTATGCAAACTTCAGTTTATCCTTCCAAATTCCCATCCGATCTTGATCCAACATTGGCTCCGCAATGACAAAAAATTTAGGATAAAATTTAGAAACTAACTACTTTAAACGTTGCCTTGAGGTACCAACACCTCGAGGGATTCATAAATTAACTCTAGAGGGCTTGCTTTTAACCCTTGTGGAACATCTTACTTTGATTCCTTTGATACTACTATCCTTCTCTTGCCTTATATCAGAATCCGAAAAAACCATTTTCTCCGTTCTAATTTTTCTCCCGCCTCTGTATCGGACCCAATGTTTATAGCCGATCCATCATTTATTTCTATATTCTTGTCCAACTCAGAAACCCCCTCCATCCCATGCACCTCCTCAATCGGTTCACAGACATTCTTTGTAATTTGCATTTCCCCAGGACCCCCCTCAATGTCCGTTACATGCCCCTCCGCAGCACAAACATAACTCAGTAAAGAATGATCATTCACCAACGAAGAATCCGCCATTAAACTAATTTTATTATTTTCTCCCATTTTTTCTACTGCTCTACCAACCTCCACATTCTTATTTAGATTTAGACACATCTCCCCCCTTCCGACTAATATACCAATTTTCAAACTACCACCACTCCGATCAAACCTCTCATCCTTTTCTACCTCATTTTCAATAAAAATAGGAACCACCTCTGTATCCTGTGACACTGGTTCTTCCACCATCGACTCATTAGCATCAATTTTTCCTTTTCCTTTACACGATGTCTCCTTTTCCAGCAAAACAAACCCTTCACCCTTTCCCTCCTTTAACATATGATCGTTATCCTCTCCGTTCTGCAAATACAATACATTACCAACCTCTACATTCTTTCCAGACTTATATACCTTTTCATTACCTCCATCCTCATTCTCCTTAGGAACCCAGACTCTACTCGATTTAATGTGCTTCCAATTCTTGAACTCTTTTCCATCTTTTAACTTATTCGTACACGTCTTTAAATTATGGCCTTGCACTTTACAGCAAAAACAAAAAGCCGGCAAAGTTTCATACTCCACCTCCTGTAAAATACTTGTAGGATGCCTTGGCGTCCCAATTCAAATGGAAGAAATTGGATCTTGATCAATCTTCATAAGCACACAGACCCTCGCACCATCAATTCTGGTCGCACACTGTGTTGCATTATCTCTTCGCACGAATACACCAATAGGCGCAACAATATTGCGTAAATATGATTCTTGATATAGATTAGGAGGGAGACCAGGTAGCATAATCCACACTGTCACCATGGCTGGTTCCTCCTCTTCTTTAAAGTCTGTTGTCCATTGAAAGATTTGGTATGCAGCCCCTTCAATATCACAACTCTCCCTTGAAAGAGCCTTCAGGAAATCTTCTTCATTCAAGAATCTCACAAACACGTTTCGTGTCTTTCACATCATAGAAACCACTGGTTGCGCAGCAAGACCCCATTTGCTATGAATAAAGACTCTAATACGATCCAGAGAAGGCCTTTGCCTCAAAAATTTCAGTACCAAAGAGAACCTAAATGGAACAGCAGAACGATCCAATTCTTCCTACTTAAATTGTACAAAAACATCTCCATCCACATACTTGGCTGCCGAAATGGAATACTCACCTCAGGAATGGCCTGAGGGTTATGTCTCAGCAAGTCCACATACGATCTTTGTCTAGCTTGCGGCGCTGGAGGGGTTGGGTACCCCCTGTGGTATCCATACACGTAACGTCAAGCCCCTCCCTAGGTAGGGAGAACACTTTCTGTGAACCTTAGTTCTTAGAGCATTCTTTCATTCTCAAAATCCTCTTCACTTCTAGCGATTTACTTGGACATGTCTTACCTAAAGAAGAGGAAGGCTAAGCTGCGGGAGGCTAGGGTGTCCCCATTCCATATATGGATTCTGCATTTATTTTTCCATAACTCTTATTAAGCTCTGTTTTTTTTTACGGAAAAATAAAAGAAAAATGAACGAAAAAGAAAACACATAATATACTGACCATGCCTTATCCCCCCTCTAGCACACCAGCCATTGGGGATCTTCAAAGACCGAACACCATACCACTCTGTAAGACTAGCTTTCCCTAAAATCAAGGCCCCGACCCTTCTCAGGCAATCGACCACGCCGGCATCCCCATGACCCCAGGTACCTTGGATCCCAGCAGCGCATACAACCCAGCCGTGTTGTTGAAGGCTACCGAAGTTTGAAAAATAGTTTCTCTTCAAAACTCGAATGGGGCTTAGGGGAGGGGGGGGGGAGAGAGAGAGAGAGAGAGAGAGAGAGAGAGAGAGGGAGGCGGCGGAAACAATGGGCATTTCAGAAAGATAGGGTTTTAAAACGTAGGATTTTATTTTGTCAATCCGGGTATCGGGTTTTAAACTCCGTACCCGGGTTACATAACCGGTACCCAGACCGGATAGGTCCGGGTTTTGCAATCCTGGTTCCAGCCCGGATTTGATCCAGACCAGAATGCATAACTGAAATTCGGTTTATCCGGGTTCCGAGCCGGGCCGGATGGGATGAACAGTCCTATCTGTAAGCAAACTGAATTTTCCAATCAGATCTTCTATTAAAGAAGAACTTTACATCATCAACTAAAGAGCCAAAAATCGACATCTCTTCTTCAATACTCTGCATTGCCTCTATAACATTCCTTGCATCTCTTTCAAAAACAACCTTGTGAATATTGAGTTCACTGCATAGCTACAAAGCCATCCTCAAAGCATAGCACTCTGCCACCACTGGACTATTCACATTAGCCTTTTGATCACAAACAACAACCAAAGCCTCTCCCTCCTCATCTCTAATTATGATCCCATCCCCCATTCTTCTCTCTTTCATGTTTAGTGAAGCATCTTAGTTCACCTTCACATTTCCATATTCTGGTTTCTCCCACTTCATTAATCCCTTTGATGAACTAACTTGCCCCTTCCTTGCCTGTTTTTGAAAAGTCTGAGCTGCCTTGTAATCGAGTAAGGCTTCACTTGTTGTCTTCAATAGAAGCTTAGGACAACTTAGCTTCTTCTCAAACACATTCATTTTTGCGCAACTATACTATCCTAAGTAGTATTGCCATTTCTTCCAGCTTATTATTGCTCAACCTTTCCATTAACTTCCCCCACAACAACAAAAACTCATCTTTTGATCTTCCCCATTTCTGAACACAACCTCCAACCTCTGCCATATGTCATTAGCTGCTAGACATTCCCATAATACATGCATAATTATTCCTGCTTCACCACTGCAAATTGGATAGCTTTTATCCTCAACTACCTTCCTTTTAAACAAATTCTCCTTTGTAGGCAATAAATTATTCCCAGCTTTCCACAGAAACAACTTTGTCACACTTGGTACTTCAAGTTTCCAAATGTTTCTCCACTTTTCATCCATCTTAGTCCCCACTGAACTATCTCCTATGTTGTTCTTAATTCTTTCTAGTTGCAAAAAATAAGCACCACACACTGAAAAAACTCCCTTCTTTGAAGGGCCCCATATCAGCTTTTGTCTTGAGCCTTGCCTCTACTAAGGGTATGCTCAGAATCTGTTCCACATTTTCTTTTGAGAAGATTGCTTGAATCCTTCATTCATTCCACTCCCCCTTATGCTTGACAATTAATTCTTCAACTTTAGCATCTTCCTGCAGAATTGAAACTGGAGATTGTATGGAAAAGAATGATGGGGTAGATAACCATTTTGAACCCTAGATTTTTATCTTACTACCATCTCACACTCTCCATCTTATCCCTTTTTTTACAAGGTCCCTGGTAGACCAAATGCTTCTCCACGTTAAATAGGGTAGTGAATTTAGCTTTGCATCCATGAAACTAGAATGCCTATAGTACTTCTCTTTAAAGACCATAGCTACCAAAGAATCAGGGCTCTTAAGTAATCTCCATCCTTGCTTTGCTAGAAGAGCCATGCTAAAACTCTCCAAGTCCCTAAAACCTAAACCACCATTCTCTTTCTACAATCCCATTTTCTCCAGTGAATACTCTTTTCTTCCTGCTGTTTTCCCCACCAAAATTTCAAAAAAAAACATATTTATCTCTTGGCACAACCTCTTGGGTAGCTTGAACACAGACATAGTATAAGTGGGTATGGCTTGTAATACTACCTTGATCATACTTTCTATACCAGTTTGTGATAAGAAATTATTTTTTCAACTTGTAATTTTCTACCAGATTCTCTCCTTTAAGACTCTGAATGTATTGAACTTAGATCTTCCTACAAAAGCAAGTAGACCTAAGTACTTATCATAACTGCTCCAAGCTATAGAGTTGCTAGTTGCCATGATCACCTTCTTGTCTCCTTCCCTTGTATTGCTGCTAAAAAAGACTGAGGTTTTTCCTTATTCAGAAACTGCCCTGAAGCCTTCTCATAGGTCTTCAGCACCTCTTGAATCCTAGGCCATTCTTCTATCTTAGCCCGCCCAAAAAGGATGCAATCATCTGCAAAGAGTAGATGATTTATGCTAGTTCCTCCCTGAGCCACTTGCACTCCTCTTGTAAGTTTCTAATTTTCATAGGAATTCAACAAAATGCTTAATCTTTTAGTATAAAGAATAAATAAATAGGGTGATGATGGATCACCCTGTCTCAAACCCCTTTTAGGCTATAACTTATGCCCTGGAGACCTATTAATCAACACTGAGTATGAAACAGACTTGACACAACTCATGACCAGCACCACCTACTTCTCATTAAACCCTGGTGTGTTCATCACAGCCTCCAAAAAATCCCACTCTACATGATCATAGGCCTTAAACATATCTAAGTTTATGGTCATGCTCCCCACCTTCCCCCTCTTTCTAGTTTTCATAGAATGAAGCAACTCAAAAGCCATCATGATGTTATCATTAATCAACCTACCAGGCATAAATGCACTTTGGGTTGGGATGTATGCAACTATTGAATATACATAAATGTACTACTTTTACAATTTATAATGTTAAATGCTATATTGTCGTTATTTAATAATTTAAATTGAAAATTAATTTCTTCCAAGAACTAATTAAGATTTAAGAAAATAATACGATTAAAGTGGGATTTATTATTGAACTATGCAGCACAAAGTTTATTTTAGTCAAGTTTTACAAATGATAGAGGAATTTGAACTTTTTTTTTTTTTAGAGGGGCTAAAATCAACGCTGTTATGTATTAGAGTAATGTTAGATAATATGTAAGCATCACACACTTATTTTGAAATAAAGTGATTTATTATTAAAAAATTAACTTTTTATATAGATCCCATATTTATTTACTTTTTTCAAAAGGAGTGCAATCACTCTTGTACACTCTATGACTGTAAATATCATTTTTCATTTCGGATATAGTCGGGCACCCTCAATAAAAAGAACTGATATTTACAATCATAGAGTGCGCAAGCGCTGTACATTCCTCTTAAAAAAAAAAAGAGTAAATATAAGACTCTCGGAATGCAACAAAGGGCAAGGCGGGGCATACCACAAAAATGGACATTAATGCTTTTTTCTGATCGAGAAAGGGACACTAAAGTCTGTTGTTTTGTTGAAAATCTCCCTTCCTCCTCCAAATTCTTGATTAGAAAATAATAAACATATATAGATAATTAGGCTCCTAGAGGGTAAGGATGCATTTGAGAATACAAATATTCTCAGATATTTCTTTCTCAAACATCAGAAAAACACAAAACACCAAAACAGTTCGCGAGGATTTCTTCGAGGATTTCTTGTACTGGTTGGGTGAGGTTCTACGAGGAAAATAGGTTTTTCAAACCGACTAGTCTATGTGGTAGGAAATTAAACTTCCATGTAGGGGTGAAGCCAGGAACATTTCTTTGGGGGATTGAAGTTTTTCTTTTTTTTTTTTTTGGGGGGGGGGGGGGGGGGGGGGGGGGGGGGGGGGGGGGGTGGGGGATATAAGATATCGTTGGTGAAGCAGCAAAAACCCTTTAATTTTCAATCTATTCTTAATGTTCTCCACAATCACAGCCTTGGAGGGCTTTGCTTCCCCCTACCTCGGTCCCTGCTTCTGTATTCGGATGATCCCAAAACTATTGTACATTGCCCAAAATCATTACTCAGTCCAAGCTCTCACATTTTAGACCCAAACTCGTACTTTTAGTTCAAGATCAAGCTAGACAAACCAAATTCAGAACATAGATAGATTACAATGCTCATCATGCATCACGCGTTGTTTTAAGATGGGGATTGATACCTCTATCTCTATATGACTAACAAAAATCCTACTTGTAACACATGTAACACCCTTTGTAACATTGTTTTTATTTTTATTAGCACCGAGAGTCTGAGAACAAAGCCCTGACTAATTGCAAGAACACTTTGAATAATTCATGGAGAAGTTCTCCCAGTCTGATGATGGTCCATAGAAATTGTCTGCACGTATAAGAATTTAAATCTTAGACCTAGAAGGAGCATACCACCGAGACTAAGGTCTTTACCATTTGAGTCATATCAATACCAGTCACAGTGTTACAAGAGTGTTAACAATATCATGACTAACAAACGAGATCACTTCAATCCAACTAAAATATAATGACTCAAATAAACTTAATTATACCTCAAACCTGGTTTCAAATTTTCAATCATCATAAAAACGTTCTTAACACCATATTAGAAAACATTTCAAAGCTAGACTGAAGTACATTTGAAAAAAAAACTGAACAAAAACTGTACACTACTTTTAAGAAACACGGGTATATAGTGCATGCCTGAACACAACTCTTTCATTTCTGCCAAGAATCCTTCAAAACAGAGAAGATATATCTGCTGCATAGAAAAACTTTCCTTCCTTTAGGCATAAGCCAGAGAAGCAGAAGGCCTTGGGTAAGTGCTGGGTTTCGAAGCCACCTCCATGGTACTTCTGGATGACCGAGGAACTCCATTGGAATGGTTATGAACGTTTCCATGTTGCTCTTTGTGCTTGCTTCTTGGTGTCTCCTGCAGCCCCTCTAATGCTGCTACCACGTCATTCATGTTTGGCCTGTTCTTGGGTTCCACAGCAAGGCATTGGAGTGCAAGGGTAGCCATCTTTTGGGCCCGATCCAGTGAGTACTGGCCTTGAAGACGGTTATCCAGAACATGGTAGATCCTACGTTTACTGTTTAAGTAGGGTTTCGCCCAGTCCACTAGGTTATGTTGACCAGATGGCCGGTTCTTGTCTATACATCGACGCCCCGATAGCAGTTCTAGAAGTACAACTCCGAAGCTATATACATCACTTTTGGCAGTCAGATGACCTACACAATAAAAATGCAATTAATGATCAGAATCCAAAATACATCTTTTCTGCTTTGTGCCTTTTAATATAGCAGCATTGCAGCCCAGTAAAGTTTCGAACCTGACCAAGCTAATTCAGAAGATTAAAATATGCAAATGTAAGTGCATATGAACTAATTTTCATCCCTCCAGGCCAGAGTGCTTGGGAGGAGATCATCACAACAAAACATTTGTGAGGGATAATGGCATGTAAGTAGGTTCAATCATTTCCAACTAGAAATTCACTAATACAATTCTCAAGAAAGCTTTCCAAGGGTACCGAGAGAAAGTAAACTTTCATTAATGTTCACAAAGAAATTCAGGTTTTCAAGAGAGGGATTGACATGTAAAACGTATATCTAATGAAGCCAATCCATCACCTAATATGTGAAAGTATGCGGAGTAGAGTTAAGAGTTCACATGGATCAGTGATTTATTGAAGCATAAAAATCGAAAGGGTACCTGTGGCTAGATACTCCGGAGCAGCATATCCGTAGGTTCCCAAAACCCTAGTAGAGACATGGCTTTTATCTCCAGCTGGCCCATCCCTAGCCAGCCCAAAATCAGAAAGTTTTGCATTGTAATTCTGTGAATTCAAGACAACAAAGGCAGAAAAATAGAAAATAAGTGATTGAATCCTACAATCAAGCAGTGTGGTCAAGCATGCTAGCCAACCTACATACCGAATCAAGCAGGATATTAGAAGTCTTAAAATCACGATATATAACTTGTGATTCAGCATTGTGAAGAAAAGCAAGTCCCTTTGCAGCACCAAGAGCCACTTTCATTCGGACACTCCACGAAAGTGGCTGGAAATGAGAACCCCCTGCTTCAACAATAATCCAACGTCACAATAACAATAAGCACGTGTTTAAGAAAGAAACTAATCACAATGTTTTTCAAGGTTGAGCATTGAAGAGGATACATAAATCTCACTTCGAAATAGATGATTTTCCATGCTGCCCTTAGGCATGAACTCATATACCAGAAGCCGTTGCTCATCCTCTACGCAGTAACCAATCAACTTCACAAGATTAGGATGATGCAACTGCCCAAGATAGTTGATCTCTGCCTGTAGGTCCAAAAACACAATAGAAAATCAAACCAATATGGTCATTATGAATTGTCTAAATGTTATAGCATTTGGCAAGTTGCAATCTTGCCAATCTAATAAGCACCAACAAAACGTAGGGAAAAATCCCATGTCAATTGACTTGGCTGCTTGCACTAATCAATTATAAAAAGGCTATCATGGGCAAAGCCATGTTCACTTCACAAAACATCATCCTCTGTAACAAAGCTCCTCTGATAGAAACTTCATATCTGGCCTACAGTGATAACATTCAATTACCGGAGCAAGGAAATGCAGAGACAGAAAAAAAAAGGGAAAAAAAAAAAAAAGAATGAAGAACTATTTAGGAAACTAATACTGACCAGCCATTCCCTGTGACCCTGGAGCCCTTCCTGGTTGAGCCTCTTCACAGCGATCACTAGGCCAGTCCCAGGCTTGGTAGCTGTAAGCGAGTGCTCGTCAATCCAACCCTTGAAAACTGAACCGAACCCACCCTCTCCTAATACACTATCAGGGCGGAAGTTCCTTGTGGCCATTTTGAGTTCACTGAAGCCGAAATTCTTTAAGTTGCTGGCCTGCAAGATCTCATCCTCACTCCTAGGAGTCATGGGCATGGAAGCTGACGAGAACTTGCCACTGGAACTACACATATCATTCCCATCTCTGCTCACAGTTTTTGAATTGAACCCTACAAAAAAGTCAATGAGACATGTTAAGGAGGATTCACTAGGAAGTTTTCAGGCTACCAAACAGACAAAATTTCCATCATCTAGCTAAGCGCCCTCTAAAGATGGTAACAACAATGTTAGAATAATCCTCTGGAGATCTATGGCACCCAGTTGTGCAAAGAGCATACCAAGAGGAAATTAACCAATGTATTCAGCGATTTCAAACAATATCCTGAGGGAATCTCTCTCACGGAAATTATTTATTCATAGAGTAGATCCATATTGGAATCAAGTAATGGAAGCGGAGCAAATACTTCTAAAATTGAACTCTCAACAAAATTTTTATAAACAATTTGAACGAGCCATCGACGTACGGGTAACGAAGTTAAACTCCAACTCACTAAGAGAAACAAACTTTAATTTACATCTTGCTACAAGGCAGCTAAGCTAGCAAGGTAGAGGTAATCAAGATATGAAACTTAACGTTTTAAGTAAAAAAAAGCTCAATCAGGCACCGAAAAGCAGTTGAAAACAACAACTCTATAACGAAACAAATCAAAACAAGGAAAGGAACCTGTATAAGAAGGAGTCACGGCCTTAATCCCATTGCTCCAGCAAGCCCCCATCCGAAACAGAACCGCTCAAAACTCTCACAAAGATCTCGAGTTTAAGATAAGATAGGAAACTTAAAATACAGAGAGAACCTGATCAACACCCAAATTGTGAATTTCAAGAAAAACAGATCTTCAGCCAAACAAAGTTTCTTCCTTTTTTTATTTATTTATTTTTTTTTTTTTGTCTTCTCGGTGCCTGAAGATTGTTTCAACTTTCCCAACAACCGGATTTTACTCTGAAAGACTCGGCAAAGGTAGAAAAATGGGAAAAATAATGAAGAAAAATAAGATAGAATGCAAATGAAACACGAAAAAGATCACCCACTTTCTCCTTCGACAGATCTTAGTGATTGGGCACTGACTCCAAATGGATTTTGGTGTAACTTTTTCCTCTGGGTCACTTTTCGGGTTTTTTTTTTTTTTTTAATGATGGATGAAAGAGGAGAGAAGCTGGCAAAAAGCGTGAAACAAAAGGCCACCTCTGCGACTTGAGAATTTCGTAGGTGGCCGTATTAGACCTTAGCGGACCAGACAAATGGCTAGGGAGAGGTAGACGGTTGACTTCCTTTTGAGCCGTCGTTTTGTCTTTTTTCGCTTCAACAAGCAAACAACAGACATTTGCCGATACAACATTTTAGTCTCAAAATGTTCGGCTGATTATAATCTCCAGAGCCATAATTTGACTCCTCTACGGTCTTATCGGGAGCTTCAGCTGCCGGTTTTGTGGATAATAAGGAAGTATCATTCGCCTAATTTAAAATTAAAAAGTACATCGGCAAGTGTTATTAATATAAAATTCTATACATAAATCACTATTTATTTTCACACCTTATATTTATAATTTTTTTATAAAATACAAGAATATTTTTTATAGAGTATAGAATAATAAATAGTAACTGAAAAAGAATTTTTTTTATTATCGTTCCCCATTTCAATGCTCCGGCGACGTTAAAAAGAGCCGGAGATAAAGGATTTGACAGAGGGATGATTCATGAACATGCCTTCCAGGTGGTGGTTGTCGGCGATTATAGACCATTGGATTCTCATGAATAATTAGACACTTTTTTGTGGGAAATAGATCTCCTTTTTCTTGTTCATTCGTAGTGCAAACAGGCAATGATTTTGTGTTGAATTGTAAGAAGGTTTTATTTGACAGTCCGAGACAACATACACTACTAGTACTGGTAGTTGACTACCATCGTCTTACCGTCCGTAGAAGGTGGATCTAAACTGGCTGGCTCTTGGTAATCTTTGCATAAATTGTACTTCTTGGAATAAAGAGATATATATCATAAAATTAATTACAAAGTCCGGTTTCTTTTCAGAAAACTTTTCAATTTATCTTATTTTATCTCATTTAATTATGACAATTTTCTTAAATTTTCATATAAAATAAAATAAATAATTCAACTTTTTCAAATTCTAAATTAAAAATAATATTAAAAAAATATATTCTAACAATATTTTATTCAACTTTCAACTTTTATTTCAACTCATCTCATCTGTGAAAACAAACGAGACCAAAGAATAATATTAGATACAGTCATGAGTAATGCAAGAGTTATGCATTCTTGCGCACTCTATGATTATAAATATCATTTCTCTAATTATAATATTTTTAACTTTATCATTTAACTCACTAAAAAAATATAGTCTTAAGTTTTTATGGTATTTATTATATAAGATTAAGTATATAAATAATATTAGATACAGTCTTAAGATATGAAAGTCTGGCACACACATTTTGAAAACAAGTAGATCTACTATTAAAATAATTATTTTTTTACGTGAATTCTAAATTTACTTATTTTTTTTTAAAAGAGTGTACGAAACTTGCTCACTCAAAAACTATAAATATCATTTATATTTTTCATTTAAATTATGTCAGTCTCAACTGCGCATACTATTTAATATATTTTAGGTTATTAAAAAAAATAAAAATAGGCAAAATTCTGAAATATTTTTCACCACATGACCTTTGCGTTTGTAGAATGCTTGACGCAATAGGGAAATTCAATCATTTTAAAAGGTTAACTACTAACTTTACGAGCATACCACCTCCATTCTCCAAGACAAAATTGTCTACGAGGAAAAGCAAAAAAGATTATACCATCTATCTTATTTAATTGATGGTTAAATGGTAAAAGGGAGAATTAAAGTCTCTTTGGTAACACAATAATTTTCAAATATTTTTAGACTACTTCAATACTATTTACAAATTACATATTATTATTTACAAATGAGTTTTATTACTCATCGTCTCCATGATATACTATATACTATATTTTTTTATTATTTTTTTAATTTTTTTTGTTTTATTATTTTTAAACTAATTAAATTATTCTACTCATCATCTATATACCACACATTTAGTAAGAGAAAAAAATAATAAAAAAAATGTGATGTGTGGTATGGTGTATAGAAATGATGAATAAAATTTTTCATTATTATTCGCTACTATTTATAGTTCACATGAGATTATTCATTGTTGTAGTCCCACTGATCTCTTCTTGATCTGTAGCTAATCATCAGCCTCTGCACTAACAAATTAGCATTTTTAATTGGGAAATGATAAGAATCTTAAAATACCTTTACTCTGTCTTATACAAAGAATACGGTATGCAAAGACCATCTCAAACCATTTTATAATTCATTTCCTTCTTAAGTCACTATAATGTTTAGATTGTGTTGTTTTTTTAACCGGTGAAAATGCATGCAAATAATAAAATAGCACTTAAGGAGACTTTAGAGGCCAAGCCTTTAGCCTAGGTTTGAGTAGTGAGATGAACTCAGATAATTTATGAATAGTAATAAAATAATAATAATAAAATATTGAATAAAAATAAAAAATAAATAAAAAATAATAATAAAATATCGAATAATAGTTGATGATCTCATTACTCAAACACAGCCAATGATTACTATTAGGAGGTTATAACATACTCATGCAACAATAAGCTAGGTCTCCACGTACGTTGGGGATCATACAATATCCCTCAAACAAGTTTTCTTTTTTTTATTTGGTGGAAAATTTTCATTATGTGTTATATCCTTAGTTCGTTCGTTAGTTAGGTTTTAAGGTGTTTGACAATTGCATTTGTCAAAAGATGTTTTTAGATTGTAAAGTTTAATGTCGAGTTAAGTAAGGGTTGAGATGGATGCTTGAGATAAGAAGAATTAAAATAATTATATTTCATCTCATCTCAACATCTAAACATCATTCAAACATATAGATTTTTTAATTTCAAATTCTCAACCTATTCATCTAATCATTACAATTTTTCTAAACTTTCAAACAAAATACAAAAAAATAATTCAATTTTTCCAAATCACAAAAAAAAAAATTATATTAAAAAATTATATTTTAACCCTCTTTTTACTCAATAATTTTTTTATTTAATATTTTTCTCTCATTTTTCAAAATTTTATAAAAATTTTAATTCAAACTATTTCATTTCTATTCACAAATTATATCATTACTATTTATAAATTTTTTATCTCATCTCATATAATCTCTATAATCAAACGAGATCTTAATTTGATTTTAAAAAAATATATCTCACAATATCTAGACGTGGAAATTAAGGTAATCTAGTAAATAGCTCTTGAGCACTACTATTGATACGGATAGGGGGGTGCTTTGAACCCCCTAGTCAATGAAGCATTTTATGAGAATCTGGGCTCACATTTAATGCGTTGTTGAGAACTGGGCGTGCGAGCCTGGGTGTTCGGCCCACCAAAGGCGACCGGTGTGCACTGGTTAGAAGGGAAGTGCGGCAACCATTGGACAAGTCCAAGCGTTGTGTAAATTGGCAACATGCATGCATTTAATACAACAGTTCCTCTTCGGAACGGTCGGTTTGAATTTCTGAGAAAAACAACCTCCAATCACAGAATGACATGTAAGCAAGCTTCTACAAATCAGAAAAGAGACATTCTCAGTTGATTTTCAGAATCAATTTCAAGTTTACCTTTTGGCTTCTCTTTCGAACTTGTCTTGCCGCCGCACAGTAAGCAGATCACAGCCACCAACTTCGTCACCGGCACAGCCAGACGTCGTCACACCACCAAGCTCCGTCACCCCCATTATGGTTTTCTTCTGTCGCCCCCTGTCCTTTGAATTATTTGTGCCATTTTCCACTATGAAATGGGTAGTAAGTCGATTTAGTCATAGGAGATTTTTTTTTTTTTTTTCCTTGAAAGGCTAAAAAGCATAAGAATTAATGGCAACCCAAAATCTGAAAACATTCAGGCCAAAGCTAGGACCAATGAGAAACTGAAGAAATTTTGTAGTTCTGTGATAGGTAAAAAAAAGCATAAGTTAAAAAATTTCAATTGAACTAATAATGCACGTTTACATAACAAAGTGTGAAGTTTCTCTTTTTCTTTTTTGTACCTTTTTTGGTCTCTGTTATATCCTTTGCAAATAACTTCACATTCAACTTGATCTTAGCATAAAAAAACCAACATCAAAACAAAAAACATTTCGGGCTGACATTCCTAAGAAGAGGGAGAGGATGAGCCTACCACACCGGAGAAGGTGACTAGCTTCGAGGGAGAGGATGAGGCTTCTGCGTCGAAGAAGGTGACCAGTCTATGCCTAAGTGGAAGAGGGAGGATGAGGGTTTCGATGAGGCTTCGAGGGAGATGAAAGGTTAGACACGAATTGAGAAATGAAATGAAGGTTTCGGTGCAGACAAGTACACAACATATAAAATGGAAGACCTACGTGGCGAGTTGTAATTGGGTATTCAACAGCCGAACAGTTTATAAGGTTTTCTCTTAATACAACTCCATTCAAAACCGGTTTTAGAAAGACAAAAAATGATTTCTTTTTGTAATCACCGTTATTTATAAATAGGACTATTGGCTTGCAAATTCAAAACTATAAAAGTAAATTTTGAACTTCTCTTTCGTCCAAAATACTTTCCTTTTTTCCAAAACTTCTTGTTAAAATCTGTTTAACCATAGAAATAGATTACTACTTTTTTCTCATAAGAATAGAAAATTTTGAAATATTCGGTTCTAATCTCGTTTGTACAAAACTTGTTTAAACAATCAAATAAACTTGTTCTGGATTTTATTGTATCTTAGAGACAAATTCGCTGGAAACCTATTTGCACACCGTTATTGGTGGAGGCCAGTACTATCTAAAGAAAAGTGATATTATAAAGTGGCTTCAAGCAAACTCTTCTCTCTCTAGTTTCTTCTTCTAAGCCCCCATATGCACCAACAATCTTAAGAAAATATTTGTTTACTAATGATGAGAGAATTTACTGTAGATTTTGTAAAACTTGAATGTTTTGATGAAGTCAATTTTCAATGTTGGCCAAAGCAGATGCACATCCTCTTGGTTAATCTCAAAATGATGTATGTTCTAACCACACCCAAGTCTTCTACAAATGAAGACGATACAATCTCTCAAGGTTGGGCAATGATCAAATGGGTACATATTTGTAATTCAATGTTTGAGACATTGTACAACGCCTACAAGTATAAAGCAATCACCGAGGATATGTGGGATACACTTGAGGCTAAGTTTCATTTAGAAGATGCTACAAGTAAGAAACTTTTGACTACTAAGTTTTTTAGTTATAACATGCTAGATTCTAGGTTTGTTGTTGAATAATTCAATAAAACTATGCATATTCTTGATCAATTCACTCAACATAATATGAAAATTGATGAAGCCATATCAGTTTCATTCACTATTGATACTCATCCTTAATCATGGTGGAAAAACTTTAAAAGGAGTTTGATACATAGAAGGTAGGAAATGTGTCTAGAAGAGTTAGACTAATATCTTCATATAGAAGAAGAAATTAAGCTTTGAGATAGTAATGCAGAGCGTGACTCTTTGATATGCACTTGGCAGAAAAAGGTAAGACCTACAAACACGGACATCCCAATCAATCCGAATATAAAAATAGGAAGAGAGAAAAATTTTGGAAGTATACAAAATCACTTCCAAAGTAAGAATTAGAAGAATTTGGAAGTAAGTTATTTCAACTGTGGAAAATCGAGCTATTATAAAAGTGATTGTCATTTAAAAATAAAAATAAAAGGAAACAATAAAAGTCTAGTTTTAGAGAGAATTTTGAGGCTATGATCTATTGAAGGACATAACACCTAGTGGATTGACTTAAGTGCAACAAGGCACGTCTGGAAAGGCAGGAGGCCTATTCAGAGGGTATGAGCCAATGGAAAATGGTCATATTTCTTACATGAAAAGCCCATTCACTGTTGTAGTCAGAGGCAAAGGGATAGTAGACATGGAGTTTATCTCTGGAAAAGTTTTTACTCTCAAGGATCATGTGTATCATGACTAGAAATTAGAAAGATTCTTGTATGATAATCTTGATAAGTTTGGGTTTAAATTACTTTTTGAGTAAGATAAGTTTATTCTAACTAAAATGGATAATTTCATGGGGAATCAAAGTCATGAAAAAATATAGGTATTTTTTATGTGAATTATATGAAGTCACATCAGTTTATAGATTTATTTTTGTATAATCCATTTGTGGCTAAAGTATTTTCCTTTAATAAGAGGTAAGTAGCTTTATTAACACAAAGTGCAAGAAAGAAGTACACATATTTTTTAGAATAATTATATTTAAAGACTTTTACATTATATACTATTCACGTTCTATAATTACGGAAGTCATTGAAATAATAAATTTAACACCAATAGATCACAAATTGCATAATCACAATATTAGAAAATCACGTAGCGAAAAAACCACACTACATAAAAAGTAAATAAAATTAGAAAGTTAAGTACAACGAATCAATAACTTAAGAAAATTTGGAGGATTTGGGGTGCAATGGTGAGAGAAAATAAGGAAAGATCTGAACAACTGTGGCCAAAATTAGAGGTTTTTTTTTCCTATTAAATTAACTTCTACTTTAACACTGCATGTGAGAGTTAAATCAACGAGTTTTGGTATATACATTCACTTTTACGTATTTATAATGCACTTTATTAAGGTGATAGGCCAAATCATTTATTTTATATTAAAAATGTGACTCAATCAATCACATTAATAAAATATATAAAAATTATATAAAAATAACTGCACATAAATTTTTTATAAATCAACAGAATAAATAAAGCTTCGTAAAAGATTCCTTTTTGTATCACGACTCATCAAAAGGACCACGATTACCTTAAAAATTCATAAAACTTGGTCAGCAAATCCTTTTGAAGATTATCTAAACTCTTCTTTCCTTTTCAACATCCAAACATGATGTAAGACTCCTTTTTTTAAAACCTCGTGAGATGAGAGTACACTTCTAATATCTAACTAATATACTAAAAAGTCTTATCTTTCTATCTTTGTAAGAATAATTATTAAATTATTAATTTTTTTACTTATTAAATAGTTATTTAATGTTAGATAATGAGATATTGAGTAGATAATGATTAAAATACTTTAGACACAAAATGATTGTATAAAAATAAACTCACAAACTGATGTGATTTGATGTGGTACGTCAGACTGTAAAATTTCTTTTATTATAAATTAAATCTAACGAATTTCAAAAAATTACATCAGTTTGTTAATTTATTTTTATGTAATCTCTTTGTATTTATAGCATTTCTTTTAAAATATTATGAATAATATTTTTTCCATAGGAACATAACTATTTGTGATTATGTCCCACCTTCTTTTAACAATAATAGAAAAATAAATCTGGATCTGATTAATTGTTTTTCTTTTTTCATTTTTATCATCATTACACACATGTGGCTGTAATGTGAATAAGAAAAAAAGACAAGGAGAGTATAAGAAAAAACAAATAGCTCTAAAAAGTCAAAGTAACTTAATTACCTTTAATTAATTATGTTTTATACAATTATAAATCATAATTACACTTTAAGTTCTACTTAGTTACAATTAGAGAGATAATTTTTTTTTTCACTGTTTTCCTCATGTTCCAATTATTTTATATTCTTAGACTCACATGTAAATTAGAGTAAATCAATTTTGGCAAGTACTCTTTATTAAGGAAAATGATAGGATTACTACACTCCTATTACAAATTTACTACTTATTTTATATTTAATTTTTTATTTTACTTAATGGTTAAGAAAATGACTATTAATAACATTATATATTTTTAAAAATTTTTTCATAATAGTTAAGGATGTTAAAAAAATATTTAAAAAAAAAGAGATAAAAAAAAATTTAAAATAAACTATAAGTAGTAAATAGATAGTAATAAAATATTAATCCTATCACCATCCTTTTATTAAAAGAAAAATGTTAGGGAGCCGCTGTGGGATACCGTTTTCACGTCCTGTTTGACGTGGGTTCGCTTCTTTTATTTTTATTTTTATTTTTTTCCACGTTGGCAATTGGCTGAAACACATTGTGGTGTTAACCCAAAGGGACCGCACCCATGAATATATCAAGACCCCTACCACTGCTCTTTCTTTCATTTTGGAAAATATTTTTCACTTCTTTCTTTTGGAGTTTGTTTTTATTCTGTGTTTTTCTTAAATACTTTGTTTTCTGGATCTGAACACACGTTTCTTCACTGATACATGTATTAGCGTGTATAGATATGTAATAAAGTGGCCCTTCGTTATGACATAGCAGGAAAATGAGTTTTCATTCACATTTAGGGACTGTTCATACAAGTACATACAGTTTTGTCTAAAAAAAATTTAAATTACAATAATATCATTTTTGAAATAATGTTTATTTTTTTCTTTTCTAACTCTATTTATCAATAAAACTGCACACGCAATCATTCACTCAAGATTGCAAATAGAAGGACAAGCTTAGGTGCAATTTCTTCTTTCCTCTCCAGACACATCACATTTCACTGACAACTAGCTGGCAAATGGCCCATAAGTTTCTCTAAAAAATGATCTTATTTTAGGAAACAAGCCTAAATATTTGAACAATTTTATCATCCATATATAATATGCTGAACATGCTTTTAGATTGTGGTCCATGTGAAAAAAATTCCATGTCCATCAAGTTATTTTGGAGACTACTCAAGTAGCCATCCCTACTAGGATTGAGCAAAAATTTAAAAATTTAACTTTAATTCTGGCTCTGCTTTGACTCAGAGTTGGAGTTGGAGTTTTTTTCTCTAAAAAGCTGGACTCCAACTCCGATATTGTATATATTTTAGAAAAATATATGTATTTTTCATATATTAATCATACATATTTTATATAACTATAACTTATATAGTTAGCTAAATTCAATAATATACTAATATGAACACATTCTTATAAAATAATATACTTATATTATAATATAAATTGACTAAATTGATTAATAATAGTTTAGTATATGTAAACATCATACTATTACTACCATGTAACACTAATGTATATTAACATGTAATACTAATATATAATAGCTAAAGTAAAATAACATGTACTAGTAATGTATATTAATAATCAATGTATAATACTAATAATAATAATAGGCTGGTTATACCGCCTATTATTATTATTAAATTATTATTAGTATCTATTTATTACTTGAGATTTACGTCTTTAGTATCAGAACTATTGACGATTATATTGTTATTGCTATTTTATTTTGCTGTTTTATTGTCTATTTTGAATATGGAATATTATTTTGCTCATAGTGCTGGTTATCAAGATTTATATGAAATAAGATGTACAAAATACAATTTAAGACTTAAATTAGAAGTATTGGTAAGTGATATAAAAGATCTTAAAGAACAACTTTCATTAATGAAACAAGATAAAGAATTAAATGATAACTAACTATCTTCTATATCCAAGAAGAAAAGGGTTATTAAAACAGTGGGAAAATCATCGTGAAATTTTAATAAACGAAACTAAAAGTATGAGATATCATTTAAGTATACTTGCTTCATTAAAAAAAAAAAGAGTAAAAAATCATTGATACAGATTTTTACAAAAATAATCCATAGAAAAAGAAAATGAAGTATATTAGGAGACTTGTGTTGGTAAGCCATGAAAAATCCGTTGATCAGCTCATTCATGCTGGAAGGCTTTAAGGGTGGTCCCGGTAGTGTTCCCTCAAGTCCTTAATCTACTCATTTCTCTTTGGATATAGGAAATCTTTATTTCAAATCCTGTCTCAATGAACTTTTTATTTAAACCGAATGAATCCACTACTAATATCTTCATAGAACCTTATAACATCAACCAAGAAGATTATAATATAATAGATATAGAAAGAAATTTAATACAAATGTATAAACATTGATATACAATAGCATATAATGCTAATGTATAATATCATTCAATACTAATGTATCATGTATAAACACTAATGTATAAATTTATAATAACATGTAATACTAATGTATAATAACTAAAGTACAATAATACGTAATAGTAATGTATATTAGTCAATCTATAGTAACATGTAATACTAATGTAGAAGCACTAATATATAATAACATTTAATACTAAGTTTAGTATATAATTAAATTAGAAATAAGTTAGAAACAAATATAATAACATGTAATTAAAAATATAGTTTAAGTTTTTAATACTAATAGGAAATTAAAAATAAGTTAAACACTAGTATAAAATATTATAATGTGTTAATATTTAATTACTGGATTTTTTCCCTATCACCTCTCTCTGTCCCTCTCTCAATATCATGGAAGAGCAAGTTTTTTTTTTAACTGATCTATTGGTTTTGATCTATGAAACTGATATATTGTTTGTGATTCTGTGAAAGTGGTTGTGATTTCAGTAAAACTGATCTATTGTTTTGGTTGTGAATATGTTGGGTTGTGTTTATTTGGCTGTGTTTTTATCAGTTTACAACTGATAAAATTGTGACAAATCAAACTAGTCTGGAAAATCAATGGATTATCAGTGGGCACCCATTACTGTTTTAGTATGATTCCAGTGAAAATGTGGGGCTGTTTTAGTGAAAATCCTACTCAGTATGATTCCAGTGAAAATATGGTTTATAACTATAATCATGTATAAGTCTAATTATGAAATATATATATAGTAATGTGTACCAATATTGCCCAAGTTGAAGAGTAATTAATATTGGTACCAATTACCAAATGTTTTCCCATTTTTACTGATTTTTAGTCACTAACCGGTGATGAGCCTTCCATCTAGAAAACTTTCTAATGATTCATTTATGTGGGGGAGTTCAATGGTATTCTTAGCACACGCTAGTTTTACTCATGATGTACCAATTGCTAATAGAAAGTAATTTGTGTTTGGTTTTTTGTTCATATTCAACGTGGATAGCTTCTATGATTTGTTCATCATGGTCCATTTTAATTTTCCCATTCAGCAACTGCAGCCTCATATAGCATAAATTAATATGGAAAGTGGAACAAACTAATGTACATGCTTGTGTTGACGGCAAACATGATGTTGTGACCATAATAGCTAGGCTTTGAATCTTTGATTCATGTGAACTTTGCCTATGCTTAATTCTTTGGGGTACTGCATATATATATATCTATATATATATAGGAAATATGGAGATGTTTGAATGAAAATGAGGTGAAGGGTAATATTAAAGTATGGAATCTTATAACAAATTTTATGGTATATACACATTTTATTTAATGATCTTTCCATTTACTCTTGAAGTTGGTATTAGCTCATATTTCTATCATTTAATCATATTTGTGCAGGTCTGCTTTGGAAGTTATCATTGTTTTTAGTTGGTAATCTTGTCATTTTTTTTTTCAGGCACAACTTGGAAGTTGGAATGACACTTGGAATATCTAATTTATTTTGTTTCATTTGTTGAGAACATTTGTTGTTGTTGTTGCGAATTTTTAGTTTGGTTAGCACATTTGTTTTGTTGTTGGGTTTCTTTTGTTGTCGGAATGGGAAATTAGAAAATGTTTATTATAGTAGTTGAAAGGAAATATTATTATGATGGATGTGGATGATGGGTGTGAATAATTTTGGCTGTGGATGATTTTGGGTGTTAATGTTTTGCAGTAGTATGGATGATTTCGGGTGTGGATGATGGATATTATTTATTTTTAGATTGTAATTTTTGAAAAAAAATTGAAAATTGAAAGCCTACACAAATTTTTTTTTTTTAAAAGTGGGCCAAATATAAAGTTAAAAAAAATTTAAAAAAATCCATAAAAGCCCAAAATGGGACTCCGCTCCAACAAGTCGGAGTTGGAGTCGAAGTGGAGGATGCATGTCTCGGAGTCGGAGTTGGAGGTTGGCCATACCAATTCTGACTTGATCGGTGCTTAGCCCTAATCCCTAGTATCTGTTTAAAAGAGCTGTGAAGTGGGATTGCTATGCAATGGATAACTAAGCAACACTTACCCATGGGGTCATTGCATATATTTTATGCAGCATAACACTTGTGTATATTTGGATTCATTTTAAATTCAAAAGCATATGATTAGTGCTTGCACTATTCTTTAAATTTTAGAGTTCTAGTGGTATTTTTTACAATAGCATAACCCTCTGCCGCCGGGTGTTCCACAAAATCCACAAAATGCCACCTCATGTCCAACACTTTTTGTGGCTAATTTGGGACCAACCTGTACAAAGCAAGAGCAAATTCAAGAATTTTCAAGGTTTGTAGTAGTTTGTATTGTCATGTGTTTTCTATTTGTGAATAGAACTTGGGTATAAATTTCTATTATTTTCTATCAGATGTCCCAGGTTTTTAAAATTGAAGATGCAGAACTCATATGGTGCTCCATTGCCTTTGTTGATTTCAAGGTACTTTTTTGCTTTCCTTTGTGGTATCAATTATAATTGAAGGAAACTATAGTAGATTTTCTTCAACAAAGGGAAGTATGGTAACTTGATTTTTTCCTTTGTTTTAAGTTTATGTAGTATATTTCTACTATGCACAGAGACGTATTTTGAGCAAAAATGCACTAGTAGCTATCTTCTTTTGTATATATAGAAGGTTGGAGCCATTAACTCTGTATTATATACTTGTATATTATGACCTCGCATGGGCTCTATCCGTATGCATGGTTTGATTAGTTGGAGAGTGAAGGTTATTTTTGTTACTCATATCAGTTAGAAATGATTTATCTCTTTTGGCTGCTTTGTTAGATCATGAAGGTTAACTATGAAATTCTTGACCTCAATGCAGGGGGAGAGACTGAAGCTCAAAAATAAAAAAATAAACTAATAGAGAGAGAGTGAGCTTCACAAGCAAGAGGGCGAACTTTAAAAGTGGATCGTAGAGAATCGATGTGCCCATATATTATTCTGTTTGTACTGGGTCTTATCTATTGTAATGATCTATGGTTGGTTCGGACTATAAATGTATAATGTTACCATCAGTTGTAAATTGATGGTTCGGACCGTAAGTGTAATGTTATATTATCTATGAATACCATTATGGATTTGTATAGTAATTGATATAAATTTTCTAATTTGAGAGAATGAATTTTCGCCACTACTTTGTGTTAGTTACTATTTTGAAACAGTGGGCAATGATTGCTTTGTTAATTTTCAGATTCAGACTTTCACTTCCTTGCAGTTTCAGTCGCCCACATGCGGTACTTCTAGAAAGAAAATGCATGCCCAACAAATCCCATTCATGCGAATTAGCAAGCCTCTGCCCAAAAAATCATGTCTAATTTAACAAAAGCATGCCTAATTTTCCTGCACAAAATTCCCTATTTTAACAGATTCTACACAAAATATAATCAGATAAGCATAATATTGAAAGCCTTCAAAGTGAGGACCTTTTCAGACTAGTTCATTCATCCATCAAAGATAATTCAGATAAGCATAATATTCACTAACAGACTATACAAAGTTCATCCCCATATATTCACAACAAACAATCATGTACACAGTGTTGAGTTTGATACTTTTTTCCCACAAGTAGCCAAACATTCACAACCAAACAGGAGGGGTACAACCTCCCCAACAATGGTACAAACTCCATACCAGCTTCACAAACAAAACAATGGCAAAAATTCCCCAACAACCAAAAAACTTAATAATGGTCCAAACTCCCCCACAACTTCACAACCAAAACAATGGTACGAACTCCCCAACAAAAAATACAATCCAAAACCCCTGGTGGGCATCTGGCACACATCCTCCATGTAATGACACAACAAGCTTGCATTCATGTCTTCAGTGTGATATGATCAGTACCAGCATATCTCTGTAAACAACAAATATAATCAATAGTTAATAATTACACTGAGTAATTTATTAATAATTGAACTAAACAAATAAAATCATATTTTGTACTTGTGATTCTGACAAGCTCATATCTCCTCATTGTCTAATAGTGTTGACTGTGTGACAGAACTATATTGAATTCCAACAACAAACTCCCCCACACTAGCATCTACTTCAGATTCCGTGCCGACATCTAATTGTGATTTGTCATTGAATATTTTCTTGCATGTCTAAATTCCAAGACAAAAACATAAACAACAATTACAAAGGACTAATCAAATAAGCATAATATTAAACCAAAAAATTATTAATATAAGAAACTTACCATTTGTTTCTTCTTTCTCTTCGTGCCACATATCTCCACAGCCTTTCTCTTCGTCGGGGTCCCTTTACCCCTGACGATGGGGGGCTCAATATTCTCTTACCCTTGTCTGAGACCACATTCTCTTTCAACTTGGTTAAACCTTTCTCCATTGCTAAGCCTTTAAATTGCAGTTCAAACCCATCTAACAACCGCAAAAATGCATTGACATGCTCATCACAGGGGTTTCACGCGTGCATCCCTCAGTGTAGTCATCATAACTACTTTTGACCAATGTATATCTTCTCTTTAACTCCTTCCTCCATCGATCCAAGACATACTTGTCTGGCAGCACATTAATGTTCTTCGTTTGACAAACTTTAAATGCATGCCTACAAATAATCCCCCATCTCAAACAAGGCATACTTGCATTTAACGTCGCATTCTTCATCGTTATAATAAATCGAGTATTGCACCTTTTTTACAGTCATCCATGGAAATTTCGTCGAAAACATCGAAGGTGGGAATGCAACCCTACGTGCTGACAAGTGTGCAATTACATAAAATCATTCTCAACACTCTCTTTGAACCTCTTTAAACTTCGCCTTTATATACAATGTTTGACACTGCTTTTCAATACGGAATGGTGATATGCATGAGATTGTTTGGTTGCAGGAATTGAAATCAGCTATCGCTTCAACCTCCACTTTCTTCCTTAGAGTATTATCAAATTAATTGACAAATTCCTTCAGCATCATGCCCGAATGCACAAACTCATTGAAAGAAGCATTCATGCTTTCACACTGCTATGTAGTGTTCATAAATCGAGCGAACGATTTTGTTAATGTCGAAGACACCTTCCGGACTTTGACCGCCTTGAGGAAATCATAATTGGAGCAAGCAGAAAGCCAGTAGAAGGGAGCAACCGGTGGAAAAAGCCGTGAAAAAGCCTAGAAGGCAAGAAAAGACCAATATGACAGAAGGAGGGATGAAGGCGCACCCTCAAGAAGTCAAACAAGAAGCAAGGAACGGACTGGGAGTGACGACAGCCGTGGCCAAAGAACATGTTGATATTGCACATATCATAATATAGAGGGGCACCGAATGAAAGACTACCACTTCCTGAAATGAATGACTGAGGAAATGAGGAAGAACGGGGAGCTAGAGTGGTTACTCGCCCAAAATTCCTTGCCCTTGAGAAGGGCATAATAAAGAGGGCAAGAACGGGGACAAAGGTCCCCCATAAGTGAAGGCCTAAAAAGAAGAAGGACCATGCGGGGGAACCCAATGAGAACCCAGCATCAAAGCCCAATTAGGAACAACGCCCCATTGGCAAAATCTGCACAATCGCAAGGGTATTCACCGAAGACGGTTCGACATCCTTCGGTAGAAAGGCATACGCACCGAAAGTGAGGTATGAAGAAGCCTTCAAAGTCGGGAAACTGATGAAGCAAGCGAGAACTTATAAAACTATTGCCACCTACTTTAATGATGACGATTCCGAATGGGTGATCAACCCGCACGACGATGCGTTGGTAGTGACAATGTTGATTGTCAATTTTACCACCCAAAGAATATTGATTAACAACAAGAGTTCAGCCAACATCCTTTTTCTAGGACGCATTTGAGATGATGAGAATCAATTAAAGCCATTTGTGTTTGTCTCCAACACCGCTGAAGGGGTACTCAGGAGAAACTGTACATTTAATGGGTTCCATCACATTACTTGTGTCCGCTGAAAAATTTCCATACACGGTCACCACTATGACAGACTTCCTATTAGTCAAGAACCACTCCTCATACAAAGCCATAATTAGGCAACCAACCTTGAAGGCCATCACCTCTACATACTACCTAAAGATAAAATTCCCAGCTGAGGCAGGCGTAGGAAAGGTTTAGGCCAAACATGTGTTGGCAAGAGTATTTTATGTGGAAGAGCTTAAGAATGGGGGAAAGACGTGCTAGTGGGACAGTCATCCAAGCCTGATGAGCAGTTACCACCCCCACCTCCTTAGCTTGTTGAGCGTGAGGTTGAAACTCAAGATGAGTGAAACTTGAAATAAGATGAAGTGGACAAGCCCTTTGAACTTGTCACCTTAGACATAACCCACCCAAAAGTCATGGTGAGGATCAAGATAAGAATGGGGCCTGATGTGAGGCAGCTATTGAAGTAGTTACTTGCCAAGCATAAAGATGTCTTTGCCTAGACCCATGAGGACATGCATGGAATCGACACAGAAGTGATTGAACATCATCTATGCATAGACGATAGATCCAGATGGAAAGAAAGTTAGGCAAAAGCGGAGGAGTTTTTAGCATCGAAAAGTACACGGCAATAGCAGAGGAAGTCAAATGCCTCTTAGCTATGGGGTTCATCAAGGAAGCCCACTACCTGGAGTGGCTCTCCAATGTGGTCCTAGTCAAGAAGTCGAATGACAAGTGGAGAATGTGCTTCGACTTTATAGACTTGAACAAAGCGTGCCCGAAGGATAGTTTTCCCTTGCCTCACATTGATCTAATTGTAGATTCAACGGTAGGCCTGTGAATACTGAGCTTCATGGACGCCTACACCGGGTATATCTAAATCCAAATTGCAAGGTGACCAAGAAAATACTTCCTTTATAATAGACTGAGAGTTATATTGCTACCAAGTAATACCTTTCGAATTAAAGAACGTCGGTGCAATGTATCAGAGGCTAGTAAATTGTATGTTCAAATAACCAATCGACCGAAATATGGAAGTCTACATAGATGACTTGCTTGTTAATAGCAAGTAACTCGAACAACATATAATAGACGTACAGAAAGCCTTTGATGTCCTACAGTGATACAAGATGAAGCTAAATCCAAAAAAGTGTGCCTTCAACGTGGGATCGGGCAAATTCCTCGATTTCATGGTCTACAAAATAAGGATTAAAGCCAACCCGGAGAAAATCAAGGTGATCATCAACATGAAATCTCCTAAGAACCTAAACGAAGTAAAGAAATTAACGGGGAGAGTAGCGGCGTTCAATAGGTTCATGTCTAAGTCTACAAATAAATGTCTAGCATTCTTTCAGGTGCTATGAAAGATTCATGATTGGAACAATGAATGCGAAAAGGCGATCCTCCAACTTAAGGAATATCTATCAAATCCTCATCTCTTGAGCCAAAATAGACATGGGAAAACCCTGTACTTGTACCTATCGGTTATGCTGGAAGCTATGTTGGCCGCCCTAGTACGAGAAAAGGAAAAAGTACAAAAGCCGGTCTATTATACAAGACGAGCCCTAAGGGGAGGTGAAACTAGATACCCTTAGTTGTTAGCATTTGCACTGGTGGTAGCTGCTCGTCGACTAAGATCTTTTTCCCAAGCACATAAAATAAAGGTCTTAACAGAAGCACCATTTAAGAAGATACTGCAACGACCATATACATCTGGTCGTTCGTTGAATTGGTCGGTCGAGCTAAGTAAGTTTGATATCGACTATCTCCTAGAATCGCAGTAAATGGACAAATATAGATTTTGTAGTCGAACTCACCAATTTCCCTGAAGAAGTATAGGTAGCACTTGTCGGGAATCCCTGGAAGGTTTATGTCGATGGCTCATCTTATCACATAGGTAGGAGAGTAGGTGAGTATATAACATTAGACTCTTGCGAAGAAAGTTATTACACGGTGCGACTTGAGTTCAAAAGAAGAGTGGACTCTCAAGTTGTGGTCAACCAAGCGACAAGACAGTACTAGCATATCCCGCCTAACCACAAAGCTGAGTGTCCTAATGCTCACATCTGGTGACTAAAGGAGGATGCCACCTCCTTAAGGCATCACTCCTAATGCTCGCATTCAACAGAATCCAATTCACATTAAAAAATAATGGAGCTATCCGAAAAAAGGTACAAAACCAATGGAAAGGAATAAGAAAGACAGGGTCGCTAGAGCTGGAGGAGGAAAGGCAAGAGGCATCACATCCTTGCCCAAGGAGTCGAAAACTTGGAAAGCGGCATGACCTGTCTTAATGGATTTTAGATTCAAGGACCTCAAGTTTGTTCGAGGATTCTCTAGCAGATGCTCTCTCAACTTCTGAAGGCCGATCTTGTAGCCTAACCCCCATGTTCTATTTTGAACACCCCTAAAGGCCGCAAGCTACAAAGAAAGGCAAATAACCTCTTCCTTGGAGGCACTTAGCTCAACCTCTAACTCGACCACTCTTTACTCAGAGCATGCTAAATTCAACCTATAAGTCTCAATGACATGGTTGAGCTGCAGATAGCGTTGATCATGCTCATTGAGCTTCTTATTTACCTCCTTAAACTAAGCTTCCACATGAGCCTTCTTATTGCGGGCGCTGTGGAGGTCTATGCTAAGCACACGGCAGGCAGTATCCTTAACCTGAGCCACCCTGGCAGCATAGTCAACGCTAATCTGCTCAGTCACCTCCAACTCCTTATGCTCTTGAATTTTGTAACATTCTTCCTTCAAGACTTTAGCCTTAAAATAGCATCATGTCACCTCCTCTCAAGGTTTCTCTAGATCATAGCGAAATCAGCCACGTCATCCCTAAGGGTAGCCATGTCATCTTCCAATGTGTGGGAGTAAAAATCCACATGAGAGAGGGTCTCTTCCATCTAGTCTCTCTTTGCCCTCGCCATGAAAACTACTTAACGAGCGTTTTCCATAAAGAAGCATAGGGATCAAACCTCTTCCTCCAGGTGAGCCTAGTGGTCAATAATCCTGGCAACAAGTTGGTCGATTCCTTGAGACATAGAGAAAATAAAGGTTATTTAGTGAGAAGAAAGATAACGAGGCGACCAAAGTAAAGGAGCTTACAAGGGATGGGAAACCCTTAAGTTTATGCACAGTATCACAAATAGACTTGTCCATGTGACTGTCAGCTCGCGAGGTGGGCTCTGAAGAATGAAACCACGAGGGGCTAGGCATCCACGAAAAGCTAAGCTCCCCCACCCCCCAAGCAAAAGAAGGTTTGGAGCCACTCACCTACCCAAAGACACAAGGAGGCGAAGCTTCAGGGAATCACGGTGGGGAGGTAATCAGGCTTGGAAAGTTGCCATCCCTAGGATGTTCGACATGATCCAAAGGATAAGCCTGGCAGAAAGTCTCATCTAGATAAGGGGCAAAAAGACTCCACCACTAAGAGGTGACGTGCTATAAGGAGAGGAAAGGATATAAACCCGACCTCCCCTAAAATCTACACTTGAAAGATCATAAGAAGATAATCCTCGAGGAGTAAACGGAAGATCGGGACTTTCCCCACCAGAAATCATGGAAGGAATAAACAGAAAAGGGGGTTCACAATTCAGGATCCAACTGGGGAAACACCTCTTTGCCAACCCAAGACACCTCGACATGGCCACCCGACTCCAATGGTATCTCTCTAATGTCATCAAAAGGCATCTCGGGGCTTATAAGACAGAAGCATACCCCAAGAACATGGAATGTAGAAACCCGATTGATGTCTGCCTCTTCTTGGCCAAGATTAGTCTCATTAAGGCGACCATGAGTAAGCAAGGGATGATGAGCCTGTCATTGGTCAGCTAGCCCAGGGGACTCAGGTTCCAAAACCAAAGTTAGGTAAGCCTATGCCTGGTTCATAATCTCCTCTAAAAGGTCAATGGTGGGAGAGGCTAATTGAACGGATCCACTACTTTTTGGAGGTGGCGAGACCCTCTACTGCTGTGCAATACTACAAAGTGGAATAGAAACCTCACTGCTAGACCTTGACTCACTAGTGGGTTCACCCTTGCTAGGAACTGAGTCACTATCCTAGCAAGGCCTCTTTCCCTTTTTCTCAGAGGAATGGAAGGAGCTATTTTTTTGCCCGCGAGGATTAGATGGCCGGCTCAAAAATTGGTGACCAATAATCTGGCATTGGTTCAGTTACATGAAAAACCCATCGATTTTCTCTTGGGTGAGAAGAACATCTGACCAAGTGGCACTATTATTCTACTCAACCCAAGAATAAATTAGGTGCAAGTGAGCCTACTCTTGATCAACTAGTGTTATGGTGATGTCTTGATCCTCAAGGACAACACCTCACAAAGCCCAAATAGGAAACTCCCGGCAATTGACTTCACTCAACGAGAATTCCCAACTAGTACCTAAAACAAAGAAAAGTTCTTATGCCACTCCTTGGCATGAGAGTAACAACCTTTCAAATGCTCTACCCTATAGCTAGTCTTAGACTGGAAGCTACATTGGTTTCCATCAAGGCGTTGAACGCCATGGGTATAAAGGAACTCACGAGCAGTGAGGTCAAGGTATTCCTTGCCAGTAGGCTCCAAAACCTGGCTCCATGCCACACAACATGACTAGTAAAATTCTCCAGGCCTTAGGGAGAAGTTGCGAAGGAGCCAAATCTAGATAATCCAAAATGTCGCGAATAGAGAGACAAAAGGGGAGATGGAGTCCCATAAAAAAAAATGCTCGTATACAAAGCAACTCGTTCAGTGAACCCCTCCAAGTCAACAACTCCACGACTGGGCCAAAGTAAGTCTAAAATGACCAAATTTGGAACCCCATAATGGTTCCTCACTAAATCCAAGTTGGCCTGAAAGGTGGTCACGAACTAGCGATGCCCCTCGAAGTCATTCAAACAGTGCGAGCTAGCACCCCCAAATTTGTTAGGGGAATCATGGGGCAAGAAGAACGGGAACCACGAGCACCAAAATGGGAAACATTGCAGGGAGCCATCAGCAATAAAAGAAGTATAGATTGGGAAGAAGAATCGAAGGATAAAGAATTAGGGTTTGAAGGAGAGATAAAGAGCAATCAAAGGTTGATTGGTTCCTAGTAAGGAAACGACAAGTGTCATACACAGAAAGCAATACAAGCAAATCCCATGAACCGCGGAGCACGAAAGGACATGGAAGGTGAAATGAAACACGCCACCCTAGACATGGGAATATGTGTTGCTGAAAAATGGCTGCGAATGAAGTGAAACGGGCATAAGGGTACTGAAACGGTGCTGAATGGAGTAGAAATTCCCATCACACCCATGTGATAGGAATGGGCCGAGCTCCACATCATAAAGGCCCATGAACCTAGTATCACAAGCCTGCCTACCGGAGAACCAAGGTTGTGAGCTTCAAAGGTGTTGAGATGGAATGCCGGCCTAACCATCATTAATAGTGTATAAATAGTGTAACGGCAAGGATTAATACAAACGACCTAAAGGGAGATAATTATTTGAAATCCTTGCCCAAGATATCAATCCTATCCAGCACGATAGTAGATTCAAAGTGCTAAAAACCCGCAATCAAATTAGGATTGGAGAGGATCAAGCCATTAGGCAAGTCATACCATGTAAACACTCAGTCTATATATATGGGGATCAAAGTACACACCAAAGGTAACTTTCAAACCATTTTTTGATAATCAAATACTCCATATACTATATTCTAACTTAGGTATCGGAGATGCCTCATATCACACCGAGCCCCTCTTGTTTTCTTGATATAGGTTATTGGAGGTCATTAGCAGGAGTGCAAAGCACGTCCACAACATTCCAAAAACTATAATTTATGCACTATATCTATTCGTGTACTTGGTAATGCCAAAAACTATAATCTTATTTTATTCCAATTATGAAAGTAAAAAACCTTTTCAAGATGCTTCATAGACAAATAATTTAAAGTTCTAATGGTTGCTTTTTAATTTGAGCAAATTTTCTTCTACTTTTAAGAGTGGTCCATGTCAATAGAAGTTTCTTTTATCTCAATTGTTAACCTGTTGTGATTTAACTTGTCCAAACCTTAGAATTGAAAAAGAGAATTCATAATGAATAATCATTTGTTCATTGATGAAATTTGGAGAATTTACTAAGATAAGGATCTCCTCAAGTTTTTATTTGAATTTAAAAAGACTGAAGTGGAAAGAGATAGTATGTACGTACAATAGGCCTTGCATAGTTTAATAAGCATTTAAAATATTCCAAAAATTTTAGACAGGCAACAATAAATAAATAAATATATATATATATAAGACTTTTATATATCTATCTTGCTTCTACTTAATATCCTTCAATCCAAATAAAAATTTCAAGGAGATATTTTTCCTATGACATTAAATGGTTGTGTGTTTACAAGGTGATCAGTAAAATAACATGATCATTTTGTTGTATGTGCGTGTCTCATATTTTATGTGAAAACTTCTAAGAGCATTCGCATCAGCCTAGGCATAACTCCTTAAAAGCCAAAATATGTATTTTGTGCTCTTTAAACTTGATGCATTGGACTATAGGTAAAATATGGGAGTTGAACATTTCAACTACAGTATATCCAAACATATATTCATCTTTAGCGAGATATTGTTGATAACCAAATCAATATTTTATTCTAAAATCACATCTCCTCCAACTGAAACAAATCTTTCCCCTTGTGAATCTGTTCTCCCCAAAACCCTTTTCACTTTCTCTCCCTTTCTCCCTCGATGAACACCCCTTTCATTTTTTTTTCTCCCTGTTTCTCTCTTCCCTTCTCTTTCTCATTCTTTCTCTCTTCCCCCTAGATTGGCCCGACACAACCTTTCTCCCCTTCTCTTTGTTTTTCCATTTTTTTCCCAGTTCCCTTGTTGCTTTCGTTATCCCCCAAGGTTTTTGAAGTTGGGAATCTAGGCTTAGCTGAGGAACATGGGAAGGAGTAGTCAATTTGCAAGAGAAAATTGACTGTTGAAATTGGCCCTAGACTGCCTCTATTAGGGTTTCTATTGTGCTTCACCAAAGGTAATATAATCCTCCCTTGTCTTGCTTGTTTCGATTTGTATTTTTATTGTTTGGTTTTGGCTTTGGCTTGATCGGTGGTGGTCTGCATCATGTTTGGTTTTGGTTGTATGGTCAAGTTGGTACTTATCTGCTATGTGCATTTTTATGCATTTTGTATTTCATAAGCATCTACATCTGCTAGTATTTTTATGCTTATGAAGAATGCATTTTTTCCACTTTGTATTTCACAAAGAAGTTCTTGTAACGATATTATTCTGCATTTGGCATTTGGCAAGACTATACATAAGTCGAAAAACAAGCAGCTGCTTTCTCATTACCTGTTAGAAGTTGAAGAGGCATGCCCACACATTCATTCTATTCAAACAAAAGGGCCATATGCTTTAGTCCCCCTGCTTGCTCAACATTGAGAATTTTTTGGTTCATGTTAGTTAGTTAGTGTATAATCTAGGATTCCACCTCGAGTGAAAATGTCTTCTGGTCTTATACTCTAAGACAAAGGAAAAATTGTATTTGGTCAGGAAAAGAAAGAAGGTTTTTTTTGTTTTTTGTTTTTTTTTTTCTGACTCTTTGAAAAGTGCCCTTCTATGGCATCTTGCCTTTCTTTGATATACAAGCCACATTTTCAAAGAATACAACAACATCCATTCACAGTATAGTTTCGTGATTCGTAGATTCCGATTTATCTGTGATAATTTTTGTTATTGGATCAGTGTTTGTTATGGTGATGTTAGATCAAAACATAGTAGGCATATATTTTAAGTAAACAAGCCTATCATTTGAAAGCAACATAACAGATAGTGCCATTTGCTATTTGTAAGATTTGTTGTCACTCCTCATCAAATTGATTGAAATTCAATGTGCCATGATTAAAGGGGTAGGAAGAATTGGGATTGCAAATGATAAGATTGTTATATTGCCAAAAGAAAAAAGATAGGGTGGGATGAGGATCCATAAAGCTTGTAAGATACATTTTATAATGAATGGGTCCCAAAATGACACCATTTTTTCTGAAAAAATCTATTTATTTATCAACACTTTCATCATACTACTAATCTAGCAAATAAAATTATTAAGTATTTTGAGGTTTTTGTAAGTCTAATGAATTCCACAACAAGTAGTGTTATTCCTGAAACTTTGTTAAATCCAGGGCCTTCACTCTATCAAGTAGTTGAAAATCCATCGTAAGTTTTGACTCCACACTCAGTAGCATTCCTCACAAGTAGATTTTTAATCTTGCATGTGCATATGATGAATCCAAGGGCTTTTGTTTAAGTCGATTGTTGTACATCCTCACAAGCATTTTAATCAAAGTGGAGTTATCTTATAGCATTCCTCACAAGCATTCCCCACAAAGCGGAGTTATCTTATACAAACTAAAATTCCTCACAAGCAGATTTTTTTTCTTTTGTTGTTTGGACCATTTTAATCAAAGTGGAGTTTTATTATAACATTTCTCACAAGCATATTTTGTGTATGGTGTGCTATATGTGCTTGGTCTACTATAGTCATTGCACAAGCAAGGTTTTTACAAAAATTCCTCACAAAAGAAATTAATGTGGTTTGCATGTTTGTTGTTTGCACATTTTAATCAAAGTGGAGTTATTTTATAACATGGCCTTAGTTTGAATGACCGATGATAGACCCGGTGCATGGTAGAGTGGAGAGTAGCTGTGCTGAAGGTAGATCACGATAGATGTGCAGAATCTGAACTATAGAATAAAAAGTTTGAGGCAAAGATGATGAGATTGGATCTTGCTGGCATGAATGCCATGTAATAAGAATACTTTCTTAATATTCATAGGGAAAAGTTTTAGGCATCAAGTCTCATTCCGGAGGTACATCTACATCTCCATCCACAGCTTAGGGAGGTGTGTAACTGGCTAGGCAGATTATTTTTGTTCTAATTTTAGTGGCTGCCCAGCCACATGTGAGCTGACGAAACATGTGGCTGGGTAGCAACTAAATGTGTCATTTTTTTATGTGTGAGATCTGGTATATGCACAGTTGAAGTGACTTGTTTTCTTTTGCCTTATAAGACCTGGACAGTTTATTTTGGTTGAAATGGATAAATTTGGTTTTTGTGCTTGACATGGATGATACACAACTTGCAAATGGATGAATAGGTTGTGGGTGCTTATTTTGTAAATTTTTGTGGATTGGTGGGTTGGACTGTATTACTGAAATTATTTGTATTTTGATTTAGCAAAGTGTTGGTGTTGGTATAGATCACTACATTGCTGAAAGTGTTGTATTTTGAAATTATTGATAATGGACAGATATTGTTCTTAATGTGTGTACTATAGATTGTGTTTTTATCTTGGAAAAATTACTCCACAATTTCTTCATGGCTTTATTAAAGTCTTTTTAAAACTTTCATTAGTAAACATGGCTATATTATGTCCAGATTTTTCAGAAAATATTTTTTGTGAACAAGGCTATATTATGTTGGATAATTAGGTGGAGGAAAAAATAGTTGGGAAACAATAATTTTAAATAAAAATTAAATTATTATTTAATATATGGAGTGTATTTGCAAAATATATTAAAAAAAATATTATTATTAAAATACATAATATTATAATATTATTTTGACTTTGGGATGGATAATCCAATGTGTGGATTAATATCGTGAATGGCTTTTAACTTTAGCCAAAACCTCACCTTTTAGCCAAATTTTGGATTTGGCAGTGGTCTAAACATTGCTAATGCTCTAAGAATGGCTCATAAAGTCTCACATTTTGATCATTTTGTGGTGGTTTGATTTAATTAGTACTGAAAGAAGATGGCCGGTTCGAAGAATATTTTATTTCGTTTTGATGCTAGAAAGTGATGTGTGGCACATTGTATCGATCGCAATCAACTTCACTAATTGTACGTTTTGTTGTCCATTATACTTGTTGTCATGCTCATCAACTAGATAGCTTTCCGGCCAAGGGATCGCAGGAAATGTGTTTTTGGTTTTTACCGTTTGTAGGTTGCTTGTTCTTTTTTTTTTTTTTTTTTTTTTTTTGAAACAGTAGGTTGCAGCTTGTTCTTTTCTCGTAGTGCCGACTTCTTGGGATCTTAATAGTTGATATTTGGGCTCTTAATTATTATATATATCAACTTGCCAAAAAAATAACCTATCCCTTAATATAAACGGCACCAATTTATATATATTTTATGTAGTAATATGCAGTAGTACTACAAGAAAACAGCTTATATTAGAAGATCATGTTGAACAACTTAAAGCAGCTTATAATTATATTAGATCAATCGCTTTAGTTGACTAATTTGTGAATAATACAAGTAAAATATACACGAGAAATGGATATCGATCGTAGCACTGTAACATGAGCTGGCAAAATATAATACTCGCAAAATATATATATATATATCCATCTTTTGTGAGAAATTTATAAGCTGGAAGAGATCATGAAATTCATCAAGATGGAGTTGGATGTGTTGTGGGCGATTGCTGGGGCTTTATTATTGGGTGGCTGGGTTTCTGTGTTTTGGTTTACGAAGAGAGTGAACGAGTGGTATTATGTTGGGAAGTTGGGAGAACTGGAATACCCTCTTCCTCCAGGTGATTTGGGTTTGCCTTTTGTTGGCAACATGTTGTCTTTCTTCACCTCTCTAAGATCTGGTGACCCTAATTTGTTCCTTCAAACCCTCGTCACCAGGTATATTTCTCTCTCATCTTTAACTATATTATATTGTGTTTGTTTGTAACATGATCGTGATCTTAATTAATTTGTACATAAATGAGGCATATATCGTTTGTGCGTTTGACTGAAACAGGTACGGGAAGAGTAGTATGTACAAGACCCACCTTTTTGGGTGTCCAAGTATCATCGTTTGCACGCCGGAATTATGTCGGCATGTGTTGACAAACGACGAGCATTTCGGACTTGGTTACCCTAAATCCGCCTATCTTCTAACAGGAGAGAAATCCCTACACAACATCACGATTGCAGAACACTTGCGTCTGCGCCGGTTGATCGCGCCTCCCATAAACGGCCATGAATCGCTGGCAACGTATATCCCGCTCATAGAAGAGGTGGTGATGAATTCATTGGATGAATGGGCGAGCATGAAGCGGCCTTTCGAGCTCTATACAGAAATGAAGACGGCTACCTTCAAGGTCATGACGCATATTTTCATGGGCTCTGTTAACGATTCTACGTTCTGGACAAAGCAAGATCTGTTTGCTGATTATATTGACGGAATGGTTTCCCCGGTTATTGACTTACCCGGTTTCCCTTTCCACAAAGCACTCAAGGTAATTATAAAATTACTTTCCTTTATTTATTGCATGAATTAGTTAATTAAGGCTACGTTTGGGTAGTGATAATACTTGAGAAATATTGAGAATGTTTGTGAATAATAGTGAAAAAGTAATAATAGAATAATGAATAGTAGGTAAAAAGTAATGAATAGTAAAAAAGTAGGTAAAAAGTAATAATAAAATAAAGAATAGTAGTAAGAGTATTTGAGGTACTCTTGGTACCCAAACATAACTCAAGCTCTACATATATATTAATTAGTAACATTAATATCATTTAACAGTACTATTTAGCCGTATATTATATTTAGAAATAATTTGAAAATCGACAGGTAAGGATTTCAGTGCTTTGAAATAATTATTCTATACCTTTTTTTCTCACTACAAGAAAAACAGGCTTTTGTGGCCATTTAATTGCAGCAAAAAGACCATTTGTGACCAAAACAGACTCATTTTGATTGTAAATAGTCATTTTGCTGGAATTAACTGACCACAAATAAGCAATTTTCTTGTAGTGTCTCTTTTCTTTTTGAAATAATATATTAAAAGAATTCAATAGTACTTCGCATGATGCCTAGCTTGTTCTGTTTCATCTCTACATTTTTATTTTTTAAAATCGATATATAAAAGATGATGAGATTAAAAGATACAATTGTTACGAGATTCTTGTATGCATGCTTAATTAGTGCAATATTCGGAGTGGGTCATGAGCCATTCCAAAGGCAAAATTAATGGCTAACAACGGTTTAAGAAATGGTCTCCATCACATGATGTAAAATAAATACAAAATTCTAATTTGTGCTGTAGCAATTCTCTACATTTATATAACCACATGAGTTCAATTATAAAAAAAAGTTTTTATTGTTTGTTTCTTTTTCTCTCTCTTTCATTTTTCTTAAATTTGTAATAATTATTATATTTTAGTATATTTCTCGCAATCGCAATATTTTCCTTTCACATCTTTATTTCGAGAAAGGTATATTTATAAAGAAAAGTAATACTAGATATAGTCATAGGTTATGCAAACGTCACGCACTCATTTGGAAAAATAGTAGAATCAACGATTGAAAAATTAATTTTTTTTATATAAATCTAATATTTATTCACTTTTTTCAAAAGAAATGTACGATATTTGTGCATTCCATGATTGCAAATATTATTTCTTGTCTAGGAATATGCTAGATGTACAGTAAATTTTGTACTAAATTGAGGTTGTCAGGCTATAGTATTTGTTCGAAATGTCACCGCAGCTTAAACATAAGATAATAACTAAGATAATCCAAGAATCACTAGATAGTAAAATAGTGAAATTTCCACTTTTTGCGTTTATGCTACATATAAATTTTTTTTCAAATGGTATATTAATCTCTGTATAGGTGATGTATGAGATCTTAGGAGAGGATTTTTTTGCTATATATAATGATTCTAATGATACTCTAATATTTATAGTATTAACTAGTCATTTCAAAGTATAAACCCAAATTGCTAATTAAAAAAGCAAAAATGATGGGTTTAGATGTAGCTTGGACCTCGCTTGAGATATGAAAGTGTGTGTGTGTGTGTGTCTGTGTATATATATATATATATAAGTCTCGTTAGCTATGGATTGATAATTGTTTTAATGCATCAGGCACGAAAAGAGTTGGTAAAGCTCCTTCAATCTGTGTTGAATGAAAAGAAGGTGATGCCTAAAAGTAATGATCAACCCAAGGCAAAGAAAGATATGATAGATTTGCTTATGGAAGTTGAAGATGAGGATGGTCAAAAATTGGAGGATGAGCATGTCGTAGATTTGCTTCTCGCTTTCTTGGCAGCTGGTTTTAATAGCTCTGCACTTACTACATTATGGGCATTGTTGCACCTATATGAGCGTCCTGAAATCCTTAAAAAAGCAAAGGCAGGCTTGCAATGATCTAATTACTTATTCACCATTTTTGGCGTTTAAGCCTCAAAAAGGCATGAAACAGTGTTGTTTATATCATAAATGGGTGCTTAATGATATTCATGACTATATTATTATATCATGTTGCATGTAAATCATTTTCCAGGAAGAACAAGACGAGATTATAAAGAGAAGACCATCAACCCAGAAAGGATTGAACCTAAAGGAAATTAAAGAAATGGACTTTCTTGCTAAGGTATGGATCAGTTTCTTACTCTTTTAATCGATCATCTCTTTAATTTTCTTTTAATCCATCATATATACTACTCCCGTCTGATCTTACGATATAGGTAATCGATGAGATGTTGCGAATGACACATGGCTTGTCCATTTTTCGAGAGGCGAAAGTCGATGTTGCAATGCATGGTACGTAATTAGTCATGCCGGCCCCCAATATTTCCTGACCTATATATAATTTATTTTCCTCTTGTTTATATTATTTTCCAGGCTACACCATACCAAAAGGATGGAAAGTTTTAGTCTGGACGGGAGCTGTTCATATGGACCCCGAAACTTATGAAAACCCAACAGATTTTAATCCATTGAGATGGGATGTAAGTAATTAAAAGTATAACACTTTGTTATGTATAATGCTTTTTGCCTATATGTTCTTTTGTTTGCAGAAATGAAAATAACATGACAGCTTGTTATTTGTTTTTAATAGAATATAAACGCGAAAGCAGGGACTTTCATTCCCTTCGGAGCAGGAAGGAAGCTTTGTCCAGGAAATTCTCTGGCCAAGCTCGTCATAAAAAGTTTCCTTCATTATTTTGTCCTTAACTACAAGTGAGTTTCTTCTTTAATCCTTAAGTACTACAAGTGAGTTTTTTCTTTTTAACTTTCTTCATGGGTATGTGGCACATCACCGATCGATCACAGTACTGTACAAGCTGCATGCTGCTAGATCTATAAATTATAAGGAGTCCATGAAAAGTTGGCAAAACTTGTTTAATTTCTATGGACGGATATTATGCTAAATTAATTCCTAATCATGCATGTATGTTTACTATATATTATGAGTGCAGGCTGAAGCGACTTAATCCAGATGCCCCAGTCCACTATACACACGGACCCGTGCATACGGACAATTGCCTCGTCGAACTCAAGAAGATCATATAATAACGCACTGAATATATGTAATGCATTGTACATTTATCCCAGCTTGGATCATAGCATTGCTACATCTACTAGCACTGAAAATACTTGCTTGCTTCAGCCATACATGATTCGGCCTTGCACCATATATAGTACTGTGCGTGAATAAATTGCTGGCTTATTATATATATATATATATATATATATATATATATGTATGTATCTATATCAGTGTATTGAGATGTCTATTATTTTTCCTTTTCTTGTTTTCCGCATTCGAACTATGCCTTTGTGTTGGTATCGACTACCAACGGCCACTAAGTCCAATGAGAAAACGTTGAACTTAAAGAGTGAGGCCCGGCATCGACGTACTATGGCTTTCTATGGCACTACAACACAAAGCCATTTTTGCGGCGAAAACTAACGCTGCAAAAACGTATAACAATTTCGCTGCTAATGATTATTGCCGTCCAACACATTTCCCCGCTATATGGTTGATACTAATCCGTCTCAAGAAGTTTTAAACGGCGGATGTACTCAGCATCGCCAAAAAACCTATTGTTTTTGTATCAATTTCGGTCGCCACAAGAAGTACATATAAAGCGTTGCAAAAACTATGGAATGGTAGGGAAAACCCTTCATTAACATCCACGTTTTTGTGCTGTAAATAAAAATAAATCACCACTAATTGTTTTTATATTCCGGTGCTATTATTTCATCACAAAAAATTATATGACGTCACAAATAATAAGTTTACGTGACGGTCTAGTGTGTCACAAAAAACATCAAGAATCGCAGGAAAAAATATGTACAATTGCCTCGCAATAGAATGAGACGCAATATATTTTACGGCAATAATATATTCATCAATGCAAATGTTTCTATTCGACGCAAATGAAATCATATGTGTGCGAATGAGGTCGTAAATGAAAAAAAAAAATCGCAAAAAAACAAATTAAAAATAAAAAATCTTGTGGTAATTTTTTGGCACTCTAGTTGGTTGCACTCAAAGGTTTTGGCACTTTCCCTTAACTAACCCTTAATGTTTCATGAAATTGATCATTAATTTTGCTATTTACAAGTAGTCAAATATTAATATTTTCCCACAAATACCAAAATAATTAATTAGCAATTTAAAGTTTAGAAATCATTAACTGATTTTTCATGGCCATAATCCTGACTAAAAACTTGGGGGTATTTGTTTGAGTTAAAACCTGAGTTTCAAATCATTAACTAATTTCTTTGACTTAAAATACTTAAAACATGAATAACAACATAATACTTACTATTCATTAATTGAAATAGAAATAGGCATTTGAACTAAAAATAGTCTACTATCATTTATATGCCAACCATAGTACAATGCACAGAAAGCTGTTGAACAGAAGTGTATTTCTTCATCCACATGAGTGATATACCAATCACTCTATACATATAATAGCGGTACCAAAACAACATCAAATAGAGCGACTTCTTACTGTTCTTCGCTGAAGCAATATTTTTTGGATATTTAATAGAAGGCAACTATAATATGTGCTATGCACACTGTGTGATGTGGCAGATAACATTTGAGTCATTTATGTGATGGAACCATGGTGAGAATTCGCCCAAGAACCAATCGACCCCATCTATTGACCAATCACCAATAACCCATCAGCTATCATCTGATATACATTTCTCTACATCGATCCAGTTATTCTTATAGTTAAATAATCCAAGTAATATAAAAGAAAATGAAACTACATGTAATGGACATGGCTGTTTAACTAAAAAACCAATGGCTCATTTAATGGCATGTATATGTTTAAACCTAGGTTATACCTTGACACATGTAATGTAATGGACAAGGTTGTTTTGATCTGGAACATACAAGGGGCTTTTACATGCATAAGTCAATAGTACATTACTACACAAACTGAGAAAGGTTAAAATATTTGTTCAATGAAATTATGGAACCCGAAGCACTTTTGGTTAGAAGAATGTCTAAGTTGGTGCAACCAACTTTCTAATTGATGGAAATCAATTCCATTCATCAATTTTAATCTCAACACGATACTAACCATGTACTCATGAAATATAAGCAATTTGATTACTAACTCTCATACAGTTCATTCCATCAATATGAGGTTCATTGATTTTATGTGGGGAAACTAGACCATCAAAAGTGAAATTACCTAAACATACCCCACTTAGAAAGCATTGTAAAACTGTGCTACTAACTCCCCCAAGCTGCATCCTCAATCTATATATCATTGAAGCACTAATAATCTTCCAACATATTAACTAAAATAAATGTCTAACTAATAAATACATTCAGGCCTACCCATTCTAATCATAAGCCAATATATTAACTAAAATATATTCATAACTAACCATTTTTATAAAGATCAAATTGCAAAGTACATACAACGAAGCAGCCAACATCATACTCCTAAATTGCATCTTCCAACACAAACATACTTGATGCTAGTAGTTTTTGAAAAGTACCTATTTATCGAGCTATCCCTCTTCACTAGCCATGGCTACAACAGGTATGAAGGCTAGTAGTTTTTGCAAACTAAGACTACCATAGTTGATGCTAGTAGTTTTTTGTCCCCACAACAAGATATTTGCACATATCTAACCACAAGTGCCATAGGCTGTCCCTCTTCACTGGCCATGGCTACAGTAGCATTTTATAATAACCATTCCAATATTAATGTTTGTGTTCTTTTCATTGACAGCACTACTTACTCCATGTTCCTTTCGTTTATGGTTCGTTACTACTAATAAAGCCAAGCCACTGCATTGCTAGTAACCAGAAGTTTGGTGGAACCTTATCTTTAAACTCTCGACAACCACCCATCCATGATAACTCCAAAAAGCCACTCACAAAATACATGTCGTCAACCAACACAAGTGCTTTACCATGTCTTGTTGCCTCTCAAAAAGTCAAAAAGTTATATTTCAACCAATTTAGACAGTTTTCGAAGTCTCCCTCGAAGACTCTCCTTGCGACAGCTGCTGTGATTGAGTGTATGTCATAAATTTATCAAACTCCACTTGCTTTACTAAGATCTCCTGAATATTTGCCTTTAGTGCCTCAAACTACGTCTTGTAAAACTGTGCATCCTCTGACAATACACCTCCATTATCGCCACTTTGCATTATCCCTGATGTTACGGGCATCAGCTTTTCACCTAAACCCCTTTCATATCTTGATCTCTTCCCTAGGACCTCCCTGAACACTGCAGCTATTGCCTCTGTAATGCAATCTTTCGGTTGCATTTCATTTATCTTCTCCACCATTTTGTCATTTCAAAATAAAAATGGTTCAGTATGCTTAGTTTTACTCATGAACCTATAACAAAAGTACCCAAGAGGCTACATAGATATTATGTTCATTACAACATAAATAATTATGTACTTCCCCTAAGTAGTCATGTAACTCACATACAGCTCTTCAGTCATGTTGGTCACAAACCCGTTCTTCTTCTTTGACTATTGAGTCTCTTTAAAAAATTTCACCAAATTAGTAACTCCCTCACGCTAAAACATGCAATTCAAATATTATCAAGTGTACCACCTAAGTTATATAACCATATTTGAGAGACAACTTCTAATTATTATTGAAATTAATTTTTATAGATATAAGCACATAATAATTACATGCTCTTCGAGTATTCGAACAAAGGATTTCCTGCAATGACAAGGCCTAGTCCAGAAAATTCATGCAACACGGTTAAACCAATAATTAAGTAGTTCATCAACTAAAGGGCGTAAGTAAACATCAATTTCATTCTCAGGTAATTTAGGCTCAGGAATTAGTGTAGACAACATGAAGAATAGATCTTTCATACATAACTATGGAGGCAAGTTATATGAAACTAGAATCACTGGCCATATGCTGTATGGTTTGCTCATATTATTGAATGGGTTGAATCTATCACTAGCAAGACCAAGCCTCACATTTCGAGCATCTTCAGCAAACCAACAATGCTCTTTGTCAAATGTGGTCCAAACCTCATAGTTAGCAGGATGCCGCAAAGTGCTTTCATCCTGTATTCTTTCTGATTGATGCCACCTCATGGATACTGCAATTTTCTTGGACATATATAGTCTCTGTAGCCTTGGTTTTAGTAGAAAATACCGCACTACCTTTTGGGGCACTAGTCGTTTAGAAGGTGTGGAGTACAACCATTTGGAGGTTTTGCACTTAGGGCACTCTTGCTTATTGCTATTTTCCTTCCAAAATAGTATGCAATCTGGGCAAGTATGAATTTAAATCCCAACCCTCACTCCAATGATCGTGCCTCATTGAAAGATTCTGGCAAGAGTGATTCGGGAAAAGCTGTTTTCAGTAGTTTAAGAAGCATGTCAAAGGACTTTACACTCTACCCGCCAACTGTTTTGATGTGGAGCAACTTCACAACCAATGATAGTTTAAAAAATACTTTGCAACCATCGTAAATTGGACATCAAGCATTTGCCAACAGCTTCTCAAAAGTGGTTGGTTCACCCATGTCTTCATCAACGCCAATGGTGGTTGCCGCATGAATGTCACCCAACATATCGTCGATGTCATCAATATAGCTGTCGTCATCATCTTTATTATTATCTTCGTCCTCGCCCATGAAATTCATGGGTTCTTGCTCTCCATGAAATATCCAATCAGTGTAATTTAGATCTATACCCATAATAAATAAATGTCGTTCTACCTAGCTTAAAATTTATATGTTATATTAAAAATTATAAGCTTAGTTTTATGTTATAATATTAATCGACTTGAATAATAAGACTAGAATTTCATGTTATATTAATTATAAATTTAACATATAATATATATATAATATAATATCAAAAATTATATATAATATAAAAAATTATAAATATATATACCGGTCCAGTTCGGTTTAAATCGATTTTCAAAATATGAAAATCAGTACAGCACCGGACCGCTTACAAATTGGACCGAATCTATCGGTCTGGTCCAGTTTGGTTCAACCGATTTTTTGATTTTTTGTTACACCCTTACTCAACGATACAATATGAACAATCTTCATAACTACAAAAATACTTAAAGATGAACAACTTCCACTATGCAAAAATCATTCAACAGTGAACAATCTTAGTTGGAAAAAAATTGAAAGCAACTAAATCACCCTAGTTTTCCTCTCTCAAACTTACCATTTGAATTTCATTTTTACCAAAAAAATTGCTCCCACGAGAATCCCAGTGGCGGCACGCCCTAGGAACATACTTCATTGGAAATCAACTAGTGGCAGGCCTCGCTTGTAAGCCTCAAGCCTTAGCCACACTTTACCGAGATGACTCAAGTTTGCAAATCTCAAACTTGTGATTTAGATTATCTACACTGACCTGTTTGGTTTTTTGGCAGAAACCTCTCAGCGCGATCAAGCATGGCCTCTCACCACAACAGTGTTGTCGATTCTACCTCCCGACATAGTAGTGCAACCGAGCACATATCGCATTAGGTTCAACCACATTCAAGCAATTGAGTTAGCCTCCCCAACATGGTTGAGCACATCTCTTTATAGGTATAGCCCCACTCGAGCACACGGGTTGCCCCTCAACACAATTAAGCATCTCTTTCAGCAAAGGCGAGTGCAATCAAAGGAAGGAACACCTCTTCTTAGTGTATGATCCCTCCACTCCACCTAGTGCGATCGAGCCATCTTCCACTTAACTCTCCAAGCCGAGCTCCGCACTTGCACCGACGACCAAAAGAGGAAAAAACTTCCTTAAGTGTTTACCTCCTTGCCACCTAGCGCGGTCAAACACATCTCTCGCCTAGAATCAAAGCCAAGTGTTCTCACACTCGTGCTTGGACATCAAAGCCAACATGACGTCTTCTCCAGCAAATGAGACACTCTTGGAAATTGAGAAGTTTTATTTTTAGAATACCCAAAAGTCTTTGGACGCTAGATTTGGTTAAATTTCCAACACTCCTACTCAAATCAAGATATTGTTATACCAAGCATGTCTCTTAACCTAATGAATGTTTCACCTGATAATGGCTAGGTAAAAGTATCTACTACTTAGTGTTGTGGCAATTTTGACGCTTTACTGTCTTTTGCTTTACATGGTCTCTAAGAAAATGAGACTATCAGTATGTTTACTCCTACCATGTTGCACTGGATTCTTTATTAGCTTTATAGCTAATTTGTTATCCACATAGAGTTTTTGTTAGTTTTTCCTATGGATGATTTAATTTCTTCAAGATATTCCTTAGCCATATGGTTTTTCAAACTATAAAGGAGGTCGTCAAATATTTTGCTTCATAGGTAGACATCGCTAAAATTCCTAGTTTAAGCTTGAATGCCCAAGAAAATAATATTGAACTAAGATATATAGAACGCATAGCCAATGGTACTTTTCCTTTCATTTTTATCACTTCCCTAATCGTTATATAGATAACCAAATAAAACTAAAATTTGGGGTGCTTTGATGTATCTCAGGATTCTTTTTGTAGTTAACCAATAAGTCTCCATTGGACTCTCCATATAACGACACATGAGTCCAACTCCATAGACAATATCTGATCTTGTGATGGTCAAGTACCTCAAGCTTCCAACCAAGTTTCTATAAAGAGTCGTCTTAATAACTCGTTCATCTCCTTTTTTTTTTTTTTAACAATTTTGTACTCATTGCAACAGGGATATTCAAAAAATTACAACTATCCATTTTGAGTTTCTCTAAGATCTCCCTCATGTACTTCCTTTTTAATATAAAAATCATATCATGTTGCTGATTCACTTCAATGACAAGGAAGTAAGACATCAACTTGTTGTTTGTAATCTCAAAGTCCTTAAACATTGATTGCTTGAATTCCTCTATTATTTTCTCACTATTTTATGTGTATAAATCCTCAATCAACATAAAGGAAAATGATTATAAATTCACAATGATGATTTTTCTTCATATAGGCTGGATGCTTATATGGACATTTAGCAAAACTATTTTGATGGAGGAAACTATCAATTTGTGCATTCCATGACCTTCGTGTCTGTTTCAGGCGATACAATGCCTTCTTTAAGCAATACACCTTATTCACTTCTCCTTCTTTTATGAAGCTTTTTGGTTATTATACGTACACTTCTTCTTCAAGGACACCATTGAGGAAGGTAGATTTGACATCAAGTTGATATATCTTCCATCTATGATGAGCAGCAAGTGAGATCAACAATCTCACAGTATCAAGTCTTGCAACTGATGCAAAAACTTCTTCATGGTCGATATCATATTTCTATTTGTGCCCTTTAGTTACAAGTCTCACCTTGTACCATTCAACTTTATCTTCTACAATGCGCTTGATTTTGTACACCCACTTGACACTAATAGCTATTTGGTTCGGTGGGAGTGTTATCAACTCTCATGTTTCATTCTTTTGGATGGCATGGATCTTTTCCACCATTGTTGATTGCCAACAACCTTCTTTTACTGCCTCTTGGAAGGTGAGAGGATCATGTCAACATATAGACAGAAAAAAATTATCTCTCTATCTTCTCTCTGCTCATAGATTTCCCTGGGACTTCTCATCTTGTCTCTATTTTTACGGAGGATCTACCATTGCTATCTCCCTAGAGGCGGAGAGTTCCTTTGTGCTGCGGATGATGTGGCAAGTTGAGAAGATGATGGTGTACTTGGTGGAACTTTGGTTGGGATTTCTTCTATCTCCTCCAGCACATACTGTACTTTTGCAATCTCTTCATCTTTCTAGCTCTATGCTCCTTCTTCATTGAAGATAACATCTCTACTAACCACTAATTTTTTTTGTTAGTGGATTATATAGTTTATATGGCTTTGACTTTTCACTATATCGAATGAAGATACATTTTTTACCATAATCATCGAGTTTCTTTCTCTTGGCTTTTGGAACTTGGAAATAAGCAACACATCCAAATATTCTTAGGTGTGTGACACTTGGCTTGTAACCGCTCCATTCCTTTTGAGGTATCATATTTTTAACACTTTTGGCATCTATTGGATAGATAAGTTGAGCACACCACAACTTTTGCCTAGAATTCATATGGTAGTCATTTCTCCTTGAGCATAGTTCTATTTATAATGAGGATAATACGTTTTTTTCATCAATCTCGTTTTTATATGTGTGTAAGTAATAGTAAACTGACTGTTTATGTCATTTTCCTACAATATTCATCAAATTCTTTTGAGATCTCCTCACCACCTCGGTTAGAGCGTAGAGTTACAAGTTTGTGACCACTTTCATTTTCAACAAGAGCCTTATTAAAATCACCAATGAAGGTAATAAAGCATCTATTACCTCCAAAAAATATGGGTTCTATTGGCCCACATATGTCAATATGAGCCAGTTGCAATGGTGGCTCTCTAAGTCTTTCTATTGGGAAAAAGTTGTTGTGATTGCTTGCCAAATATGCACCCTTCACAAACGTTGTTAGATGCCTCATTCATTGGCAACTCATGTACCATACTTGATGAAGACAATAGCTTAAGGCCATTGAAATATAGATGGCCAAAGCAAAAATGCCACATCCATGGCTCACTTTCTTTGATTCCATAAAAGTAGTTCTCAAACTTTGCTGTTAGATGCAACTAAAACATGTGATTGCTGATCACTGGAATACGAGTCACATTCTTTCTAAGCCCATTTCTTAGAGTGAGAGAATTATCCTCCATGTGTATGATATACCCCTTCTCGAGTAACACCATACTTTTGACAAATTTGTATCTTCCTCTTTCCTTCAACTAGAAGTTTGGATGAGTCACTTAAGTTCACATTTTCACGAACTCCTTCAATGAGTTCTACAAGTAGATCTCTCTTCCCACACATATGATTGCTTGCATTGGAATTAAGGTACTAAGCCTCACATTGTGAACTTAAATCATCATGATGAAACTAGGGTGGCATCACTACAACATCATTTATTGCTTCTATAACATTTTCTTGCTCATATTGTCTTTGTGCTAACAATCTAAGGCGTAATGTCCAAACTTGTTGCATTTATAGCATTGGATGTTCTTGGTGTTTAAATATGTGTAGATCTTCTTCTTTCTCAATGATCATAAAGTCACTTTTGAAAAAAATAAAAGGACACATTGTTGTAAAACTAAAAGATAACATTGAGAAACTAAAAGGAAATTAACTAAAAGATAACATTGAAAAACTAAAAGACATTTTTGGAAGTTGAAAAATCTTATTGTAGAATACCCAAAAGTCTTCATAAGTTGGACTTTGTTAGATTTCAAACATGTTGATTGACTCCAAGGACTCCACTTGTGTCCATAAGTTATTAGCTTCTCCTTGCCGATTAAGATTGTCGTGTAAATGCCATCGCAATGGTAGCCTACGGCCCTACGTATACATCACCAAGTGTGGATCCATTAGTGGCCAAAAATACACATAACTAATAGCTCATTGATTTTACAGTGATTAATGAAGACCTAATTGGAATCCTTGGAATATAATCTAATCTACGTATCAACTTGACCTTCATTTATTGTGATTTCATATTGAATAATTCTTCTCATAAGTCACAATTCACTGTCATATAGGCTTACAACCCTGCCTGGTACAGCCGGATTTGGGCCCGACCCGACTCAACCAGAATAATGGTGTTTATGGCGCCAAACCAACCTGAATAAAATAAAATCGGGTCGAACCGTACGACCCAACCAAAAAAAAAAATGCTTTCTATACATCTATTTACAAAATCTCCGATCTAAATCTCAAATCTACAATCATCCTCAAATTCAAGAACAGACCCATGTTCATTTTCACAAGTATGCCGAACTCGTTCAAGCTGATGTATCCATCTTCATTTTCATCAGGATGACAAAGTACTAATGTCGCTCTCAAACGAGGGAATTCAACCCCCAGCTCTGCTAAAACTTTTTACAGCTCTACCAGAGTACTTCGTTTGGTATTGATGCGAAAAAAGAGAAGAAAAGGGAAACAAAAACATCGCCATCGCCATCGCCATCATCAAAACACCAAATCCGCCAGCAAAAGATCACCACTCGCTGCTTCTCCTTCTTCTGCGGTTGTTCATCATGAAACATTCATATTGCCCCTCAAAGCCCAGGCGCTACTCTCACATGGTTCTACTCTAAAACCTCCAAACAAACTCCCTTTCCACCACAATGTGACCCTAACAGTCTCACTCACCATAGGTTCACCCCCACAGAGCGTTACCATGGTCCTCGACACAGGGAGTGAACTCTCTTAGTTTCACCTCTTAGTTTCACTGCAAAAAAAAAAAAAAAAAACCAAACTTCCACTCCATATTCAACTCACTTCTATCTTCTTCCTACTCTCCAATCCTATGCTCCTCACTCGCCTGCAAAACCCGTACCAAGAACTTATTCTTACAATCCTACCTGTATCCTGCGACCCGAATAAGCTCTGCCATGCGACAGTCTCCTATGCGACACCTCGTCCAATGAAGGCAACCTCGCTTACGAATTGATCGGCGAGTTGGAGATGGGAGGCAGGTTTTGCATCCAGATTTGAGAGGCTAGGGTTTGAGAATTGAAGATAAGTATGCTTTATAATCGGACGGGTTGACACCCAAAACACAGACCCGCTACTTAGTCAGGTTGGAGATCCGAAAAGATGGCACCCAATAAAAGTCAGGTCAAGTCGAGTTATTTTGATGGGGCTCAACGGGTTATCGGATTATATGCACAGCCCTATTGCCATATACCACATACCTTATGAAAAAAAAAAAAAAAAAAAAAAGATGTCAGGTCTGGGTGTAGGGTGTGGGGGTGAATAGTAGCTAATGTATAGTAAAATTCTTCCACATTTTCCTTCACACCTGTCAATCTCTAATCCCAACTATTAAAACAACAAAAAATTTGTAAATAAAAAAAATCTAAAAATTTAAAAAGTAATTTGAAAAATAAAAAAAAGACTGCTAAGGAAATTCCCCCACCCTAGCTATAGATCTTTTTAAGAATCTACTTCTTACTTTTTTTAATTCATTTTATATTTTTTTTTCATTTTATCATTTTTAAAATTAATTATTAGGTTTTGTTGTTTTAATCATTTTTAAATTAGTTGTTTAAGTTTCATTTTTTTTTTTCGCTTTTGAATATTTTGTATAACTATTTTTAAATATTCATTTTTAAAAAATGAAGTAATATTGACAGTTTTTAAATACTTATCTTAGTTTCTAGGGTTTTTTTTTTATCTATTTTTAAATAGTTCATAAGATTTTACTCTTACTTTTAGATTTTTTTATAAGGGTGCTGACGTGGTATTTGATGCCACATGTCGAGCTCTAATTAGTTGTCATGTGAAAATTCCGCTGTTAATAAATTGGACGGAAGAATTTAATTGTAAAAATTTGTATATTCAGGGGATAAATTAAAAAAATTAAAACCACCAAAGTGATTTGCAAACGGGCTAGAATCTAGGGACTTTTTTTTTTTTTTTTTTTTTTTTTTTTATAATTGACCTCGATTAAAATATTTATCTCAAGGCATTTATGTGTCATCCTTTTATCTGATAGCACTATGAGTAGGCTTGCACACCGTCCAACCCGACTTGTTTTTTGCCCCAACCCAACCGTATACCATGCCCAAAGCAACCCGACCCGTAATGCTCGTGTCGGTTCAAAACTGAATACGAGTGCTAAAAAGATTTCTAACCTTGGGAAAGTGAATATGTTGCTTTTAATACGTTGCTTTTCACTTTTGAGTTTCTGGCCTTGGGAAAGAGAAGATAGAAAGAAAAGAGAAATGGTGGGCATGCGGGTCAGATGAAGAGCAAAGAGGAGGCGAAGCTGAGAAAGAGGAACGAGGAGAGGGAGGAGCAGATGAGGAAGGAGTTACAAAAGGCTTGGGAGAGGCTCAGAGTCGCCGACGAGGCAGAGGAGACGCTCTGCTCGCAGCTCGGGGAGCTCGAGGTAGAGTCCGTCCACCAGGCCTGTGAGTACAACGCTCGTCTTCTCTCCCTCGTCTATCAGCTCTCCCGTGCCACCCACCAGTCCGCCTCCGCTTGTTAGCATCGGCGCGACGCCCATCGTTTTCCATCTTTCTGTGCATTTGAGTCACTTTGTAGATTTGGGTTGGTTGGCTCAATTAATAAAAGCTTCTTTCATTTTCAGAAATGGATCTGTGTTTTTGCTCTTTCGTTTAGAAATTCCTAGCATGGGTCGGCTACATTTCGTTTTTGCACAATGGCCTTTTGAGCAAAAAGAGAAGTTGGCTGCCCTAGGGTTTTTAAGAGTGAACACTTGAAAAATGTTAAGAGTCGGTCTGCCCGTCATTTATCGGGTTCGACCCGACACTGAAGCCAAACCGTATTTTGTCGGACGGATCTGATCGGGTGAGACGGGTTGCTCGGTCTAACGGGTTTTTTACATAGCCCTAACTAAGAGTATTTGTTCAATTTCCCAAGTCATAACTTTTTATATTGTTTTTTTTTCTCCGAATAACTAATCACACACTACATTGATAAGTATACTTGTTTCATACCACAAGCACATCCAAAACAATGCAAATGCTTGATTGTACACTTCTTTGAACGAAAAAAAAGAATAGTGTTGTACAAAACAAGGCAAGTGCTTAAAAGTGACCATGGAGTTTAAAAGTGAATGCCAATATATTAGGATTGTAGCTAGGGGCTTTCCCTTCGGCCCATTTTGCTCCTTTATTAAGGTTAACGTGTCTAAAAAAATCTAGAGTAATTTTTGTGCCTTTCTATGATAATAAAGATAGTATAATCCTAATAAATGAGCGTATTTAAAACATTAATGCAGGGGGCGAATATCATGGGTGGTCATTGACACCCCTCGTCGCCTGGTACGTCATTAAATCCCCATTAGTGATGGCTATTTTTGAATTCCATACCCTTGCGCATTCGACGACCCACGATCTTAACTTTCGTTGGCTAGGCTTATGGTTTTTTATCCCATGAGCCCTTGGATCTTGTGGTTTGGTCAAACTCTTTTTGGGAATATTCGGCCCACTAGTTACCCCGCAAATTCCAATCATACAGGCTTAATGAGAATTTTTCACTCTATTTCATGTCATTTCAGTGGCTTTTCGTTTGTTTCGTCCCACTTGTAACTGCCTTCTTGACGACACACATTCCTAAGTCTGGGGTAGCGTGTGCCGGCTTACCTTCCACTTCCTCTCATGCAATGCAGATCAGGGGATTTTCTTGTTTTTTTTTTTTTTTTTTTGTGCCAATGAAACCTGCCCTTTTCTTGTTGGGAGCCATCCAACCATCTTCGTTCCCTTTTTAAATCCTTTTCTCCTTCATGTTTTAGTTTCTTGCCGTTGCGTTCCCTTCGAACCCTAATATGTCAGCTTCTTTCTTTCAGCCTTCACTTTCTTCGTCACCAATGGCTCCCTATAACACTTCTCGTTTTGGATCACTTGGTTCATGTTCTTCACGTTCTCAAGGTTCTCCTAACAAATCAGAGCGTACCAGTTCACATTGTCCAAAGTATTTTGAGGGACACCGATCTCCTGCACGAAGAACTAATTTGCTATCCTGGCGAGGTTTCTTCCCTTTCTACTCTAGTGGAATAGAAGGGGATCTTTTTTGTCCAAGAGGATTGGACAACCCACGTAAAAGCTGGTGGCTAACAACATGGAAACCATTCAACAATACTAAGAATCGATCAAACATCGTACCAAACAGCCTCTGGTCCAAGAGCAAAAGCTACATTGATTCCCATCGTGACGTCTGACACCATGAGTGTAAATGAACTCCCGAACAGTAAGGTCGGGATTCTCCTTACTGGTGGGCTTAAGAACTTGACTCTACACCACATAGCATGATAACATGATCCTCCAGGCATTAGGAAGGAGCTGTCGTGGGGCCAAGCCCAAGAAATCCAAAATGTCGTGAACAAGACAACAAAAGGGAAGTCAAAGCCCCATCAGAAACATACCCGTGTACAAAGCAACCCCTTTAACAAAATCTTCTGAATCGACAGCCCCACAACAGGCCCCAAGTGGGTCTATAATTACAGAATCTGGGACCCCATACCTGTTCTTTACCGAATCCAAATCTTCCTATGAGGTAGTCAGTGGGTCAAGCTCTAACCATGAGGTTTCCATTCTTCCAGGTAGTATTTTCCAATAGCGACTAGTTTCATTGTCCTCGAGAGGTAGCAAATTGGTTCGACTGGCCTCACACACTCTCAACAGTTTGGAGGAGATCCTGGACCAGGCGGAGGCTAACTTGGCGGTGGTTTTGAACGCCGAATTCCCTAAGCTTGGCCCTTAAGGCATCTTTGAGCCTTCTCGGGTACGTTCGTCGTCCTCTTCCGACGACCAAGGATAGGCTCATCAGCCCTCGTCAACTCTTGATCACCTGGTTGAAACACTTGATCGAGAGTAGGTAAACATTGAAGTGGTACTGCATTCTGTATTTTTGGAGTCTACACTAGAGGGTTTTATGGGTCCCCTTCCCGAGATGCCCTTTGAGGACATTAGAGGGATGTCTTAGGTGCCAGGAAATCATGTTGGAGCACATGGGGTTGGCGAGAAAACGTTACCTTAGCTCAATCATGATGCTCCAATGCCATCTATCCCCCTCCACAGTTTATGGCGGGGAAACTCTCGAATTCATGTTCAATCCTCAGGGATTATCTCGTGATAATCCTTTGAGTGCTAATCTTTGTGGGGGTTAGGTTTCTATTACTTCCCCACCTTTCAGTACTTCGCTTCTTAAGGGAGGAACTTGTTTGCCCACCAATCTAGAGGAGACTTCAACACAGGTCCGATCTTTGGGTGATGTTAAACGTCCTAGGGAGGGCAACTTTGCAGTTTCAGCCAGTGCCACCTTTTTGTCATAACCTCCTGCAACTTCGTTGCCTCAATGTTTTGAGCGAGTGAGTGGTTCCTAGCCTTCGTTCGCTGGTGGGGAGTCTAATTTTTTAGGGTTGCCTAGCTCCTTTGGACCTCGTCCCACAGGACCTACCCTGCAAGTTGACAACTATATGGAAAAGTCGGTTCGTGATAGTACATGCAAAGTTAGGATTTTCTTATCCTCGGTGAGCCTCCTTATTCTAGCCTCTGTATTCCATTCCTTTCCATCTTATAATCTAAACTAGTTTTGTGTCCCAAGGGGTTGGTTCGCTTGCCAACTGGATCATTGATCTCTAGGCTTATTTGGAGGAGGAAGTTTGCTCTTTGCATGCTTTTACTAATAAAGTCCGAACTTTGAGGTAAGAGTAGAGAAGGACGAGTTAGAAGAAGCTTACTCCCATTTGGAGTCTTATTCCTATATGCTGGAGAATGACATCGCCGCCTTTTGGGATGACATGGTTGATCTTCGATAGGATTTTCAGAAGTCTCGAGAATAGGTGTCGCGGTGCTACTTCGAGGCTAAAGTCTTGGAGGAGAACACAACACTGGGCGAGATAGGCTCCATTGCCTAGATGAAGAATAGAATGAGACCAAGCAGTGCTACATTTAGTATGCTAACAGGGCTGCTTAGGCAAACTATTCTCGTTGGGCGCTTAGCTTGGACTTTGATTGGGTCTATGGCAAATGGCCCGTACAAAGGCTCGACTTGTGGAGGCAAACAAGGAGCTCAAGGAGTATAACCAATGCTTTTTGTAGCTTAGCCATGTCATGGAGACCTTAAGGTTGAAACTAGCCTCATCCGAGCAGTAAGTGGCCTCGTTCGAAGTTGAACTAAGCACTTCTAGGGAAGAGGTATTCCGCATTTCTCCGCAACTTGTGGTAGCCAAGAGCATCCATAATAAAGCATGGGGGTTGGCCTCCAAACTTTGCCTGCAGATGTTGAGGGAACATCTGTTGGGGAATCCTTGCACGAACTTAAAGTCCATTCACCCAGGTCACGTTACCTTCTAGGTTCTCAATTCCTTAGGTAGAGATATGATACCCAAAGCCTTTCCACCTCCAGCCCGCAACCCGTAGTTTCTTTTTTTTTTTTCTTATAATTGCACTATTCTTTTTGGACAACGTCGCGAATGTTTTGCTAGATTTGCCATACTTGTAATTGCATTATCCTTTCGTAATTTGAATTTTGCTCGATTTGGCTTGGGTTTTATTTGTTGCGTCTGCTTGGACCTTGTTAGTTGCTGTGAATCAGAAAAGAACCAGTTATACTTGTATGAATGGATTTTTCATTTGATTGATAAGTGTGAGTGTTAGGATAGTTTTGATGCGAGGTGAGAGATGTGTTCAACCGCACCAATAGAAGTGATGCACTTAAGGAAGTGGCATCCCCCTTAATTGCCATATGTGAGTATGAGGGCACTCGACTTTTATGTTAGAAGGGAGATATGCTCGATCGCTCTAATTAATAAGGATTGATGCACTCAAGGGAGTGCCATCATCCTTTGCTCGCTAAATGAGAGTGCGAGGGTACTCAACATGTTATGCAAGATATGTGCTCGATGACGCTAATTGACAATGAGTGGTGCACTCAACGAAGTGTTATCGTCCTTTAATGGCCAAATACAAATGCAAGGGCACTCGATTTTTATGTTAGGTGGGAGATGTGTTTGACCGTGCTAATTGACAAGAAGTGAAGCACTCAAGGGAGTGTTATCATCCTATGATCACCAAATGCGAGTCCGAGAGCACTATGCTTTGATGCAAGTTAACATTCAAATAGGAGATAGCTTCATGTGACGAGAAATAATATCTGGAAAGGAGATACTTCTATTGTAGTTTCAAATTTACACCAGTATTCTTAAGCAAAATATTTCACGAGATGTTCAGCGTTCATGGATGAGGTAACTCTTTTCCTTCCACGTCCTTGTGGCAATACGATCCTAGTTGGTGGCTGGCTGTAACCATATACGGTCCTTCCCACCGAGGACCGAGTTTCCTTTCTCCTTTAATTGTCGTCCCTACTTCCTTTAAGACTAAGCCCCCAATTTTGAATAATCTAGGCTTGAGCCTTCTATTGAAGTAGTATTCTGATTTTTCTTTTGTTAGTCATCGTCTATGTTTCCACCTTTTCCCCACTTTCTTCTAGTAGGTTGAGATGTTCTTCCAGCCTTTTGTTATTAGACTCTTCATCATAGCTCTATAGTGTTGGACTCTGTAACTTGACATTCTAATTTCTACTTTACTACTGTTTCATTCCTGCAGGTCAAGGTGAAAGGGATTTTTCTCGTTGGGGTCTTTGTGGTAGTTCTATATGCCTATAAAACCCCCATAAGTTCCTCAGCCCAAGGTCCTCAGCCCAAGTTCCTTTTTTATTCTCCAATATTTTCTTCAAGATTTCAAGTAGAATTTTGTCGGTTGCCTCTACTTGCCGATGACTTGGGGATGACTCGGAGATGAGTATTTAACATTGGTTCCTAGCTCGATGAATCAGTTGTGGTAGTGTTCAAATTTGAACTATCATCCATTGTCAGAGATTATGCTTTGGGGGTGTTCCAAATCAACATACGATGGGTTTTTATAGGAATTAGGTGATGTTTTTAGTCGTAATCATCGCTAAGGCTTCTACTTCCACCCATTTTGTAAAATAATCCATGGTGATCATGAAAAAATTCACTCCCCTTTTGCCTAGGGGCATGAGACCAATGATGTCAACTCCTCATTGTGCGAAGAGCCAAGCTGATGTGATCAATGTTAGCTCTTTTGGAGGCAATGAGGCACTGGTGCATATAGTTGACATTTTGCACATTTTCTAATGAATTCTTCTTTATCTAGGAGGGTGCGTGGCCAATAATAGCCTACTTTCATGACTTTTCTCACTAGAGCTTTTCTACTAGAATGATTCCTGCACACTCATTAATGTATTTTCATCATCACATATTATGCTTCTTCCAGCGAGATGCATCTCAAGAAAGGTGTGGAAAAGCCTTGTTTGTATAGTACCCATTTATCAGAGTGAACCGGGCTACCTTTTTCTTCACCTTTTTCGCCTTCCAATTTTCATCGAGGAGCTCTCCAACAGTCGAATACTTAATCATGTCGAGGGCCCATTTCTGGTGCCCCCGGTCTTATCTCTGAGATTTCGAATCCGATGATGGGGGTCTCTAGCATTTTGGTTGTTACCTCCTAGCGTAGGGGTGACTCATCCATGCCCGAGATAGCTCGTGCCAACCTGTCCGCCTTCCAATTTTCTTCCATTGATATTTTCTTACTGTTGAAATACTGGAAGTGGCCACGCTTCTTCCATACTTGCTGCAAGATGGTGAAAGCTTCCCGTAGGTCAGCTACGTGGTGCTCAGTTTTATTGCTCTTGGCAAGTAGATCATCCACGTAAACTTCCATACTATGACCAATTTGGTTTTTGAACATGTGATTCACCAGCCTTTGTTACGTGGCTCTAGCATTCTACATTTTGAAGGGCATTACTCGGTAGCAATATAGTTTGTGGTCCAATATGAAAGAAGTCTTCTCTTGCCAGTCTAGGTTCATCCGAATTTGATTGTATCCAGAATAGGCATCCATAAAGCTCAGCATTCAGTGACCCACCGTAAAGTCCAATATCAAGTTGATACTTGGTAAGAGAAAGCTATTTTTTGGGCATGCTTTGTTCAAATTGGTGAAATCAATGCATATTCTCCACTTGCCATTTAACTTATTTACCAAAAACACATTGGAGAGCCAATCTAGGTAATGAGTTTCCCTGATGTACCCCACAACCAAGTGTCATTCTACCTCTTCTCCTATTGCTACGTATTTTTATGGGCTAAAGTTCCTTCGTTTTTGCTAGGTTTGTTTGGCCTCAAGGCTTACACAAAGGCGGTGTTCGATGACTTTATTGTCGATTTAGAACATATCTTCATGATTCCAAGCAAACATTTCTACTACCCTCACGTCCCTTCCCCTGTTCTTAAGCTCTTGTATATAGTATTCTCATGCCAACACTTGCTCTCCACATACTTCCCCTATGCTTGCCTCTGTTGGGACTTCATTTTCAAGTGGTCGGTGGAAGTAATGGCTTTCAAGTTATTTAGGGTTGAGAGCACAATGATTGCATTATACGAGGAGTGGGCCTTAACCATCAAAAAGTCAGTCAGTGTGGTGGTAGCGCAAGGCCTTGTTCCAGCGGATACAGGTAGTGCAATGGCTCCTATAAGTTGAATTGTTTCCCCCGAGAAGCCCTTAAGTGGCGTGGGTAAAGGGTGCAATCAGTTTGGGTCAATTTCCATCTTCATAAAAGCGTCCCAGAAGAGGACACCAGTCGAGTTTCCATTGTCGATTAGGATTTTTCAAGTGGTGTAATTGGCCACTAGCAATGTTACTATTAGTGCATCGTCATGTGGGTATTGGACCCCTTCGCAATCTTCGTCATCAAAGGATATGGCGACCATCTTCTTGTTCTTTGCTTGCTTCGGCGGTCTCTCCATGGCTAATAATTCCCATACCTGGCGTTTCGAGCATGTGCCTTTCTACTAGAGGATGTTGAATCGTCATTGGCAAATCCTCCTGCTATTGTTCAGATTTCACCATGGGGCAAATTGTTTCTATTAGGACTTTGGCAAGGAGCACTCGAGGTGTCCTTGCATCGTCCTTTTCCACTTCGAGCTTTCACTTCTATGGGTTTTTTGGGTCTGTTTTGGCCCTCTGTTTGACGATTATCCCAAAGGTGAGGAATGTTGAGCGACCAACTACTCTAGTTCCCCATTCTCTTGCATTGTTTCTATTATCTCTTTTAGGGAGTTGCAGTCTTCCGTTACGTGTCCTTCCACATTGTGATAGGTACAAAAGTGGCAGGCTCTCTTGCTTCGGTTGTCATCACCTCATGCGTGTCCCTCACTCCTTGCCTACACATTCAAGTTTGAGTGCGTCAACCTTGAATTTGGATTCCTGGAAGGCTCACCTACATATTTCCTTTTCTCGTACTAGCTTTTTCTCTCATTCTTCTGAGCTTTCCTGTAGGTTGCTCCTTTTGATCTATTTGTTCTAACTTGGAATTTCTTGGGTAGTCCAGGCCATGAAGGTGTTTTTGGTGTTGACGAAGTCATATGCTCTATCCATAAATTATCATAATGTCGTTGGAGTCTTTCTCGCCAATTATGCCATGAAATGGTTTCTTGGCCAGATGCCTCCTAGGAGCGCTACTAGCATGATATTTTCGTCTAGATCATTCATTGTCATGCACTCCTTGTTGAACCTTGCAAGATATGCCTTTAAACTCTCGTCCTCCTGCTGCTTGACAGTTAGGAAGTATGCAGCTAACTGCCTTTTTCGCCTGCTGGCCATAAATTGAGTCAGAAATGGTCTCCCGAGCTCCTCAAAGCTATCTATGGAGCCCGACTATAAAGTTCCAAACCATATTCTCACCACTTCCGTTAAAGTTAAGGGGAAAGCTTGACACGCTATTTTCCTGAAAAAATCGTGAAGTGTCATGTGAACCGTGATTGTCTCCAGGTGTTTGACAGGATCCTTAGACCTGTCAAATTTATGGAACTTTGAATTTAGGTGGGAGTGGAACCATCATTATTTTCGCACTGTAGGCAGGTCAGTGCTGTTGAGTAGGTGGTAGACAGATGAGAATGTGTCTATCCTCTTGGTCATTTCCTCGTATTTGTCCATGAGGTTGCATACATCGTTGTGCATTTTCCTTCTCTTCTTAGTTTGATCTGCCCGCACTTTGTGACTTTGCCTCATTTTGCTCATTTTGGCTTGGTGCAACGTTTTCTACACTTCTTTGCCTCAGAGCTTCAATCTCACGTTGAAGGCTCTCCATCTCTAGAGTCATCCTCCTTTTTCTTTCCTCCATTTATGCGAATCTTCCATCCATCTTGTTGTTCACCTGTTTGCTTGTTGTTGTTGTTTCTTGATTGCAGGTTGTTTAAGAGTGCATCGTTGCAGGCATACGAAAGGCACATTGAAATTTCACAGATCCCACAAACAACACCAATTATTGGAACATGTTTCGTACTCCTGTAAATGATCTTCTGCAACCAAAAGATAAGGGAGGCCTGCTGTGGTGTGGGACACCTCTGATGCCTAAGTCAGTGATGTTGGAATGTATAGGTTGTTCCTTGAATTTTCTCTCCCCCTTTGATACATACCTCGATCCTTATTTATACAAGATGAATGTCCCCATTTGGTTGGGCTTGCCTTCCAGCGTGATCCCCTATGATTCTTTCTGGGATGTGAATTGTTAGGGCTTTAACTTTGCTTATGAGATAGGAACGTATTGGAAACATTAATGCAAAGGGAGAATATCATGGGCAGTATCACGCTGGGGGTCATTGACACCCCTCATCGCCTGTTACGTCATTAAATCCCCAATAATGATGGCTATTTTTGAATTCCTTCCCTTGCGCATTCGGCGGTCCCCGAACCTAGCCTTCGTTGGTCAGGCTTATGATTTTCGAGCCCATGGGCCCCTTGTATTGACTTGGATTGGGTCGAAAATCTAGGTTAGGTCGGAAGATAATTAGATAATTTGAACCTTGTAGCAAGAGTGTTTTAGATAATTAGTTATGAAAATCTAGGATTACCTTGGCTTTAACTAAGAGGGGTGCAAATTAAAAACAATATTGTACCTTGAAGTTTAAATTGAAAGGTTTTTATAATTTGAAGTGAACTTTTAAAAATGTTTGAAGTTTGTAGGCACAAAATTTTTAGTTATTTGTTGTTTAATTATACTTTTAAGATATTGAAAGTTCACCTTGATCTTGTCATGTTGAGTTCATTATATTTTTCATGCAACCAAAACTAAATGCTATGTTACATAATTTTAGTTTGATTCTGTTTCCTTTTTATGGTTGTGGATAATATCATAACTTTATTTTAAACAATGAAATGTATTGATGCTATACACTGCACGTTATCACAAACTTTGCATTTTCTTTAGGCCTCGTTTGGATTTGAAAATAAATTGAGATGAGTTATGAATAGTAGTGAGATGGGTTGTGAATAGTAGTGAGATGGGTTGTGAATAGTAGTGAGATTTATGAGTTAAAGTTGATGAATAGTAGTGAGATTTATGAGTTAAAGTTGATGAATAGTAGTGAGATGAGTTGAGATGTGTTGTGAATTAGGACTGATTTGGATTTAAAGATGAGATGAGATAGTTTTATATAAAAGATAAAAGTTAAAAAAAATATTGCTAGAATATTATTTTTTAATATTATTATTGTTTTGAGGTTTGAAAAAATTGAATTGAGATTTAAAAAAGTTGAATTGTTTATTATATTTTGTATAAAAATTTAGAAAAGTTGTAATGATGTGATGAAGTGAGATGAGATGAAATACTTTTCGAATCCAAACGGGACCTTAGGGTTCAGCTCGTTTTAAAGCCAAGTTAGGGATTTAGATTGTTCACCCAAGCTTCTTTTTTTTTATTTATTTTTTATTTTTTTATCATCTCCTAAATTATATTTCTTTCATTTTACTAAAAGCGAAGTGAGGTTATGACCTCGTTTGTTTTCATAATTCATTTTAACTCATTTAAAAATTACAACTTTTTCAAATTCTCATATAAAATAAAATAAATAATTTAATTTTTTCAAATCTCAAAACAAAAATAACATTAAAAAAGAGAAAATATATCTGCAACCGTGAATTGTGCAACCGCTACGTAATTGTTTTAAAAAAAATGAATGAAACATAGGATCCACATAAAAAAATTAATTTTTAAATAGTGGATCTCACTCTTTCAAAGCGATTACGTAGCGTTTATGCACTTCACGGTTATATATAGAATTACTCATTAAAAAAATATATTTTAATAATATTTTATTATACTTTTAATTTTAATCTCAACTCATCTCATCCCATTAAAAAAAAAAAATAAAACTTGTCTTATGAGATACTATAAAATCATCAAATACAGCGAATTTTGTCCACCAAAAATCTGTGAACTTAGGCCGTTGGCTTTCGGCCCGCTAAAAAATTGTTTCAACAAAATCATGTCAACATGATATATATAATATAAATGAGACAAAAATATTTTTTAAAAGAAAATTTTATATAACTTCAAAAACTATTTCAAAGATAATCATTTCACATTAAAAAAATAGTGGAGCGATCTTAATAAAATGAATGATAAATAAATTTCTCTGTCAGTATATTTTAATTCCAAAAAGCCAATTATATTAATTTCTCTTTAGCCGAAACATCTGAAAAAAAAAAAACCAAACCAAACCAAACCAAACGACGGTACACAGGTAGGAACCGCCAGTGGTAAGTATATATTCCGAGAGTGAAAACAAAATGACAATTTATAGCTAAAAACCAAAGAAATTGCATTTACCATTATACATCTCTGAGATAATTCCAGATAAAGAATTAAAGAGTGTTGGGTGGGGTTAGACGAAGGAAGCATAATTCCAGCTGCCGCTGCTGCTGCGGGATTCCAGAGAATCAGTCCCCTGGAAATTTAAAAAGGGGATCTTAGGGTTTCTGAGGAAAAAAAATTCTTGGGGGAGAAGCAATTGTTGCAGAAGCAAACCTGGGTAGCGACAGCTCTGGGCTTCGGTGGTGTTTGTGTTGCGCGGATTGGCTGCTGCGCTACTGGCGCAGCTCTCCTAGTACTATGGATCACATGGACATCGATTCGCCTCCCGAATCCAGCCCCCTCAAGCCCCGTGATCGAATCCTACGGGTACACTTTCCCTTCGATTATATTCTATAAACTTCCGTTTGATTCCTATTCTTTTGTTTGCGTTTCATTGCTTCTTTATTATTGTTGTTGTTGTTATTACTATTATTATTGCTACTACCACTACTACTTCTTTTTGTAATCACAGTTGAGGTTGATATTGTTATGTGAACCTGTGTGTATGCTTTTATTGCCTGAATTTGGCTCTTTTTTTTTTTTTTTTTTTTTTTTCCAATAGGTTTTTTATATTTCTTTGTGGTTGTAATTCACCCCCCCTCTCACCCCCGCCGCCCCCCCCCCCCCCCCCCCCCCCCCCCCCCCCCCCCCCCCCCCGGCACCGCCGCTTATGCTTTATGCGTTGAGCAAATGGGCGATATAATGAAATTAAACTAATGGATTTTAGAATTTTAGCCAATTTAAGTACGTAGCGGGTCTTCTGATATAACAAAATGGATTACATGGAAACTTACCTCAGTATATGCGCCTTTCTCCTCGGACTTTTTGTTCTTAGATAAGTGAATGAATGTAAATGTTCTGATTTTTGGTTCATGTTTGATAAGACTTTACTTTAGATCGTCACTGAGGAAGTTATTTTTATTTTATTTTATTTTTATCTAAATCGTATTTTGGTTAGGGGTCTATATGTTAACATTTTGCATGTTCGTTTTATACCAGAGGCTTGCTCTACTTGGAGTACCCGAGGACAAACTTGATCAGCTCCAACATGGTTTAGTTGCATTTGTCAAGGATGACAAATCCCGCATTCCAGAGCTGGTTTCTGCTATATTGCTTATGGATGAGGAAGGGGTGGAGGCACTCTGGGAAGCCAAGCCAAGTTCTAAAAAATCCAATGCTAGCTTGAAAAGACGATTCCGGGAGAGCATGCTGTGGTTACAATGGTTGATGTTTGAGGGTGAACCATCCACTGCCCTAAAGAGCCTCTCCAAAATGAGTCTTGGCCAGCGTGGTGTTTGTGGCGCTGTTTGGGGAAATAATGATGTAGCATATAGGTGTCGGACTTGTGAACATGACCCGACATGTGCGATTTGTGTTCCTTGTTTTCAGAATGGGAACCACAAGGACCATGATTTTTCTATTATTTATACAGGTGGTGGCTGCTGTGATTGTGGGGATGTCACAGCATGGAAACGTGAGGGCTTCTGCTCAAAGCATAAAGGTGCGGAACAAATACAACCCCTTCCCGAGGAGTTTACAAACTCTGTAGGGCCTGTCCTTAATGCTCTCTTCGTTTGTTGGAAAAGCAAGTTATTACTTGCAGAAACTAGTTCTCCAGAAAGTCCTAGAACTGTTGATCGTATTGCTGAAAGGATGAAGGTTGCGAATGAACTAACATCTGCAGTGGTTGAGATGCTTTTAGAGTTTTGCAAGTACAGTGAGAGTTTGCTCAGTTTTGTTTCTAGGATTGTCTTTTCTTCTGTTGGTTTATTGGAGATTCTGGTGAGGACAGAGAGGTTTTTGAAAGAGGAAGTTGTGAAGAAACTATATGACTTGCTTTTGAAACTACTTGGGGAACCTCTCTTCAAGTATGAGTTTGGGAAAGTATTTTTGAGCTACTATCCAATTGCTGTAAATGAAGCCATAAAAGAGGGTGTTGATAATGCTCTCAAGAATCATGCGCTACTATCTACATTCTCTGTGCAAATCTTCACTGTGCCAACTTTAACACCACGTCTTGTGAAGGAAATGAACCTACTTGCCATGTTATTAGGTTGTTTGGGAGACATTTTTGTTTCATGTGCTGGTGAAGATGGCCGTTTGCAGGTAACACAAATTTTTTAACCTTTTTTGCAAGTGGCAGATTTTGATCATCATGTTACATAGATGGAAATAGTTATTGCTTTAAAACTTTATTGGCTGATAACTATTTCCCTTTAGTATATCAGTTCTTTTTTAGGGGAAAGAGATCCCCCTCTTCATTTCTGTTCTATATAAAAGATTGTGGATAAATTGTCCTTTTACAGGCTGCCAGGTGGGGAGCCTTGTATGAGACCACTCTTCGTGTGCTTGAAGATATTCGCTTTGTTATGAGTCATGCTGTTGTGGCTAAATATGTAATCCATGACCAGAAAGATATATCTAGAAGTTGGGTTAGACTTTTGGCTTTTGTGCAAGGGATGAACCCGCAAAAGAGAGAAACAGGCATCCATATAGAAGACGATAATGAGAATATGCTTTTGCCTTTTGCTTTGTGTCACTCTATCGGTAATATTCATTCTCTCCTGGTGGATGGGGCATTTTCAGTTGCTAGTAGTGAAGAGACAGATGGTGAAATACTTTCTAGCACATATGAGCAAGATAAGCTAGATATGGTTGACACAGATGTTTTACGGCATGCCAAAGTAGGACGGTTATCCCAGGAAAGCTCTGCATGTAGCGCGACACCAAAGAGTAGTGCTCGCCCTTGTGCATCAAAGTTTGGTGAAGCTAAACATGATACTGTTTCTCATCTCTTCATTCCACCATCTGTCAAGTGGTTAATGCACGAGTGTCTGAAGGCTATTGAGAACTGGTTGGAAGTTGATAATACCACTGGGGCTGCTCTTAATAAATTAACTCCAAATACTAGCAGTAACTCTGGTAGCAATTTTGCAGCAATAAAGGAGACATTATCCAAGATTAGAAAAGGCAAATATATTTTTGGCAGACTTGCGAGTTCAAGTGAAGATCATGGTTTGCGGCGCTATTCAGATGTACATAGTGGTCTTGGTGTGAATTTTGAATTGGAGAATAGGAAAAGTAAGGACAACAAACCAATGATCAGTTATGATGCCGATGCTGTTAATGCCAGCAGCTCTGCGTGGTTTAATGACATTCTGATGGAGGGTGATACAATGGATATAGATGCACTACATATTTTGAATTTGTCTGATTGGCCAAACATAGTTTACAATGTTAGTTCACAGGACATATCTGTCCACATTCCATTGCATCGGTTACTTTCACTTCTTTTGCATAAAGCATTGAGAAGATGTTTTGGTGAATCTGCACTGCCAAATATGACTAGTGGCAGTTCTGTTAACTCGTTATCAACAAGCTGCACTGATTTCTTTGCTCATGTTCTTGGGGGCTGCCATCCATTTGGTTTTTCTGCCTTTGTTATGGAGCATCCTTTACGAGTGAGGGTATTTTGTGCTGAGGTTCATGCTGGAATGTGGAGGAAGCATGGCGATGCTGCCCTATATTCCTGTGAATGGTATCGTTCAGTTCGGTGGTTAGTAAATTATACAATGTGATAATGTACTTTGTTCAGAACTTGGGGTTTTATACTGTGGTAAGAAAGCCAAGGGGTACTTGTGTTTTTCTGATAGTTTTTTTCTGCAGGTCTGAACAGAGTCTAGAGCTTGATCTATTTCTGCTGCAGTGCTGTGCTGCACTGGCTCCACCTGATCTGTTCGTCAGTAGAATTCTAGAACGCTTTGGGCTGTCAAACTACCTTTCTTTGAATCTTGATGGGTCCAATGAGTACGTGCTCATCTCCTTAATTTCCGTCTGATATTACACTTCTCAGTTGTTAAGTTTGCACAATTCATGTTTCCTGTTCTATGTTCTTCTAATGGACTGACTCATACATGATTAGTACCATCAGTTGGTGCACCTTTAATTAATCCATAGATATCAGGCGTATTTTTTCCCCTTTTGAGTTATTTTTATTTATTGTTATGTCTGCAGCAGAATAGTGTTGGTTAGTTTACATTATACTCTCTCTCTCTCTCTCTCTCACTATATATATATATATATACACAAAAAATATATATATATATATATATATGTATTCTTAATATCATCGTGAAATTGTCCTTGTGAGTGTAACCTTTTTTATGTTATATTGAGGTGGGTATTTGATCCCCTAATATCATGTTGATCTTCTGGTAATGAACACTTGGTTTCAGGTTTGAACCAGTTCTGTTACAGGAAATGCTCACTATCATTATTCAGATAGTCAAAGAAAGGCGGTTTTCTGGGATAACTACAGCTGAAAGTTTGAAAAGAGAGTTGATTTGTAAGTTAGCCATTGGAGACGCCACTCGTAGTCATTTGGTGAAATCTCTTCCTCGTGACCTCTCAAAGTCTGACCAGCTTCAGGAAATATTGGATACTGTTGCTTCATATTCCAGACCATCTGGCTTTAATCAGGTTTTGTTTCTTTCCAAAACCTTTTAGAGTGTGTTTGGATGTTAAACTGAGTTGAGTTGAGTTGAGTTGAGATAATAAAATATTGTTAGAATATTATTTATTATTATTATTATTATTTTGGGATTTGAAAAAGTTGAATTGTTTATTATATTTTGTATTGGGATTTGAAAAAGTTGTAATGATGAGTTGAGATGGGTTTACTTTCCAAACGAAGCCTTAGTGTTCTTGAGTTGACACACATTGGTTCTGATATATACATAATATATATATATATACATAATATATATATATATATAATATATATATTGTATGCAGGGTATGTATTCACTCCGATGGAGATATTGGAAAGAATTGGATTTGTACCACCCTCGTTGGAATTCAAGGGATTTGCAGAGTGCTGAAGAGAGATACTTGCGCTTCTGTAGGGTCTCTGTATGGACCAATCAGCTGCCCATGTGGACTAAGATTTTTTCTCCACTCAAAGAGGTAGCTAGAGTAGCGACTTGTAAGGTGGTCCTTCGAATTATCCGTGCAGTGCTGTTTTATGCTGTTTTCACTGATAAAGGGACTGAATCACGTGCTCCTGATGGTGTTGTTCTTACTGCATTGCACTTACTCTCGTTAGCATTAGACATCTGTTGTCAGCAGAGAGAATCTTGTGATCAGCCATGTTCTGAAGGATATGTATTCCCAATCCTAGCTGATTCTAGTGAAGAAATTTGGGAGGGATTAAACTATGGTGCTGGTGGACAAAGTTTGTTGTCACTTCTTGTTGTTTTGATGAGGATGGAGAAGAAAGAAAACACAGACATCTTTTTGGATGCAGGAGGTTGCAACCTTTCTTCCCTGATTGAAAGTATATTGAAGAAGTTTGCTGAGATTGATTCTGGATGCATGGCCAAATTGGAACAACTTGCACCTGAAGTTGTCAGTTGTCTATCACAACCCAATCCTAGTAGTGATACGAATCTCTTCAGATCAGATTCTGATAGTGAGAAACGCAAGGCAAAAGCTCGAGAGAGGCAAGCTGCCATCTTGGTGAGATTTATTTATTTTTTCTTTTGAATGCATTTCTTCCAGTGACTTTGTCAGAGAATGAATGATTGTTAGCAGAGGCTTCATTTGTGTAATATATTTAGTAGGAGAATACTTTGTTTCATAATTGGGAGGGTTTGACTTGTTTCCTAAATTTGAAAGAGATGGTTATCTAGTCCTCTGATCACCTGAGTATATCCCTCATACGTTCCTGGGTATTTCACGTTTTCAACTGCAATTCTTAAACAAAATTTAATTTAGAAAAACGAATTCTAAACTGCTCTTGCTGTATGTTTAGTCTTTTGTTTTCACCAAAGTAACTTTTTCCAAGGTATGAATTAACTTGGTTTGTTATGCAGGAGAAAATGAGAGTTGAGCAATCTAAGTTTTTGGCAAGCATTGATCCTGCTGTGGATGAAGGTTCAAATTCTGGACGAGATGTGAATAGATCTGATGTTGGAAATGATTCAGAAGAGTCTGCACAAGTTGTTTGCTCTCTATGCCATGATCCCAACTCGAAAAACCCAATATCATTCCTGATTCATCTCCAGGTAAGCAGGGTCTTTGCTGTCATTTCTGTTTCCTGTAGGTTTTTTTGTTGTGGAATTATTTTACTACTATCAATGGATGTATATTGCTTGTTGTTAAGTCACAAATTGATGATTTTGCTTTCTTGGAACAAGAAATCGAGACTTGTGAGATTTGTCGACAGAGGTCCCCCATCATGGGAACAATTTTGTCGTTTAGAGAAGGAGAATGTTTCTACAGCCACTGGCAAGGTGACTGATCAATCTGAAACAAGCACATCGTCTGGTGGTCCAGGGTTGATTTCATCTTCTCTTTCAGCACAGTTGGTACAGAATGCAGTAAACGAGTTTTGTGGGCAACCTGAGGAAGTCAATGCTTTTCTAGGATTTTTCAAGGCTCAGTTCCCTGCATTGAGGGATATTCAAGTGCCACACATATCCAAGGATGGGAGCGAGAGAAGTGCATGTTCGATTGAGACATTGGAACAAGATATGTACTTCTCCATACTTAGGGAAGTGCATGATAATTTGTTGCATTCCGATTTTTCAAAGGAAGATACTAAAATTCTTACTGTTAAAGGGGGTTTTGAAAAAAGCAGAGACACAGAATCTGTCTTGCTTGGAAAGTACATAGTTGCTCTTTGGAGGGAGAAGAAAGAAAGTCCTTCAGGATCTCAAGATTCTCATAATGATGAGGCTTCTGTAGAATCTACTTCAAAGTGTCCGTCATACGATGGATTTGGCCCTTCAGATTGTGATGGAGTTCATATTTCTTCCTGTGGGCACGCCGTGCATCAGGGATGTCTTGATCGCTATTTATCTTCATTGAAAGAGAGGTAAATATTTGGGAAGAAGATTTCATGACATAAGATTATGGGTATTTTTTTTTATTTTGGCTCTTACTGCCTTTTCTCTGCACTCTGGGATGTCTTATCTCTGAAACAGGAGAGTTGAAATCTTTGTCTTATCTCTGAAACAGGAGAGTTGAAATCTTAAATTATGCCAGATCTTTCTTGTCATAATTTTGGTGATAGAATAATTGAATGCCTTCTGTTTTCTGCCTGGATTTAGATTATGCATTTATGTATAGAAATTTTCCTTTTGAAACCTCGAATGAGTCTCAAACATTTTGTGGCATTTCAATGTGCTTGGAACTACAAACCTGCTAGTTTTTATGTTGGGACAAGGAAATAAGGCTCTCTGTTGCCTCAATTTGTATGTGTAATCTGTTAGCATTATAAATATGCTTTTTTTTTTTTTTTTTATTGGCACCGGGTGTCCAAGAACTAAGTCCCGACTAATCTCGGGGGTGCACAGGCCCTCAGTAAGGAGTTTTTTGCAAGTTCACCTTGGGTAATTCTAGGGGAAGTTTCCCCAGTCCAGTGGCCTCTGGAAATTCTTTTGCATTTTAAATCTACTTTGGTGAATAATCTGAAGGTTATCTTAATGTAGATTGTGCAACTTCCATGAAATTGAAATTGCATGCCAAAATTTTTATATTGGGACTGAGGGAATTGGGCTTTAGAGTGTCTCGCCTTATATGCTTAAGCTTTGTGATTAAGCTTTGAATTGATGTGAAGCTGAAGATATGGGTGTGCGCTGGAATATTGTTGTGTATATATGTGTACCAAGGCAAATGGATAACCAAGGGAAAGTTTAGCCGACTGTTCTGTAGTTCGTCCAGCATGTTTTGCATTTCTGTTCTTAAATAAAATGGATAGCTGCGTATCAATAATGACATAACAATATTATGTAATTCCCAATTGCATAATTTATCTCTCCTATTAATACAATAATAGAGACAGTTGAATTAAAAGGTTAAATGCAAGCAAAATAAGATTTAAGTGACTTGGAAACACAGGTAACTAGAGATAGCACAATTGGGCATGCCAATTGTTAAGATGTAAAAGGTAGAAGGTGCATTTGCTTGGTAGCTATATGCGTGGTTAGATAATCCATTGAAGGTAATTGCCTCAAGGCGTTTCATAACCACCTTGCCCTTGTGGCAAACGGTGGCATGGCTCAAACACATAATAAGATCTTGAGTTTGTTATCTGATTTTTTTTTTTTTCCTTCCCATCTGAATTTCTCTACATCTGTTTATCCCTTTTATTGAATAGTTGCATTAGAGAAGCTGAATAAGATCCATAAAATCTTATGTATGCTTCAAAGTTTTTTTTGCGATTTGTGTTTTCATCTTGAAACAACTGGGAAAGATACTTATAGGTTTACTGTAACCATTCTTGTGAAGGAGAGACTTCAATGTTTGTTTATGTAAAATTCCTAAGATGTCTGACTTGTTATCCAGATCTGTCAGAAGAATTGTTTTCGAAGGAGGGCATATTGTGGATCCATCTCAGGTAAAGCCTTAATGTGCCTTTCATTTTTTGCGGTTAAAGGAAAGGGGCTTTTTTTTATCTTTCATTTCCTCCATCTGATCAGGGAGAGTTTCTCTGCCCCGTATGTCGTCGACTTGTCAACTCTGTCTTGCCTGCTTTGCCCGGGGTTTGCAAGGAAGTCTGGAAGCAGTCTGTAAGTTCAACCTTGAGTTCTTCTCTAGGTACTGGGTCTTCAGCAATATCATCTGAAGAAATTAGTTCACTCCGCATTCAGCAAGCCTTGCTTCTCTTGAGATCTGCAGCCAACGTGGTTGGGAAGGGTGAAACTCTTAAAGCTTTTCCCCTGCAGAAAAATGGAAGAATGAGGCAAAATCTTGATCCAGTTTGTCAAGTGCTCTTTAAAATGTATTACCCAAACAAACAGGATAAGTTATCAAGGTCTGCAAGGGTAAGCCACTCAATGCTTATGTGGGACACTCTTAAGTACTCCCTCATCTCAATGGAAATTGCCGCTCGTTGTGGAAGGACTCATATCACTCCAAATTATGGCCTCAATTCCATGTATGAGGAACTCAAATCTTCTAGTGGATTTATAATGTGGTTGCTGCTAAAAGTTGTCCAAAACTCGCAAACTAAGAATGGTGTTCATGTGCTTCAGAGATATAGAGGTACTCAGCTTTTTGCATCGTCTATTTGCTCTGGTATATCTTTAGATTATGCCAGTGGCACGTCCGGACAAGGTACAATTTTGTTACTTTTGTGGCCTTCTCATCTTATAAGCTATTATTGTTTATTTTACAATGTAAATTATATGATTAAATCACCTCCACCCATTAGCTTAAACATTTTGTACAATTGGCATATAAATTGTGTCAAGAGTTGAGGTATTGAGTTCAAACCTTGACTCCATACTTAATCCCACATATGAGGAGGAGTGTTAAAATATAAATTGTATATTTTTTTCTTACCAGTAGATAAGAAGAAAAGTAGGCAGAACCCAAGTACATGGGACGTATATAAGAGCAAAACCTATGCATGATTGTCTAAAGATACAAGGAAATCTTGAATGTTCATGCCATTAAAATCTATAACAATCGACCAATGGAATAAGGTATTAATAAAAAGTTCTAAGCTCATCCATTGTCCACTCATGATCCTCAAAACTCCGTCCATTCCTCCCCATTCATATGCACCACCATAGATAGATCTACATAGCTTCTATTTGAGAGTTATCTTGGATGCCCCCAACTTGCCAATAAATTTAACACCCTCCGTGGCATCCACCCAATGTAGCCCCACTCTAGCAAAGAGATCATTCCATAAGCTCGTGGCCGCATCACAATGCAATAGTAAGTGGTCCATGGACTCCCCACTTTTATTGCACACGTAGCACCAATCCAACACAATGATGGTCATGTATGATTAAATCCACCTCTTCCTATTGTATGATTTTGTCCAATCATGTTTTCCATATTTCATCCATAAAAAAAGAAGAAAAAATAGCATAAATTTGGTGATTCTGCCCCTGTAATATATCAAAAGCAATTTCAAACTAGGTATAGTGGAAATATAATACAAGATACATTTTATCCTTCCTTTTTCCATCCCTTCTACCTACCCCCTTTAATCTTCTGTCATAAAGTTTTTGTTCCCATCCTGCTAAAGAGATCCAATGTTGAGATGTGAGAGATGTAGCATAATCAATATGTTGAGTCGAACCATATTTGGATTTATGCTTGATTTGTGGTTAGAATATTTGCATAACACCTGTTTATGATGATTACAATATCCTCTTCCTTTTGTCTTCTTTGCAATTAACGCAATACATGTATAGCAGTTCTTTTTTTTTTTTTTTTAACATTTTGGGATGTTGATTATCAATTCTTTATATTCTGCTTATCTGCTATCATCATTGCTATGCTTCACAGGTAATATGTTGCGCATCTTAAAACATGTTGAGAAGGAAGAATCATGTCCTGATGCTCAATTTTGGAATCGAGCTTCTAATCCTGTCCTTTCTCGTGACCCATTTTCATCATTGATGTGGGTTCTGTTTTGTCTACCATTCCCATTTCTTTCTTGCAAAGAATCATTGTTGTCCCTTGTGCATGTCTTCTATGCTGTCTCTATAGCACAGGTATGTTAGCAGCACTTAATTCTTTTTGTAAGTAATTATTTTTAAAAGTAGTCTGGTCTCCTGATCATGCAAATTGGAATGCAGGCTATAATTATCTATTGCGGGTTGCATCAATGCAAGACAAGTGAACTAGGATTTAACGATTGCCTGATTTCTGACATCTCAAAAGTTTTGGCAGAATCTGGATGTGCCCAGAAATTTTTTGCTTCAAACTATATTGGTTCATCTAGTAATATAAGAGATACAATTCGGAGCATGAGTTTCCCTTATTTGCGGAGGTGTGCACTGCTGTGGAAACTGCTATACACTTCTTCCCCTGCACCATTCTGTGATAGGAATAATGTGCTTGGTAGATCATCTTTTGCCATCAATGATATGATGGATGATGGTTCTCTGGTCGAGCTCAATGAAGTTCAAAAGCTGGAGAACATGTTTAAGATTCCATCACTGGATGTTGTTTTGAAGGAAGAAGTTCTGCGTTCTCTAGTTTTAAAATGGTTTTATCATTTTCACAAGGAATTTGAACGTTGTAGTTTTGGAGGTGTTATGCACATTACACCTGCAGTTCCATTTAAGTTAATGCATCTTCCCCATGTTTATCAGGATCTCTTGCAGAGGTTTGTTTTAACTTCTCCACTTCAGATATCCTCACAGGCAATCTTTCCTTCTTTTTCTTCCTCATGAAAATTTCCATTCATAGTAGATATTTTCTATCAGGTTGATAAAACAGTGTTGCCCTGACTGCAAATCTATCCTTGTTGATCCTGCATTATGCCTCCTGTGTGGTAGATTATGCTCTCCCAGCTGGAAGCCATGCTGCAGGTTCTTGTTCTACCCATCCTCAGTTGCTTCTAGAGAGAATGTTTTTTCAAAAGTGCACATGGATACACTCCTGATTCTGATGTAACAAGACATTACATTATACTAAAAAATAGGGATTGAATTATATTTTAACAATTCATGCTTTAAGATTCGATCTCACGATCACCTGTTTTGCGTGAGTATGCTTTATCAACTAACTGGAAATTCGGTTATTTGTTTATTGATTCTTAAGCCAAAGCGGATGCCAAGCTCATGCAATGGCCTGTGGTGCTGGTACTGGAGTGTTCCTATTGATCAGGGTATGCTTTCTACTTGCTCATTTCTAGTTTATGTATCTTTGAGTTTTGTCTTGATTTTTCTTTCCACCTTTTTTTTCCCGTTTGATAACTGATTAGTGACACTTGTTGATGTGATAGAGAACAACAATCCTGTTACAGAGATGCGCACGACAGGCTCCTTGGCCGTCACCTTATTTGGATGCTTTTGGTGAAGAGGTAATTGTTCGTGCACCTGCTGGTTTCTTTCTGTATTGATGTACCCACTTTTCTGTAGGGTTCAATACTAAAATAGTTCCTCTGGTTTGCCTCTAAGACATATTAGTCTCTAAGTTTTAATTTTGAACGTTTTACTCCTTATACTTTTAACTTTGATCAAATTAATCCTTCCGTCACTATTCCATTAGTCAACTCCTAGACGTGACTTGTGCATCATATTTTAAAATTAAAAAATACAGAAATAATATAAAAAAATGATTTAAAATTTAAAAAACAAATTATAAAAAATTTTTCAATTTAAAATGAATATCAGTTCTAGGATTTAATTTCAATTTAAACTTCTATAAATTCTTTATTTTTTAATTTGAATTTAATTTTTTTTTTAAAACTTCTAAAAAATTCAGTCTCGACTTTCTTTAATCAAAAATGTAATTCATAAGAAAAACATAGTTATTCATTTTAAATTGAAACTTTTTCTTAAAAGTTTTAGTTTTTTTAAATTTTTAAATGAAGTTTTTTTAATAATATTATTTCTTTAAAAACCCACTACTTTTGCTTTTTTACATTGTTGTCTCTGTACACTTCTTTTTATTGTCCCCATGGTGAGTTTTTCCGGTGACTGTTGCCGGACTTAGCTTTCTATAGTGAGTTTTCATTTTGAGAGATTCAGTAGTGTCAATGGGTGGTTTTATACATGTAGCTATAGAGACAAAGGTTTTTATTTTGTCATTAGAGGGTGGTCAATATTTTCGTATCACTGAAAAGAATAGGAGGTTCATCAAGGAGCTGGTATTGAGTCATGCTAGTGCTCGTTGGCTTGCGAAGACGGTGGAAGAATGCTATTTCTCTTAAAGGAAAAAAAGAGTTCTGCAAGACATATCGTGATGGTGCCAAGGCACTGTTTGTTCACCGGCGTTCCAACGACTTTGGATGATTCTTAGAAGTTGCAGAATATGAGAGCAGTGGGCAGCGAGGTCTCTTAGCTATTCCAGCAGGCATGGAAGGAAAGGGGTGGAAGAGTCTTTCAATGGAAATGAAACACATTTTGTCCATGCCTATTTCTTTGAACAAGACATCGGTGTTGGCTCCTAAACTGGTCAGCTTGACAGAGAAGGGGAAGGAGAAGGAGAAGGAGAAGGGGAAGGAGGCTCAATCTTTTGCAGAGGTTGTGAGACGTGGCGCTGGAAAAAGGGAGGCAAAGAGGGGTGGAAAGAACAATGGAAGACTTGCAGGGAGCTACACTATTGCAGAACAGATTGGTCGAGACTCTTTGCCAAAAATCGGGGGTGTTGATCTGTCCTATGCTGGCGCTGGGGAAAGCATGGATTGGAGGTCCTTCTTATGTTTGAAAGATGAGTTTGCTTCACTGAAATTGGCGGTGGAGGAACTAATAAGCAAAGTTGAGAGTTTGGGTATGGGCCAAGTCTTTCAGCAGATGGGGTCGGCTAATGGGACAATGAAAAAAGTTTTGGCCTCAAATCAGTCAGGCCCGTTAAGGGAAAAATAAGTTTTGGAAATAAAAAGGTGGGCTTGGCCCAACGCCTTACTAGCCCAAAGTGGAAACTGAAACGTGGGCCGGTTTTCGAAATAGGCTCCACGTCTAACCCAAGCCCAAAAGTCTTGCCGGTGGTTCATCGGCTAGGGGTTGTAACATCGGCGACGTCTGTGCATGATCCCGACTCTAGCGGTGACAGAGAACCTGTGCTGGCAAGAATAGCTGTGACGGAGAACATGGAGTTCGTAACATTGATAAGACCCTCGACTCCTGTTTGTGGTTCGACGAGTGGTCATCCAAGCTGGGGGAAGGCACAAACTGTTGTGTCGGTGGTTTCTGGGTCGTTTCCTACCACTGCGACGTCCCACCTCCACGACGACGATGCTACACAAATAGAGCCACTACAGATAGATGCGATGGTGCCTATAGAGAGTATGGGTGGGCTACTAGAGCTCGTGGTGGCACAACTATTGATGCCAGCACATGTTGGGCTGCCTTTTGACCCCATGGCGGCGAAGGCTGTGGTCCTGATGTTGGAGAAGCCTACGACACTGCCGACAGAGGTACCAAGACCTTTAGAACACTGTGGGACACCACAGAAATCATCGTTGGAACTTTCTGAGGTTGTTGACAATTGTCGATCAGTGTTGTCTACTGTGCAATTGTCGGAAAAAATTTGTTCAGCAAAAAAACAGCTATTAGTGATAGATGGAGGGGTGGACTATATGGGTGATAGGGGGAGGCTGAATTGGTTGGTTCATTGGTTTTGTATGAGGCTTTCAAGAATGGGGAGGATGAACTTACTCCTCTAAATTCATTTCATCCCAACGTGACAGATTGGGTCATTCAAAAAGCTTTGGATCTTAAAGAGATGATAGGGATTAAATGTGAGGGCTTCGAAACCGAATTTATGGCTTTACTCACAGCCATAGAGGCCGCTAATGCTCAATCCAAATCGGACCTATCTATGAATTTGGCTAAAAAGAGGGAAAGAGAACTCAAGAGGCTAACATGGGCAAGGAATGATGATGGTGGAGAGAAGAGCTCGACCAGAGAACATTGTAAGGGGAGGGGTAAAATGATTGTCCCATAAAGCCAAAAATCATATCATGGAATGTGAGGGGTCTGCATGATCCTAATAAGAGGCTCCAAGTTAGAAATTTACTTCGCCAATGGAAGGGGGATATAATTTGTTTACAAGAGACCAAGTTGGAAGCTATTACAAGACAAATAGTCCGCAGTTCATGGAGAGGGCAACATGTTGGGTGGTCTTATCTGTCATCAAAAGGAGCATCTGGGGGAGCTCTAATTATGTTCAATAAAAGGGTGGTGGATATGGTGGAGGATTGTGTGGGGGTCTTTTCTATCGCAGAGGACGACTTCAAATGGGCATTTGTTGGAGTTTATGGCCCAAACATTGATTCGGAGAGAAGGCTGTTGTGGGAAGAGTTGGCGGGATTGCTTACTTAGTGGGAGCTGCCAACTTGCATTGGGGGGTATTTTAACATATCTAGATTTCCAAGCGAAAGGTCGGGTGTATCACACATCAACCTAGCAATGAGGGATTTTTCTGACTTCCTCTCAGAGCAGGAACTTATGGACACATTCCACTTGCAGGAGGCACGTTTACTTGGTCCAATAACCGAGAAATCCCATCTTGGTCGAGGATTGATAGATTTTTGTTAACTAGTGAATGAAAGTCACACTTCCCAGATGTAGCTCAAAAAAGGTTACCCCGGTTATGCTCTAATCACTTCCCCATCATTTTGGACTGTGGAGGCATCCAAGGTGGTAGAAGATATTTTAAATTTGAGAATATGTGGCTTAAAACTGACGGATTTGTAGACAGGGTCAGAGAATGGTGGTCTTCTTACAATTTCCAAGGCTATCCAAGTTTCATAATGGCAAAAAAGTTGAAAGCACTGAAACAGGACTTGAAGCAATGGAATGAAGAAGTTTTTGGCAATGTGCTTCAGCAAAGGCGTTCTCTTGTGGAGGAGTTACAGGGTTTGGAAGGAGAGGAGGAGGCCAAAACACTTTCTGCACTTGAAAAAATCCACAAGAATCAGGTAGTAGCTGAACTTGAAAGAGTTACTTTGATGGAGGAGGTTTCATGGAGATAGAAATCAATGGCGCTTTGGCTCAAGGAGGGGGATAAGTGTACGAAATTCTTCCATAGGGTCGCTAATTCCCATAGGAGGAACAATGCAATTGATTCATTGATGGTAGATGGGGCAGTTTCTTCGGATTAGTTGGTAATCAACAGCCACATTGAGCAGTATTATCAACAACTCTTATCTGAAGAGCATATTTGGAGACCGAAAGTGGATGGTTTGAATTTTTCAGCATTAGATCAACAGAGTGCAAGGTGGCTAGAGAGGCCGTTTGAAGAAGAGGAGGTGAGCAGAGTAATCAGAGGTATGGCAAGTGATAAGGCTCCCGGTCCGAACGAGTTTACTTTAGGCTTCTTTCAAGCTTGTTGGGAGGTGATTAAGAAAGATCTAATGCAAGTCTTTCATGAATTTTATACAAATGCTAAATTTGAAAAGAGTCTTAATACTACCTTCTTAGCACTCATTCCTAGAAAGGTGGGGTCCGTGGACGTTAGAGACTATCGTCCCATTAGTCTCATAAATGTGGTGTATAAAATTCTGTCTAAAGTGCTTGCGAATAGATTGAGCTCGGTGGTGGAAAAACTTATTTCGAAGCCGCAAAATGCTTTCGTCAAAGGTAGACAAATACTTGATTCGGTGCTTATTGCAAATGAAGTTTTGGACGGACAACTTAAGTCTAGAGAACCCGGGTTACCTTGCAAGTTAGACATGGAGAAAGCATATGACCATGTCAACTGCAATTCTTACTCTACTTACTGGAAAGATGTGGTTTTGGGAGAAGATGGCAAAAATGGGTGGAATTCTGCATCTCTTCAGTTTGTTTCTCTATCTTGGTGAATGGCTCACAAGTGGGTCTCTTCAACTCCTCCCGTGGCTCGAGACGGGGGGATCCGCTATCTCCTTTCTTTTTTTATTTGTCATGGAAGCTCTCAGTGAGATGAGTGAGGGTGGGTTACTCCATAGTTTTTCAGTGAGGAATGGCGATCTCAATATTTCTCACTTGCTCTCTGCTGATGACACTCATTTTTTGTGGAGCACATCTTGGACACATTCAAGCCTTGAGGGCGTTGCTCATTTGTTTTGCAGCTGTATCAGGATTGAGTATCAACCTTTCAAAGTTTGAATTAGTGCCAGTGGGGGCTGTCCACGAAGTGGAGAACTTAGCTACATTCTTGGGTTGCAAGCTATCATCTCTACTAATGAAGTATCTTGGATTACCATTGGGTGCTTCTTTTAAATCGGTAGGGATTTGGAATGACGTGGTTGAAAAGGTGGAGCATAGATTGGCTTCTTGGAAGAGGTTATATTTATCGAAAGGAGGTAGGCTGACTTTAATTAAAAGCACTCTTTCAAATCTACCCACCTACTTTTTGTCCTTGTTCCCGTTTCCTTCAAAGTTAGCTAACCGTATTGAGAAGCTACAAAGAGATTTCCTATGGAGTGGACTGGGGGAAGAGTTCAAATTCCATCTGGTTAATTGGTCAACTGTTTGTACTCCAATTTCTGGGGAGGATTGGGGATCCGCCACTTGACAAAATTCAATCAAACCCTCTTGGGTAAATGGTTGTGGAGGTACCAACTGAAAGGGAGGCCTTATGGAAGTCTGTTATAGATTCACAATTTGAAGAGGTTTGGGGAGGATGTTGCTTGAATGAGGTACGAGGCACATATGGAGTGGGATTGTGGAAATATATTAGGAGACTTTGGGAGACCTTTTGAGGACATGAACACATTGTGGTGGGCGATGGTTCGCGTGTCAATTTTCGGTATGACAAATGGTGTGGTAATCATAGCCTCCGAGACACCTTCCCTACTATTTTTGAGTTAGCAAGAGAAAAGGATGCAGCAATTGCCGATCTTTTGGTCTTTACAAATGGCTCCCCTCAATGGAGCATTGATTTCATTAGGGCAGCCCAAGATTGGGAGTTGGAGTCTAGTACTGAGTTCTTTGTGGCGTTGTAATCTGTAAGTCTGCCAAGGGGTACCGGAGATAAGATGCAATGGAGTCTTTCTAAGAAATGTAATTTCACTGTCAGATCATTTTACCAAGTGTTAACGAGTCCTGGAATGACTAGTTTTCCGTGGAAGAGCATATGGCAGACAAAAGACCCCTCAAAAGCAGCTTTCTTTGTTTTGTCAGCATCCTTGGATAAGATCCTCACTATAGACAATATGAGGAAACAATAGGTAATCGTGTTGGATTGGTGTTGTATGTGTAAGAAGCATGGGGAATCAGTAGATCATCTGCTTTTACACTGTGAGGTGGCTAGGAACACGCAGGATGATTTGTTCATGAGAATAGGATTGTCATGGGTCATGCCTCTTAGATTTGTAGATTTCCTTGCAAGCTGGAGAGGCCTTCATGGTAACTCACAGATAGCGGCTATCTGGCGAATGATTATTATTTGTATGTGTTGGTGTATTTGGAGAGAGAGAAATGTGAGAAGCTTCAAAGATCAAGAGAGAACAACGGATGAGCTAAAAGCTTCTTCTTTGCCTATTTCTATGAATATAACTTTTTACCTATAAAAAAAATAATATTATTTCTTTGTTTTTTCATTTGTAATTTTTGTTGACTTGAAATTTTTCACAGTTGACTAATGGAGTGATGGAAGGATTAATTTGGTCAAAGTTAAAAGTATAAGGAGTAAAAATTCAAAATGAAAGCTTAGGAACTAACCTGTCTTAGAGGCAAACCATAAAGACTATTTTAGTATGAGTAATGCTACAGGGCAGTGACTGTAGCTGTGCACACATTGCACACACTACGTGACTACACGTCCGACCAAGAAATCTTTTTTTTTTTCCTCTTTCCTCACTTTCTCTCTCTCTCCTCTGGCTCGATTCTCCTCAAGCCCGATTCTCCTTCAGCCCAGCCCGGAGCCGCTGTGTGCCGGCCAGCCTCACTGCCACCATCGGTGACTCCCCCTCATGCCGGCGACCAAGCTAGCCGCCACCGATCTCCCCCACGCGTAGCTCTCTCTCTCCCCTGCAGTAACCCAACCGAAATGGGTTCTCTTCACTTGTGCCACCGTTCACGGCCACCCAGGCCACCGCACCTCCACCACCTCACACCGGTGACCACCTCTTGTAGACCCAGCCACCACGAACCTCCCTCTCCCTCTCCCTCTCCCTCTTCGTTGCGCACAAGCAAACGACCCATAAAATGGGTTTCACACGAGCTCGGGCTCGGGGCCACCGACAGCCCTATCATCGCCGTGCGTCGGTTCTAGCCCCACTGAGCACCTCTCCTGACCACCGTGACTCTTCTCCAAGCTCCTCCAAGCCATACAAGCCCTCCACCTCTCTCTCGGTCTCTCTGTCTCGCCCTCCACCTCTCATCCATCATCTCTCTCTCAGCCCGGTTTGGATGATGTGTGGGAGATGTGTGGTTTGGATGATGCCACGTAGGGTGTGCAAAATGGCTTCTCCCAAACAATGGCTACTCCTCAGATTAATTCTTTTACTATTTAACCCTTTGAAGGATTCTTTTGTTCATTTTTCAACCTTGAAAGGATTCCTCAACACAAACAAAATAATATTCGTAAATAATAACATAATAATAATAGTAATTACTTATTCTTAAATAATAAAAAAATCATAATAATAGTAATAGTCATGATAATGATATTGCTCTCATTTGGAACTTCCTCCGTTTACACTGAAAGGTCCAATTGATTGCTTGGATGCCAATGTTTCAAAACTTCTTGATCTATGATTTGCTTTATTCTTAAAGACCCAAATGTTGATCTCAAACCTATTCAGTTTCGCCAAATTTTATCACAATACCTCAATTCCTTTTATTGAACATCGATTTGATTGGTCGTTTTTTAGTTTTTTCAATTTAACTGCTGAAAAATGACATACTTGTTTGAATTATCTGTTTTCTGCTATCTTTTGTTGTAATTTTTGTGTCTTTAATGTCTACACGAAACTTCATACGCGCTTTTTACAATTTTCTTTTCCCATTTTGCAGGACATTGAAATGCATAGAGGGAAACCATTGTACCTGAATGAGGAACGCTATGCTGCTCTAAATTACATGGTGAAAGTTTTTTTTTTTTTTGTTTTACCTTTTGGTTTTTGTTATTATGTTATTATGTTATTCAATAAAGAGTGTTTGTATTTTGTTCAAGTTTCCTTTTGCTGCTTTATTCTCATTGAATAATAATGTTTTATTTTGCTTGATAGGTTGCATCCCATGGCCTTGATCAGAGTTCGAAGGTTCTTCGCCAAACTACTATTAGTTCTCTGTTCATGGTTTAGATTTGATTTCATGGTTATGGTTCTTGATAAGGTCAGTGTTCATATTCTGCTTTTACATGGTCTTGCTTTAGCCCGTGTATCTCTGGTGTATTGATGCTGAATGTTCCAAGTGTTTCATTTTGATAAGGGGATGGAAAATGGTCCTGCATACTCTGTATATACCTGATAGCGGCAATTTATTAAGGATCTTGGCCTTCAGCATGGTATCCTGTGGTTGTATATACTGCTCATTCAGGTCAGTTTGCTATAAATATTTCTGGAATTTGCCTCCAATCCAATTAAAGCCTGTCCTTTTTACCATGTTTTTTTCCTAATTTTAATTTGATCATCTTTCCTGAGTCTTAAAAAATGATACAGTATTAAAGGATAATAACACTTCCCCTAAATGAAATGAAGTACCAATCTTTCCTGACATCTTGATGTTTTGATATCACCCATAACATAATCTGCTGATTGTTAAAGCTCAACTCATTGATCACATGGCTTTTCTCTAATCTTTTCTCAACAGATGCATGTGAAGAAATCAACTTCATGATGTTCTTGGCATGTCATAGTCATGTGCATGGCATAGCACTAATCATGGCTTAATAACATTCATAAGCATGATTATCATAACATAGGATCAATTCAAGATGACCAAAATTAATATGTTTATTTACTTATAAAAAAAAAAGGATCCGTTCAAGACAATTAACTTAGTAAAGCAAAACATACATAATTGCATCCACAAGCAACATTATCATAATCCAACCAAGATTCATGAAAAGGGGCTGGTCAATGAAGATGGCAGTAGATTGTGTAGATAAACAACACTTTCCAAGCAAAACAAAATAATTACAGCTCATGTAAAAGTATGATCGTCCACTTACCTTGAAATCAAGCTCATAAGGTCCTCCTTTGCAACCTAGGAAAAAACCCATTGCTATTAATAATTCTACTTAAAATAAGCCTCAAAAGTTCCTCCCCGCTACTTTTGCACACTTTGATCTGATTTCCCTTGGTTTCTAATTGTGTTAAGCATGACACTTATTTAGATACAATGATACTCTTTTGTATGGACTACACTACATTTAGCTAGACATAAGTTCTAATACTGTCAAGGACTTAATTAGTCCCTTAGGATTTCTGTTTCCAGCTAGTAGGTGCCACTGTTGATGTGGCTGAACTGGTTTCTTGTGTTAAGGCTAGTGACAGCCCATGTGTGGTGTGACTTGGTGGTGGAATTCATATGTGGGCGGGAAAACAAGGTGGCAGATGTGCTATCTAGAAGGAAAAAGAAGGCTCCAAGGTGGAATTAGTTGCCATCACTTCCTTGGTAGCTCAAAAAGTGGAAGACCTAAAGGCTAGCTATGAAGGGGACGAAGAAGTGCAGTGCATCCTTTCAATTATGGAGTCGTCTGTTAGCTCCCGCTCCCTACAGTATATTAAGGGGGGATGGAATTCTATTCTATAAAGGGATAGTGTATATCAGTAAAAAGGTGTACCCTCTAGTGCTGAATCCTGAGCAGTGTTAATGATAGCCCGAAGAGCTAGGAGGGATTTTTTCTTGGTGGGATGAATGCTGATGTCAGAGCTTATGTCAAAGAGTGTGGCACCTGTCGAAAGAGCAAAATAGAAAACACTAGCCTTTTGGGTTACTATAGCCTCTACTAGTACCTCCAAGGGAGTTTTCAATGTCCATGGACTTTATAGAGGGACTACTAGTTTCCTACTTGTATTCAATTATTCTAGTTGTGGACAGACTCACAAAGTATGCCCATTTTGTTCCATTAATTCCCTTTAGCATCATCTAGCTCTACTGTTTATCAATAATATCATGAAGCTTCATGGCATGCAAGACACATTTATCACTGATGGGCAATATTCACTAGCAAGTTCTGGCAAGAGTTATTCCAATCCAAGGAGTCACCTTGAATTATACCTCGGTGTACCATTTTTCAGTCTTATGGCCAAACTGAGATCCTGAACTATACTCTAGAAGTTTCACGCCTAAAGATGGGTTCAAGCGGATTTCTTTGGCTGAATGGTGGTACAATAGTAGCTACCACCTCCCAACTAAAGTCTCACCCTTTGAAGCCCTATACAAGTATCCCCCACTATGATAAATCCAACACGCATCCGACATGCCAAAATTACAAGCAGTAGAGGAGCATATCAAAAGCAGGGCATAAATGTTACAGACACTTGAACAAAACTTAATACAAGCTCAAGAGTGCTAGAAGAAGAATGCAGACATGAAAAGGGAGGAGCAGAGCTTTGACAACGGGGAATGGTTTTAAGTGCGACCCCATCCATTCTATCTGCACTCGCAGAAAAGAAATAAGTTAGCATCGATATGCCATGGAATGTATAAGATACTCAAAAGAATCTCTAGAATGAGCGAGCATTTTGTAGGAATAATTCTCATTAATTCGTAGCATAGATACAAGGCAGTATTTATAAATTACATCAGAAGAAAATAAGGAAAGAATAAATTAAATGCTAACTTCTAAGGAAATAAAATCTCCTAGAATATTCACACATTTACAGCCAATATTCCCCTAGAATCCAGTAAAATTGACCAGACAGATTTGGAAACTTTCCAACACTCCCCCTCAAGCTGGTCTAAAGATATCTTCCATGGCCAGCTTGTTGATTAAGTTTTCAAATTGTTTCTTTGGCAGTCCCTTTGTAAGTATGTTTGCTACTTGCTCAGCTGTCGATATATATGGTAAACAGATTACCCCACTATCTATTTTCTCCTTGATAAAATGTTGTCCACCTCCACATGTTTTGTTCTATCATGAAGAACTGGATTGTGAGCAATAGCTATTGTAACTTTATTATCACAAAACAGTTTCATTGGTAGTAAATTAGTAACCTTTAATTCTTCAGCAATCTTTTAATTCACAGTGCTTCACAAATTCCATGAGCAACAACCCCAAACTCGGCCTCTGCACTACTCCTTGCCACCACATTTTGTTTCTTGTTGTGCCATGTTACTAAGTTTCCTCCAACAAATGTGCAATAGCCAGAAGCTGACCTTCTATCAGTGACACTTCCAGCCCAATCTGCATCAGTGTGAATTTCAACTTGTAGATTTCCATGGCCTCCAAATAATAAGCCTTTACCTGGAGTCCCCTTTAGGTACCTTAGGATTCTGTAAACTGAATCAAAATGCTCATGTCCTGGTGAGTGCGTAAATTGGCTTACCACACTTGTTGCAAAAGCTATGCCAGGACGTGTGTGAGAGAGATAAAGGAGCTTCCCTACCAATCTTTGGTATTGTTCTCTATTGATTACTTATTCAGGTTTAGTTGGTTGAAGTGTTACTTATTAAAAAGAAAAAGGTTTAGCTGGTTGAAGTCTTAGGTTCGGCTCTATAGGTGTCTCTGCTGCTTTACACCTTAGTAAACCTGTTTCAAATCAAGAACATATTTTCGTTGGGAAACTAAAATTTCTTTCTTTGACCTTGCAAACTCCATACCAAGGAAATACTTCAAGTTACCTAAGTCCTTGATCTCAAACTCCTTAGCAAGAATCTTCTTTAACCTCTCAAGCTCATTGTTGTCACCACCTGTCAGAATAATACCATCAACATAGACAATAAGAATAGCTACTTTGCCTCCACCAGTGTGTCTATAGAACATAGTGTGATCAGCTTGACCTTGGCAGTAGCCGTGACTCTTTACCACCTTCCCAAAGCGTTCAAACCAAGCTCTAGGTGATTGTTTGAGTCCATACAATGATTTTCTCAATCTGCACACCTTGCCTTTGCCACCTTTGCCTTCAAAGCCTAGTGGTAGATCCATAAAAACTTCCTTCTCTAGGTCTCCATTTAAGAAGACATTCTTCACATTTAATTGATATAAGGGCCAGTTGGAGTGAACTACTTGAGTGAGTAACACACGGATTGAGTTCATCTTGGCTACAGGAGCAAATGTTTCTTGGTAGTCAATTCCATATGTTTGAGTGAACCCCTTCACCACAAGTCTTTCTTTGTAGCTCTCTATACTACCATCAGCCTTGAATTTAACTGTAAATACCCATTTACAGCCAACAGTCTTCGTCCCCTCCGGTAGATCACCAATTTCCCAAGTGCCATTAGTAATTAGTGCATTCATCTCTTCTTGAACAGCCAATCTCCATTCCGAGTGATCCAGGGCTTCCTGAATGGTTATTGGAATAAACAGATGAGAAACACTTGATGTAAAGGCTTATGAGTATCAGAGAGTCTATGATAGGATAGATGTTTGGCAATAGGATATGTGGTACAGGTTCAAACTCCTTTCCTAAGGGCTATAGGCAGATCAAGATCAGCTGAATTATCAACAGAATGAGCAGGAGAAGAAGAGGTACCTGGAGTATTTGAATGACCAACTCGTGGAGGTGATGATGATTGGCCTTGCTCCGGATTTGAAGAATGATTTCTATTATTCTGAAGATCTCTTCTTCTGGTATAAACACGAAACTCAGATGAGGGAATATTTGGTAGTATTTCTCTCCCTGTTTGTGAATCACTCATGCCTTGTACTGATAGACTAGTATATCCATTATTTTCACTAGGTCAAGTATTGGTTTCATGACCTTTCAAAGGAGAAGTATGGATGTCAATGTCAAGGAAAACATTAGGGAGAGGTGTAGAAGTTTGTCAGAACTCATCTTCACTTTTCTAGATAGTTATGGTTAAAATAAGATTGTTTTTCAATAAAAACGACATCCATACTTATGTGATTTTTTTTTTTTTTATGGGATTAAAACATTTGTACCCTCTCTTATTAGGAGCATATCTGAGGAAAACACATTTTTCTGCCCTAGGATCAAGTTTGGATCAAAGATGGGTCAGTATATGAACAAAAACAGTGCACCCAAAAACTTTTAGCTGCAAATCTGATGTTATCCAACAAGTAGGGAAAATCTCCTATAGGCAAACTAAAAGGGTGATGTATTTTAAAACTCGAGTAGGCATCCTATTAATGAGATAACATGCAGTTAAAAGAGCATCACCCCATAAATATTTAGGAACATGCATAGAAAACAGTATGGCTCATGCAACCTCTAATAAGTGAAAATTTTTTCTCTTGGCAATGTCATTTTGTTGTGGGGTGCCATGACAAGTGGATTGGTGTTGAATACCCTTTTCTGAAAGAAAAATTCTTAAACATTTGTTAAAATATTCAGCACCATTGTCGGTTCTAAGAAATACTGATTGTTGTTTGAAACTGATTTTCAACCATATTATAAAACTCCTTGAATATTTTTTCAACTTCAGATTTGTCACTCATCAAATACACCCAACACAACTGTGTATGATCGTCAATAAACGTCACAAACCATTTTTTTCCATATGCAGTAGTGATTTTTTAGGGACCCCAAACATCACTATGGATTAAATAAAAAGGTTTTGAAGCATGATAAATTTTTTATTTATAAGTGTTTCAATGACTCTTGGATAAATGACAAGTATCACAATGAAGAGAGTTGCAATCCAAGGTTTTAAATAAGCTAGGAAACAAATGTGTTAAATAGGGAAAACTAGGATGTCCTAGTCTAAGATGCCAAAGCATTATTTGTTCACGTACAGATATTGAACTAGTACTACTACTCAAACCCCGAGCTTGTTTATTGTTGAATAGGTTCTCATCGAAATAATAGAGTCCATCAATCATCCTAGCACTTCCAATCATCCTCCCCGGGAGTTGGTCCTGAAATTCACAATGGGAATCGAAAAATATGACACGACAATTAGAATCCCATGAGAGTTTACTAACAGACAGCAAATTACAAGCAAGTTTAGGGACGTGTAGGTCTAATTTTAGTTCGATTTTCTCAGAGATTTGGACAGATCCTATTTCGGCAATGGATGAAAAACTCTCATATGCAATTCTAACCTTTTTATTACCAAGACAAGGGTAATAAGATTGAAACAATTATGAGGTATTAGTCATATGATCGGAGTAATAAGATTGAAACAATTGTGAGGTATTAGTCATATGATCGGATGCACCATAATCAATAATCCATGGTGCAAGAGCTAAGCCACAAGAGTAGGCACTAGAGATATCACTTGTTTGGGCCAAGGAACCAATAGGAGGACCGAATGTAGGAGTGGATTTCAGCAATTGAAGAAAGTGATCCACCTGCGCAGCACTCAAGAAATTAGCCTTGGCTTCATGGGCTTTCCATGGAGTTTCCAGCAAGTCTCTCAAGTGTGGCGTGGCTTACTACAATAATCGCACCATACTCTAGGCTTTTCTTCAAAACTCCTGTTACGATCCCACATCGACTAAGTATGGGATTGGTTGGTGGTTTATAAGCCTCTAGACACCCTTCCCTTGTAAGCCGGTTTTCAAATGTGAGTTCTACCTAGTGGGTTCATAACAAATGGTATCAGAGCCACCCCATGTATGCAGTCCATGTTGGCACAGTTGCAATCGTGCGACACAAGGATTCTGGCATTCTCCACCATCTTATTGTGCTTGCAATCATCAGGATTTTTTCATTTATAATCATTGAATAAGTCTAAATCCTACCATAGTCCCTTAAGAACATTGAAATACCTTGTTACACTGCCTTCTCCTTGGTGAGTATTGCTGATCGTTTGCTGCAATTCATATATCTGAGAGTAATTTCCAAGGTCAGAGTACATCTAACTAACATTGTCCCAGAGTTCCCTTGCAGTAGAATGGCACATGTAAATTGCGCTAATCTCTTCATCCATAGCATTCACAAGCCACACCATCACCAAGGAATTCTCAGCATCTCATACAACATAGGATGAGTCTGTTTTCTCGGGCTCCTTGGTTTCACCAGTCAGATACCATATCTTCCCTCTCCCTCGAATATACATCCAGACTAATTGTGACCACTGCAGGAAGTTAGCCTCCTTCATTCGTATGTTGGTGATTTGGACTGGTTCAAGTTTGGTTTCGGGTTTGGCCTTGTTTGTAGTATCAGGCATGGTGAAAGGTTTGACAACAACAGAAGAGAAGGGCAAAGATGAAGAAGGAAGAAAACCCAAGAGATTAGGGTTGGATTTGAGCCGCCAGAGAAATTAGGGTCTTGGACTAATCAGAGTGACACAAAGGAAGCGTGGTGGGCCCATAACCCACAAGTCTCAGGATCGGAACCTGGCTCTAATACGATCTAGAATGAGAGAGCAGTTTGTAGGAATAATTCTCGTTAATTCGTAGAGATACAAGGCAGTATTTATAAATTACAGCAGAAGAAAACAAGGAAAGAATAAATAGGAAAGATTAAATTAAATGCTAACTTCTAAGGAAACTAAATTTCCTATAATATTCACACATTTACAGTCAATATTCCCCTAGAATCCAGTAAAGTTGACTAGACAGATTTAGAAACTTTCCAACAGAATCGGATAAATAGCTTACCAGTGGAAGCTCCAGAAGGATCTAGAGTACACACCACCTTCCATATGTCCCTTTTGAAGAAGAAGCTTGGCCAGATGGTCAACAAAACTTCCATGGGTTAATGACAAGGGTCATCTTGAAACCCATCCAAATGCTAAATCAGAAAGAAATACGAGGAGAGGGAAGCACAGAAGAACCGAGCTTCTAGTTCATTACGAAGGCCAAGCCGAAGAAGATGCTGCCTGGGTACAGAAAGGATGGCTGAAGGCTACCTATACCTTGAGGCCTAGGTTTTCTAAGGCAGGGGGAGCTGTAACAGTCCTGTGGGTGCCCTTGAACATGGGTACTGGTGAAGTAAAGGAGGGCAAGGGAAGTGAAGGGGACAAAATGAGAAGACTGCGGGAGAGGAGAGTTATAAGGGACCTACGGCTATGATTCGAAGTGAAAATTGAACGGTGCAAGTTAAAGGGAGAAGTTCCTGGAGAGAGGCTTGGGGGATCAATTCTCACGCTCTTTGGAACAGATTGGATTTGGTTGCATTTGACATTTAAGTTGGCTGACTTTTGAAATTTGAATGGGCTGAATGGAACAGTAGCGTTTGGGGCAACAAAATAAGGAACAACTGAGCTAGTGGTTTTTCTTATAGAAAATGTTATGTTTTGTTAATATTCTTGTCAGGAGGCCCAGCTACCTCGAATTATCCAGAAATGCGTTCTCTTGAACTTAGTACTTTTAATCATGCGATCAAATAAAGCTTAGTCCAGTAATTATTCAATGGAATTCATTTATCAGTCTTATTTGGAGGTTACACACCATCACCCGTTCTTGCCTTTCAGCATTGGCTAGTGCTCAATTTTGATTCCTTTGATCTTTACGATGCTTATTCTTTATTAGTTTAGTCATAAAGGAACTCAAGTTTCACCTTTCTTGAGATGACTGCATATGCCAAGACCTTCTGCAGCTTCAGGGCAGGAGACTTTTAGGGCTTTTTGTTTGTGAATATTACAGCTGTGACAGACTTCTAGGAAGATCCCCTTTTGCCTCGCGGTTATAAAGTTATATTCCATTAACTGCCGATGGGAAGCATCCAATTTGATGAATCATACTTTCCTCATGCTGTCTATGAGATGGGTCATCTTTGCTAAGGATTATCTGTACAATTTATTTTTTCATTGAGATTATTTCCTACCACTGCCCTGGTTTGTGTAAAAGTGATTCAAGAGGCCCAGTACCTTACATTTTTTACGTTGGAATAAAGATTTGCATTCCATGAACCGCTTCTCATCCAGCTACATGCATTTGCAGATAACAGATAATACCATAATTTTCTTTCCACAAGCTCAATATTTGACGCGGACGGTGGATTTGGCTGCTGCTCATGGTTGTACAGTTTGCACATAATGTTTTTCCTTGTTAAGAACTCTAGCTTTTACGCGTTTTCCCCACTTTTCGTCCGTTGTGTCATGTGTTTCCGTCAGGTGGAATGGTGGGGCTGCTGCCGCTCCAAGGATTCTATGAAAACTTATATGCTTCATCCCTGTTCTTTTTCCTTATATTCATATATATAGATCTATATATGTTTCTGTTTCTGCTTTTACTTCTTTGTTATTTTTTTAGGGGAGATTTTTAGGGGAGAGAAGGGGGCTGGTGTTGGAAAAGGGGTGTGGTTGAATCAATCACACCAACCACTTGTGTAAGTAGTTGTAGTTCCTTTTGTAGATGAGCATCTTGTACATAAATGATCATCCGTCGCTGGACTCTTAAATTTCCTCTTTTCTTTTTTCATTTTATCTGAACCCTGCTAATGTTTCCTCAAAGTATAGGGCAAGACTGCACATAACCATGCCCCTAAACAGGAGTTAAGTCAGCACACCTTACCATGATTTTTCTCTGTTGCCGAGACCTTGAGCACGCTCAGCATATAGATCATTTTATGAGGCGCTGTGATAGCTCTCAAAATTAGTTTGCAGCTCTGTAGAAACTCAATCCTGCATCCACAAGAGTTTACGACAATTTGGTAGCCTGTCTGTAATGAATCTCCACTAGGCTTAGTTTGTTTTTGTAGATGAGTTAGATTAAAATTAAAAGTTGAATAAAATATGATTAAAATATATTTTTTTAATATTATTTTTGTTTTGATATTTGAAAAAGTTGAATTGTTTATTTTAATTTGTGTTGAATTTGAAAAAATTGTAATGATTAGATGAGATGAGATGAGTTGAGAGAAGTAAAAACAAATGAGATGAAAAATAAAAGAAAATGCAAGAAGCTCTGTAGACATTTGTTATCAAAATCGTTAAATATTGCCAAGGTATAGTCAAACAAAAAAGAACTTAAGCCTCATTTGGTTATACAGATCAGGTCAGATGAGATGAGAAATATGTGAATAATAGTTATATAAGTTGTGAATAGTAAGAAAATATTATGAATTAAGATTTTTATGAGGGTTTGGAAAATGAGAGAACAGGTTTAATAAAAAAAAGTAAAGAGGGTTAGAATATAATTTTTTAATATTATTTTTGTTTTGGGATTTAAAAAAAATTTAATTGTTTTTTTATTTTGTGTGGAAGTTTGAGAAAATTGTAATGATTAGGTAATGACTAGGTGAAATAATTAAAATTTTGAAATTGAAAAATAATTGTATTTAAATGGTGTTTAGATGTTGAGATGAGATTAGATGATTTGAAAGGTTTGTGAAATCAAACCAGACCTAAATTTTGGTTAACAAAAAAACAAAAAATTGAGAAGAGTAAGCAGAAATCTTCTTTTTGTTTAACTAATATAAGGAGTTCTCTCTTAAAAAAATCACAGGGTTGTAAATTTAAATCTCTCTTAGCAAGGGAATGTTGATCCAAAATTTCCTTTTTAGGTTTCAATCAACAGTTTTGGGTCGGACAACCTAGGCCTAAATGTTTCTAACCCTCAGACAACCTTTTATTTATTTTTTATTCTCTCTCCCCAGGAGCCAGGCCGGCAAATGTCTTGGAAATATGTGTTTAAAATCTCACGGCCGCATGGAATGTTTGTTGGAGGCGTGATGTAAAGTCTAGGATGATGGAGGTTGGTGTGCATATTTAGAACACCTCGGCCTGGTCCAATGCACGCTTCCTTGGCGTCTCTTAGAGATGGCAACTACATTTTGACGTAGCCATTTAACCCGCACCTTGCAATTATAGCAATAATAGACACTATTCTCACTACTTCGTGAAGTTCGTGCAGCTCTACCAGCTATCATGCATGCTACAATTTATTTAGTTCGAGGACACTGTTAGAGGGTGGTTCTTAGTTTCTCATATCAATCATCCAGCACCCCAATCCCAGGGGTACTGGGACATTCGCTCCATTACTCATATCCTTGCAATCTTACCATTTTGACAATCTTGGTATTAGAATATTACCATACTTATTATACAATAATTCATAATATTCTAGTATGTATGGTAATATGACTTATTATCTACCATATTTAGTTTATTATGTGAATCAGTCAGCATTAACTTATTGTATTTTCACTGTTTCTCTAGTCTCATTCACCTATAAATAGGGACATATGTTATGTATTAAAAAATAATTGACAATAGTAAAGATATAGCTCTCAAAGTCTTTCTCCCTCCTTCTCCATCTTCTTTTCTGTTATATTATATTTTATTTTTTGCCATGGTATCAGAGCCCTTGACTAATGCTAGGCTTGATTATGTAGACTATTTCTTTTAAAGTTATTCTGCTAGCTTTACCAGTCACAAAAATTCATAGTTACGTCCATTTTTCAATCTGGTTTTTCTCATATGACTACCAATTGATTGTACGAGTTGTCATTGTCATTTTGACATAAGAGCCATCGATTTCCTAATATCTCTTGCAGCATTTTCCCATTCGTGATAAGTCTCAAATTTAACGTGTTGTTTGATGCTCTTTCATGTTCACGACACGTTCTCCAGAGGCTTCCTACGCACTTAGTGGATCTTTGTTCGTGATAAGTCTTATATTCAATGTGTTATTTAGTGTTATTTTTCGTTCACGTTCTCCAAAAGCTTCCTACGCACTTAACAGATTGTCGTTTGTGATAAGTCTCATAATCAACATGTTATTTGGTGTTCTTTTCCATTCACCACATTCCCCAGAGGCTTCCTATGCACTTAACCGATCTCTATCTGTGATAAGTCTCGTATTCAACGTGTTATTTGGTATTCTTTTCCATTCACCACTCGTCTTTCAAAGGCTTCCTATGCACTTAACATTTCGCTACCCTCATTTTCATCATTAATCTCATCCATTAGTTTGTTTTCGCCCGCCATCCACTTGTGTCATGCACCACAGAGACACCTTTTGTCTGATCATTAATCAAATCCCCAAGTCTCATCCACCTGGACGATAGCATGATCTTATTTACGAATTCAAGATGATGTTTTTATCATCATTTTGAGTTTGAGGAGAATGTTAGAATATTACTATTCTTATTATAGAATATATTCATAATATTTTAGTATGTATGGTAATATGACTTATTCTCTACAATATTTAGTTTATTGTATAAATCGGCTAGTATCAATCAATATTATTGATTTATTCTATTTTCATTCTTTCTCTAGCCGACTAGTCTCATTCACTTATAAATAGGTACATATCTCATGTATTTAGGAATAATTGACAATAGTAAAATTGTAGCCCCGCAAAGCCTCTCTCCCTCCTCTCTTCTCCATCTCCTTTTCTATTATATTTATTTTATTTTCTATCATTTGGAGAGCTCAGAAAACCTACTGTTCGGCTAACCCCACTTCATCATCCATAATGTGGTCAAATGGGCTTTTATCTTTTGACATATCAGACTCCATTCTCGTATACTTGATCTCTTCTTTTATTTTTGATAGTGAATTCTCTGTGACAAACTTTGTGCTTCTGTTTATATTATTCAATCCCATATTTGTCAAGAAAACGAAAACAAATCGATTTATTACATGAATATCTAATATGATAAAGCTCATAAATACGGCTTAGTGAGGCTTCTTAGGATAAGTATCCTCTTCATCTCAAGTGATTATATGTATCAAAATGTGTGTTTTTTTTTTTTTTTTTTAGTATGGTGTTTTTTGTTTTGTATTTTTTTTAAATACACAAAAAAAAGGCTGCAAAAAAAAAAAAGAAAAAAAAATGTTTTAACACTGGCGGTAGAAAAGCTAGGTAGCTTTTGTCAGTGGCGTAGCAACGTCCTTAATATAAACATGAGTTATTTTATTCATTCACTTGCCAACATGATGTACAATGACGAAAATATTCAATTGTTTTACACTAAATGGATGCCATCTATCTATCTCACTTGAATCTTTGAATTGGACAGGCAATAGAGATAGGCACTGTTATCTATAAGGCGGGCTTTCAATTCCGAGCACCTGCAGCAGTGGCAACAAGGATGAGAAAGACAAATAACCAACCATGTATGCCTTCAATGATCAATGCCTCTCATCTTCCTCATGGAATGGGCTTCTCCTTACGAGATCTAGAATCTATTGTCTAATCTTGTATGGCAGATTAATTGAAAGTATCGTATTCTATTTGTGAATTTCTCATTACTATCTTTGGCTTATCTTTTAACTTTATTATTAGTTTTTACTAGAAAGTGTTGTACTCTTAAGATTTCTTCAAGTGTCATATTAATTCATTCAAATACTAAAATGCAACTTACTTTTTTCAAAAGTGTCTATTTTTTATTATCACGTAATAAAACTTGTATACATAGTTTGAGTTATGTCATAACTTATACCATTCAGCTGATATGACATAGTTCATTGACTCATAGATTATCTCTTTTTATGAAAAAATAAAATAAAATTCAAGGTTGATAAGTAATGTGACATTAATATAGTATAGGGCTGCTACTCGCCCTAAATACGGGCTGGTAGCCATCCTCCTTAGGCCCTGGAAAACACCATCCGGTCACCCATCCAACCCAAAAAGTCACAACCCATCAACTATCCAACTTAGAAAATTGCAGCACATCAATCATCCATGATCTAACACATAAAACAACAGTGCATCAATCATCCCCACGGTCGTTGTCGTTGGTGTCAGTCATCACTTATTTCAGACCCACAACTATAGGAGTTGGTCTCAACCAATAGAAATTATGTCTCGAAAAATAATTTACGCAATATTTTTTATAATATTTTATATAACTGTTTTAAATGAGAGGTATTTTTATAAAATATTTTATAAAAATAATATTATTTTATAAAAATATTCTTATTTTATAATATTATTGTACAATATATTATATAATATGTTGTATATATATCATTACTCATTTGACTCATTCTCACAACCATAGTCTTAAACATCACATATTTGAGTCCCATGAGCGTGACCGTTGGTCTCAGTCAACACAAGTTTGAAACTCACGACTGTAACCATGGCTCTCGACCAACACAAACTGATGGCGACAGACACAAGAAGGAGAAAGTAAGAAAAAAACAAACTGATGGCGACAGACACAAGAAGGAGAAAGTAAGAAAAAAATAAGAAAGGAGGAGGAAGAAGGATAAGGAGAAGAAAGGGGAGAGGCAAAGGTCGAAGAAGAGGGGGGGAATATGAAGAATTATGGGTTGGGTTATTTTTTTAGATTATATAGATAAAACTAAGTAGGCAGGCAGGCAGGCAAAAACCTGGGTGGCCCCCCTACGGCAGCTAAGTAACAAAATTTCAACCTCTCTACCTGCATGTTGTGGGTTTCGCACCCATTTCCGTTTCTCAACAGGTTGGGTGGATGGTTGGGATGGAGCAAGTTCAGATAACCCGCTTCCAGCCTTAATAGAATGTGATAGAAGAGGGATGAGAATATAGTGTTTTACTAAAAGGAATTGCTATAAATGAGAATGACTATGTTTGTTAATTGTCAAATTTTATTAAAACCAAAATTACGTCCCACACCTTACTTTTAAAGCCCTTTTTAGGAAAAGCTTTTTACTTTGAGGAAATGCAACTTTGACTTTTTCAAGTTTCAACCATTAAAACTCACAAACTAGGTTCATTTCTGTTGATATCCTCTTATGATTGCAAAATTAAGTTTTGATAAACAAGCAAATTGCCTTCGTATCGTAAAGAAGGGAATAACATACTAGAAAAACATAGTTCCAAATCTAAGGCTATAAGGATTGAAATTGTAATGAAACCAAATCTAAGTGTTACAAAAGTAATGCTACATATCATATTCTCATTCTATTTTTATCCTATTATATAAAATATGATACTTTTATCATCTTTAGATTAAACCTTTTTTTAAAAAAAAAAATTAAAAGTTGATAAGGAATGTCACTTTATCATAGGGAGATGAAAATAGAATGAGAGTATGGTAGGCAGAATTTCTCTATATTGAAATACCTTAATACGTTGTAGCATCTCCTTGGTTTAGCTCTACAAATCTCATGCCAATGTTCATGGGGTGCATCAGGAACTTCTTGACACATCTACGCACACGTCGCCTCTTGTTTACGATAGAAATTAAGATATCATTAAAATTGAAATGGGAAAAAGAATGAGGAGTATGAGTGAGAGAGAGAAACTTTGACAATATTCATTCTTAATTAAGTCCTTGATTTTCTTAGATTGTATGGCTTAGCCTCAAGTCAAATATTTTAAGATGAGGTTGGCTTTGACATCATTGCAATAATCTAAGGTCAAGGCACATCTATGCCTATACACTAAAAAGATTAATAATCAAGGTTACTCTTAAGATTTCATGGAATTATTATAAATTGTAAGAATTTATTTCTCCCATGAATGCAATATGAGATTTCGTTGACCACTCTCGTATACTAAATTCAAGGTATTACAATTTTTTTACTTTAAACCCCAATGTTTTCATCAGACCATTTGTTGCAAGTAGCATGGATTAAGTCCCACATTTTTTGTTCAGATTAATCCTAATACCATTTGTAAAGGTTCAAGAAAAACCTAAGCCATAGATATGGCTTATAATCTAAAGTAATAGTCAATTTTGTAATTGGAGTTCGTGTGCATCATTACAAATTGCAAGAGCTTTTTCCTCCCAAATAATCTTGGATCTCATCCACCACTTTCTTATGTTAGATTCGAGATATCACATATCTATTATATTCCCCATTTTTTAAAAAAATAATTAGGAGTTTACTCACCTGTCTAGGTTAATTGTTTTTTTTTTTTTCTCCCAAATCCATACAGGTGAGTGAATTGGCTGAGTGGCTCGGGTTTTGAAAATCCACCATCCATCCTAACTTTGAAATTTTACATAGGCTAATTAATGTTCTATAAATATTACACATTTTATATGTTTGATACTTTAATTAATTATCTCTCATTTTTTTTTTCTCTTTTGATGATTTTGAATAAAAACTACTGCTTTCAGATTCCAATTACATGTGTTTTGTCATATTACCATTTTTATCACTTTAAAATTATATTTCAATATTCTGTAGCGATGTATTTTAAAGTCAAGGAATGTGAATGATTCAGCATCCTTTAGAGGATTTTCCTAATCATACTCCTTACTATTGAGTACTATGGAGTCTGGTCTATACCGCTCGAGCAGAGTCTTTAGCCGCTCGAGTGGAGGCAAGTCAGAGAGTTCGCTTAAGTTTGCTCGATAATGAGGTCAAGCGGATGTGATACAGAGAGTTCACTCGACATCGCTCGATATACTGCTCGAGCGGAGACAAGTCAGAGAGTTCACTCAAGAGCCCCTCGACACATGGCTCGAACAGTTGACAAGAACCAGGTTCGGTCGATGCGCACTTGACACGCCATTCAAGCAAACATCGCTATTATTGAAATTATAGGATTTTCCACCATTTACAATATAAATATAATGTGTTCTGTCATATGGTTGTACAATGAGTGTACACTAGTCACCCAACATAGTATTGGGATTCCTTAAGTAATAAAAATCATCTGCAGCTCCCATGGACGTAGGCAATTTGTCAAACTACGTAAATCTTGTATCGTGTGATTGTTTGATTGTTCTTTTTGCATTTACTTTCAATTTATTGTCATCATTTTTCACAACAATTGATATCAAGAGCCAAGGTTCGGGTCTGAGGAAAAATGATGGCCGGAGAAGAAGTGAAGGTATTTGGGATCGAGAAGTTCGATGGCACAAATTATGGTTATTGGAGGATGCAGATAGAGGACTACTGCAATTGGAAGAGACTTCATCTTTCATTGTTGGGGAAGAAGCCGGACAGCATGGAAGCTGCTGATTGGAATATGTTGTGGATCAACAGGTTCTAGGGGTTATTCGGTTAACCCTGTCGAGATCCATTGCACACAACGTAATCAAGGAGAAGACGACTGCGGATCTCATGGCGGCTTTGCCAGGTATGTATGAAAAGCCGTCAAATAACAAGATACACTTAATGAAAAAGTTATTCAATTTGAAGATAGTAAAATGTACATCTGTTGTACAACATCTGAATGATTTTAATACTATCAAAAATTAATTGTCGTCTGTTGAAATTGATTTTGATGATGAGATACGTGCATTGATATTATTGGCCTCATTGCCAAATAGTTGGGAAGCCGTGAGAATGGCTGTCAGTAATTCTGCTGGTAAATCAAAGTTGAAATATGATGATATTCATGATTTGATTTTGGTTAAGGAGGTGCACATGAAGGATTCAAGCGAGACATCGGGTTCGAATTCAGCACTGAATGTTGATTTTCAGGGGAGATCATATGACACGAACTCAAACAGAGGCAGATCAAAATCAAAGAATAGGAGCAAGAGCAAGTCAAGGCCTGGGCAGCAGGCAACTTGCTAGAATTGTGGCAAAGCTAGTCACACAAAGAAGAACTATAGAAATTCTAAGAAGACGGAGAATAATAGTGCTAATATGGTAACTGAAGAAGTACAGGATGCACTATTACTTGCAGTTCATGGTCTAGTTGAAGACTGGATACTGGATTCAGGTACTTTCTTGCACACATCTTCTCATCGGGAGATAATGCAAAACTATGTTGTAAGTGATTTTGGAAAGGTGTACCTGACTGATAGAGAAGCGTTGAACGTGGTGGGAATGAGAGACATTGATATTGCACTCCCTAACAATAACAAATGAACATTGCAGAAGGTCAGACACATTCCTAAATTGAAGAAGAACCTCGAACCTCATCTTTGTTGGGCAACTCGATGATTGTGATCATTCAATAGTGTTCTAAAATAACGCCTGGAAGGTCACTAAATGGGTATTGATACTGGCTCGGGGTAAGAAAAATCGTACTCTCTATATGACTACTAGTTTGAACAATATTGTTGTTACTACCGTTGCAGAGAGCACAACAGATTTGTGACAGTGTAGGCTTGGCCATATGAGTCAGAAGGGCATGAAAGAACTACTGTCTAAAGGCAAGCTACCAGAACTAAAGTTAGTTGATCTCAATATGTGTGAGAGTTGCATTATGAGGAAACAAAAGAAGATCAGTTTCTTGTAAAGTGGCGGAACACTGAAAATAGGAAAGCTAGATCTTGTGAACACAGACATGTGGGAATATTCTCCAGTGGCATCTCTTGGAGGTTCTAGGTACTATGTCATGTTCATTGACGATCACAACAGAAATGTATGGGTTTATTTTCTGAAACATAAATCTGATGTGTTTACTGTATTCAAAATTTAAAAGACCATGGTTGAGACAAAGATAGACTTAAAGCTGAAATGCTTGAGGTCTGAAAATGGTGATGAGTACATTGATGGAGGGTTCAATGAGTACTATGCAGCTCTGGGTATCAGAATGGAGAAGACCATTCCTGAGAGACCACAGCAAAATGGAGCTGTTGAACGCATGAACAGAACTATAAATAAGCGTGCTACAAGCATGAGATTGCACACTGGATTATCACCTACTTTCTGGATAGAAGCAATCAGCACTTCCGTTTACTTAATAAACAGAGGACAATCAATTCCAATGGATTGTGGACTGCTTGAGGACGCTTGGAGCGAGAAGGAGATCAAATTTTCTCATCTTGAAAATTTTGGTTGTCTTTCTTTTGTTCTTGTTGATTCTAATGCTCATAGTAAACTTGAGACTAAGTTAAAAAAATGTTATTTCATTAGCTATGAATACGAGGCTTTTGGCTATTGTTTCTGGGATGATCAAGGTCGGAAGATTATAAGGAGCAAGAATGTGATATTCAATGAGAAGATTATGTATAATGACAAGTCCAATACAGTTGTTAAAACAGCTCCTCAGGAGTCCGAGTTCGTGAGTTTGGATGACCTACCAGAGGTCACAGTGCAATGCAGAGATGTGAGTGACGGGGAGAGTGGGTTCGGTGCACCCATTCTTATTATTCCACAGTCAAATCCAAAGTCTTCTACTCCTGCAACTACAGTTCACAGGTCAATTAGGACTATTCATCCCCCATAATGTTTCACACCTACTTTGAATTACATTCTGTTGATAGATGGTGGAGAACTGCAGAATTATGAAAAAACTTTGCAAGATGAAAATTCTAGCAAGTGGGAGCTGGCCATGATGGATGAGATGAATTCCTTATTAGGGAATCAGACATAGGAGTTAACAGAACTTCCATTAGGGAAGAAGGCTTTGCACAACAAGTGGGTGTACCGGGTGAAGACTGAGCATGATGGCAGTAATAGGTACAAGGCCAGGAAAACAACATTGGGAAGCTGTGAAGTGGATTCTGAGGTACCTAAAAGGCTTCTCAGAAAAGTGCTTGTGTTTCTTAGGAGAGAGCTTAGAGGTGCAGGGCTATGTTGATGCTGATTTAGCTGGAGATACTGATAGCAAAAAGAGTACCATTGGGTTTGTTCACACTCTGGGTGGTACTGCAATGTCATGGGATTCTAATTTTCAGAAAATAGTTTTTTTGTCTACTACAGAAGTTAAGTATATTGCAGTGTTAGAAGCTGCAAAGGAAATGATTTAGCTATAAGGTTTCTTGGAGGAATTGGGTAAAAAGAATCAGAAGGGCACTCTCTACAACGATAGTTAGAGTATCATATTCCTTGCCAAGAATCTAGTATTTCATTCCAGGACCAAGCACATTCAGATCAAGTATCACTTTATACGATCATTACTAAATGATAGACAATTGTTACTTGAGAAAATTTGTGGAAGTAAGAACCCTACTAATATGTTGACAAAGGGTGCTATACTTGAAAAATTGAAGTTGTGCGCAACTTCAGTTGGTCTTCTAGCATGAAGACAAGGGCAGTGAGTTGCAGAGGTGGAGGATATCATATTTGAGACAGAGAGCGATACAATGGGTGTACTAGTCTCCAAGTGGGAGAATTGTTACGTACTGTAGAGTCTGGTCCACACTACTCGAGCGGAGTCTTTAGCCGCTCGTGGAGACAAGTCAGAGAGTTCGCTCGAGAGCCGCTCGACACATGGTTCAAGCAGTTGATAGGAACTAGGTTCGCTCAATGCGCACTCGACACGCCGCTCGAGCGAACATTGCTATTATTGAAATTTTAGAGTTTTCCGGTTTACAATATAAATATCATGTGTTCTGTTATACGGTGGTACATTGAGTGTACAGTAGTCGCCCAACATTGTATTGCGATTCCTCAAGTAATAAAAATCCTTTGCAGCTCCCATGGACGTAGGTAATTTGCCGAACTACGTAAATCTTGTGTCGTGTGATTGTTTGATTGCTCTTTTCGCATTTACTTTCAATCTTTTATCATCGTTTTTCACAACACTTACTTTGGTGGGTCTTAAAACATGACAAAGTTTAGAAGAAATTTTTTTGTTTCTTAATTTAAGAAAAAATATATATTTTGTTTTGAAATTACGCATGAAAAACTTAAACATTCTAACAAAAGCCAAGTTACAAGGATTAATGTTTTAGAACTAGTAATATTACATATAGTTTTAGGATGTGCAAATTTAGTGGAAAAAAATGAGAACCACTATAAAAGTTCTATATGTGAGAAGGGTTGTAAATAAACAGTACAATTTGACTATCCACTCGAGATTAGCTCAATCAAAATTAAATTTGACTCGATTCATTATTAAATGAGGAGTTATTGAACACAAAATTATAATCGATTATTAAAAGATATACCTTGTAAAAAACTCATCTAGACTCGTATAAATTTGAATAAAATGAAACTTTATATTTATTTAATTTTTTTGTAGTATTACCTTTATATGTTTTATGAGAATATTGAAAGAGATTAGGGCAAATCATATTTCTAATACCAAACATGCTTCTTGAATCCTTATTCATCTAATTGTTGATATATTTATATACAAATTTTATAGAGATATTAGCAAAAAGTGAAAGTTTATCTTTCAATATTTTTAGATAAAGTTATAAAATACAACATAAATAATCTTTTTCTTCTAAATGAATCAGCTCGTAAACAAGCACAAATTCCTCGAATATAAAACAAGATATTCATGAACGTAAAATCTAACTTGATGAAAAGTTTGAGCTCAACATGTGTTTGAATAAAAATTAAACAAACATAATTTGACCACCCTCTATTCACTCAAGCTTGACTCATTTACACCTTTGCATGTAGATCCTATATGTGTCTCACTTTTTCAAAACAACTGTGCGGAGGTCGCAAATGATTGTTAAACAAAAAATGCTATCTATACTTGCAATTTCACTTATATATTCTTACATGCTAATGAGTAAGCTACTGAAAATGGTAAAAATATTGATAAATGGGGTTGCCATTTGCATATAATATTGTGCGTAAAATTATCCTTACGTGCAATACTATATTCGCCAGTGGCACAATAATATATCTAATTTTGAAATATAAACATAAACACACAGCATTATTACATGACTAAAGGACTGGGGAAAGTCTCTCTCTTGGGTTTCTAAGGTGAGATGATAGTTTGCTAGCAGCAAGTTGTCTCCTTGGAGGAATCTAGTGGAGTTTCCAGTGTTACAATTCGAATGGAGGATGATTTATTATTGTTATGTGGTAATTTGTCTCTAACAGAAAAGGAGAAAAAGGGTATTGAGATATATGTGGGCGATGTTGAAGACACAATTCTGCATGGTAAATGTTGTTTGATTGGTAAGTGATTGTTGAGATGCTATTCGATCTTAAGGCCTTTTGTACAACTATGTTGAAGATCTGGAAGGTGTATGGGACTATAAGTATTTCAGATTTTTGTTATAACATGTTTATTATGGAATTTCAGTCCTTAAGTGGTTTAATAAAAGTTAAGAAAGGTTGTCCATGGATGTCTAATAGAAATGTGGGAATGCTCAAAGACTTTGATGGTTTCACATCTATAAGGAGATGAAGTTTGATAAGGAATTTTTTTGGATGCAAATTTACAATCATTCCTTGGGTAGTATGAATAAACTGGTAGGAGAAAAGGTAGGATCTGATCTTGATTCTTTGCCAATTGTTGATGTTGATGAAAATGGTATTGGTTGGGGTAAGTACTTACGAGTCAGAGTGTTGCTTGATCTTCAATAATAATTAATTTGTTAGAGAAGAAAACAGACAACAAATGGATTGTGACTGAGGCAGCTTTTGCTGTTGGTGGAGAAACCATTGATGGCAGTTTCTAACTTGCACAAGTTCAAGGACAAGTAACTACTGAAGTTCAAAATTTGAAATATAGCAATCAAGATATAATTGTCAAAACAGCTAATGCTGTGGAAAAAAAGTTAAATTTCTCCCCTATTTTGTGTGAGTCTTCTTCTAGAGTCATAGGAGATAGAGGTAAGGAATGAATATGTTTGGGTGGAAAGATTAATGAATGCCCTTATCATGAGTCTGTTGTAAAACATGTAATGGATCTTTCAGAGTCAATTCTCAATCTGGATGGTGAATGTACTTTGCAAGTGGAAATGCCACCAGGTCTCGAAATGGGACAATCTTTCTCATAGACTTGTGGAGAGCCTACTATGAGTAAGGGAGAGATGATTACACAAACCTGGAAAAGACAAGCACGATTGAGTTCTGATACTAAAACAATTGATAAACAGGATTCTAATTGTCAGAAATGAAAGATAGTAGGGCTTGAGATTGATAAGTTCAATGCATATGGGGACATAATTCAAATTGGGAAACTGAGAAAGAAAGCAAAATCGGCGAAGTCTAATTGCCAACCCTACTTAACATTATAAATATCCTAAGCTGAAACTTTCAAGGGCTCGAGACACCTTGAACAGTCCATGATCTTCATTAATTGGTAAAGGAATATCGTCTTGACATTCTATTTCTTATGGAAACTAAATTTCAAAAGAGTAGAATGGTGCAGTTGCTAAGATAGTTTGGTTTTGATAATGTTTTGTCTGTTGATGGTATAGGTAATAAACGAGGACTAGTTTTATTCTGGAAGGCTAAGATAGATTTAGAAATCAAGAACTATTCTTTCAATCAAATCAATGCCCAAGTTTCTAACTCTAGTACTAGAAATTGTTGGAAACTAACAGGTTTTTATGGTTATCCGAAAGTTATTCAACTTGATGAAGGTTGGAATTTGTTGAAAAACCTAAAGCATGTTTCTCCACTCCCATGGTTGTATTTGGGTAATTTCAACAAGATTTTATGTCAATATGAGAAGTATGGATTGCATGGGGATCTCCTTTGTAAATGGCTAGGTTTCAACAGGTTTTGGATGTCTGTGAGCTTAGCAATCTTGACTTTAAAGGGCCTAGATATACATGGAGTAATAATAGAAAAGATGGCAACTTCACTAAGAAGAGATTGGATAGAGTGACTACTAATAGGAATTGGATTGAGAAATACCCAAAGGTAGAAAATATTGTTTTACTAGCAAGAAGTTGTTATCATTATTTTACTAGCAAGATTGTTTAACTAGCAAGAAGTTCTTATCATTCAGCAAGTTCAACAAAGTTTGATGGAATGTTGGGCACAATTGAGAAATTGAAAAGTTGACACTGGTATTATAGTGAGGAAGGCCATTCAAGAAAAACCAGAACTCTTAGCTCATCAATATCATGACATTGGAGAGGCTCTGGATGTGGATGAAATGAAACAGATTAAAAAAGATATTGCAAATATATTAGAAAGTGAAGATTTAGTGTAGAAACCAAAAGGCTAAGCAACAATGGTTAAAACATGGGGGGATCAAAACTCAAAGTATTTCTATCAATGTGCTAATCAAAGAAGAAAGGTGAATTTTCTTGCATATGTGAATGATGTAAAGGGCCATGGTTATCACAACCAGAGGGATATAGGTATGGCTTTTATGTATCATTTCCAATCTTTTTATATTTTTTCACCTCCAACAAGTATTAATGATATATTATAGGGATTTCATAAAAGAATACCTATGGCTATTAATGCTTTGTTTGATGAAAGTTACACGGCAAAAGAAGTTTGACGTGCACTCTTTCAAATGGATCTTTTGAAATCTCGTGGCTCAAATGGTTTTTCAACAAGACATATTGGCATTTTGTTGGAGATCAGGTGTGCAAGGCTATTATTGACCTTCTTGATATCCAAGACTCGTGGGAGGACATCAATGAAACATTTTTATGACTGATTCCAAAGAAGAAAAAAAACCTTATGAAGGTGACTAACCATTGGTCTATTAGCTTATGTAATGTGTTATATAAGATTTGTTATTAAAAAGTAATAATAGGCTTAAACCAATCATGCCTCATGTTACAAGTTAGTATCAAAGTGCCTTTGTGGTTGGTAGACTAATTTATGATAATATCTTAGTGGCATATGAAACACTTCATTCTATGTCTACTAAGATTAAAATAAGAGATGGTAATATAGCATTGAAGTTGGATATGAGTAAAGTATATAATCGTATAGAGTGGCCTTTTATTGCAGCTATTTTATAGAAGATGGGTTTTAATTATAAATGGATCACCAGTGTTATGATGTGTCTCTAATCAGTTCCATATTCTATTTTGGTGAATGGGATTCCAAGTCAAAGGTTTTTTCCTTCAAGAGGGCTTAGACAAGGGGATCCACTTTCCCCTTAATTTTTTTATAATTTGTGCTAAAGTGTTAAGCTATTCATTACTAAAGCAAAACAACAAGGTACTACAAGTGGTGTTCCACCTGGGAGGAATGGATTTAGAATTAATCATCTTTTCTTTGTTGATGATAACTTGATTTTCTGCAAACATCTATGAAGGACTGGTGGTGTATGAAACAAATAATGCATAATTATGAGGCAGCCTCAGGACAGATGTTGAATAAAGACAAAACAACAATCTTCTTTAGTAAAAATACTATAAAAGAAACTCAGCAGTACCTACTTAGTGTTATTGGTGTAAAGGTTGTTCATTGTTATAAGAAGTATTTGAGTCTTCTAGTCAAGGTTGATAGAGCTAAGATTAGAACTTTTAAATACATTCTAGATAGAGTATGGCAGCGGATTAGTAACTAGAAATTAAAATTACTCTCACAAGCTGGTACGGAGGTGCTTATCAAAGTAGTGTTACAAGCAATTCATACATATAGCATGAGTATTTTTAAACTTCCAAAAGGTCGATGCAAGATATAACTAAGATGATGCAAAAATTTTGGTGGGGTCATCAACAGAATGAGAGAAAACTTCAGTGAATAAAGTGATCAAAACTGAGCAAATCAAAAGGGTTGGGTGGTTTGGGTTTTAGAGATTTGAGTGCTTTAATAAGGCTCTTCTTGCTAAGCAAGGTTAGAGACTACAATAGAATCCTACTTCGCTAGTATCGAAAGTCATGCAAACAAAATACTATAGACCAGGGAATTTTCTAATATCAAAACTCGGGTATCAACCTTCATATGCTTATAGAAGTATTCAGGGGGCTAAGATGTTACTAAAATAGGGTATGATATGGAGAATAGGCAATGGCAGTAAGGTCTTTATCTGCAAAGATCGATGGATTCCCAAACCTATGACATATGCAGTTCAAACTCCACTTACTGCACTTCCTAGTTCAACAAAGGTACAAGCTTTGATAGATTTTGATAATTGGGGATGGAATACGTATTTGGTGAGGGCCATTTTACTGATTCAGATGCTGCAGCTATATTGCAAATCCCTCTTAGTATGTTGAATAGTGAAGACAAGCAGATATGACAATATACTAAGTGTGGCACTTTTTCTGTGAAAATACTCATCATCTACAAAAGATGTTGATAGATAGGGATATTGGTGAAACTTCTCAGAATCGTAATCGAGATATTTTTTGGAAGAAACTAGAGTCTGAATATACTTATGGTGGTTAAAGTATTTATTTGGAAGGCTTGTCGCAAAGGTCTTCCTACAAGAGCAAATATATTAGTGAAGAAAGTGATTTTTTCATATCTTTATTCCATTTGTGGTCTGGCTAGGAAGATGTTGTCTATACTCTTTGAAATTGTGTTGTCTGGGGTGTTTGGAGTGTTTGTTGTTGAAAAGTGCAGAAGCTAAGTGACTGTGAAGGATTTTCTTTCTCTTATGCATCTGTGTTCTATCCTTGATCAGAATGAATTTGTTGAGGTGGCGATTATTATGAGGAAGATATGGCTTAGGAGAAAGGTTGTATCTATGAAGATTAGTTCCTTCATCCGAAAATACTGGTTCTCCAAGCAATGAATCAATCGCAAGAATATCATACTACTAAAATAGAGATGTTACTGCACAATAATATAGGATCACCTGAGCAACATGTATGGTCACCACCTAAGAGTACTTGGGTCAAGGGAAACTGGGATGTAGCTGTTGATCAAGAACAAACTAGGATTGGTATTGGAGTTGTGATTAGAAATTATCAAGGTTATGTTTTGGCAACTATGCGAGCACCTATAGATTTTTGTCCAAATTCTATTGCAATAAAAGCTCGGAGTGCACTTACTGCATGCTTGTTTTGTATAGATTTAGGTTTGTCTGATGTAATTCTTGAAGGGGATGCTAAAGTTGTTGTTGATGTTGTTAAATACTCGTAGAAAAATTTTAGTAAGTACGGGCATCTAGTGGAGGAAATCAAGCTTGTCATACATGGTTATGATACTTGGCAGATTCACTATGTAAGAAGGGACTCTAATCAAGTTGCACATCTTTTAGCAAAGGATGCATTGATCAATAATTATGTCTGTATTGATATGGAAGATGTTCCTATCTGCTTAAGATCACATAGTTAGGAACAAATTCCATATCAACACATAACAATGCATCTTTTGCTAGCAAATGTGCCATTTGACTGAGTTCTCTCTTGACATATTAAGTCTGCCAAGCAATTGGACCTTGTATGAATAGCTTATTTCCTTCACAAGATGCCCATATTTAGTAAAATTCTCCCAAGACTTATTAACAACATCAACTACTATTTTAGCATCCCCTTTTAGAATCACATTAGTCAATCCAAATATCTACAAAACAAACAAGCAGTCAATGCTGCCCTAGCTTCTGCTGAAATGGGATTTGCACAGAAATCTACAGGTGCTCTCCTAGCTACCAAAACTTCCCTAGTGAATTTCTGATCACAACCTCAATACCCATCCGAGTGTGTTCTTTCTCAACAGCTACATCCCAATTAGCCTTGACCCATGGACTTACAAGAGGTGACCAAACATGTTGGTCATATGTTCTTAAACTGTTGTGTTGCACCACCTCTACTTTGGCAATCTGAAACTCTTGTAATTGGTCCATTGTTTGTTCAACAAGTACAGAAGGATGAAGAATGAAGTTTTCATATATAACTACATTTCTCCTAATCCAAATCTTTCTCGTAATAACTATTATCTTAGCAAATTCTTATTGATCAATGGTATTACTTATATGCTCCATAAGAGACAAAAAGTCCATCTCCCAGCCACCCATCTTTTGAATTTCTCGACAGCCAAAACTCCAAACATCATCAACGGCAACACAATTTCATAAAGCATGAACCACATCTTCTGGACCTCAAATGGGACAGAGGTTAGAGTCAAGCACTTTCTTTATCACTAAATTTTCTCTTGTTGGTAAACCATTGTGAAATGCTTTCCAAATAAAAACCTTAACCACCATTGGAGTAGGTAGATTCCATGGTTTCTTCCAAAAAAATATCTCGATTATGTCTGTTAGAAGTTTCACCAGAATTTCTGTCTAGCAGCATTTTTTGTAAGTGATAAGCACTCTTCACAGAGAAAGTGCCAAAATGAGTATACAACTAAATTTGCTTATCTTCACTGTTCAGCATACTAAGGCCCCGTTTGGTTACACAAGAAATTTATAGTATGACATATGCATTAAGTGAAGATGGGAAATGCAATAGGTGGAATCTCAATTGTATAAGTCAAAGGTTTAAGAATCAATCTATCCTTCCATATAGAGATTGTAGTACCATTACCTATTCTCAGTATCATACCTTCTTGTAGTAACACTTTAGCACCTTGAATTGATCTCCAAGCATATGAAGATTGATACCCCAGTCTAGAATTCAGAAACTCTCCATGTCTGTAGTACTTTGTCTGCATAACTTTAGCTACAAGTAAATTAGGATTCTAATATAGTCTCAAGCCTTGCTTAGTAAGTAGGCCTGGTTAAGACACTCCAAATTCCTAAACAAAAATGTTGTGGACAACCGGGTTCGCGTCCTCACCGCGGCCTCGCATCCGACGTGGCAAAAAACCAAAACGACTTCGTCTTCGTTTTGGGTCTTCAAAGGGGTCCTCACCTCCATCCCATTTCATTTCCCGCAAAACACACTTCACTTCTCCCCCACGCTTCCATCTTCTCTGAATTGTTGTCTTCCTCTGAATCACTGTCTTCTTCTTCTTCTCCAAGCTGCTAACAGACCTCTCTTCTCTTCTCACCCCAAAACGAACTCCATGATTACCTTTCATCTTCTCCGAATCGCTCTCTCTTCTTCTTCTCAATCCCTATATTTCTTCTTCTCCAAGCCGCAAACTGACTTCTCTTCTCTTCTCCGAATCGCTCTGTCTTCTTCTTCACCAGAAAGTAGATTTCTTCTTCTCCAAGCCGCAAACAGACTTCTCTTCTCTTATCCGACACAAACCATGGGCTTAGTGTTTCGGGGCCTTCCTCTCCATCACATTCATCGATCTTTCTCCATGAAGCCACAGAACCACACCCACGAAGCCACTGGTCTGAAATCCCCTTCCCACAAAGTCCCGATGCCCTAACTCTAACCCTTTCAAAGTTCATAACTTTAAACACACTCCATACTCGAACTGCTACCAGCGACACAGTCGCGAGAGTGAACAGAGGAGCTAACACAGTGTTTGGCTCCCAGGTAAGGTTCCTTTTTCCAATTTTGATATCTACAATATTATATTGTAGTTCTGCTTTTTTTTATTTGGGAGTTTCTCAGATTTGGTATTGTATTGTGACTTTTTCAGATTTTGTGACTCGTAGTTTCCTAATTTATTTGAAGTTTTTGTTTAGCGGCAATACAGCTTATATGGTTTCTGAATTTCGTGAATATGGATATTCTGGAAGTGGTTGTTGGGGATTGGTTGTGTTGTTTTTAATTTAATTTTATAATTAAAGGTTGATGGTGTTATTGTTGTGTTGGTTTATAGTTTCATCATTTGTGATATATTTTATATCAAGTTTCTATATTAGCTTGACTCAGAAATTAGGTTGATTGTGTTGGTTTATGAATTTTATGGGTATGGATATTCTGGAAGTAGTTGTTGGAGATTGGTGGTGTTGTTTTTAAATTAATATTATAAGTAGAGGTTGATGGTGTTATTGATGCTATTATTGTCACTATTATTGTCACTATCATGCGAATTAAAAATAACATTGATGCATTTCTATGTCACAACCAATCTATGTTCGTGCACAAATGTTTGTGTTTCTATTATTTTTGTATATGCACCATGATCAAACCATTAATAGCGATGAGTTAAATATAGAAATTGTATATTATATTTAGATGAGAATGTGTGTACTCTGCAGATTTAATTACATGTGACTCTTCTGAATTATTGTATCTTTTCAGATATTGCATACCTATGGCCAGAGTGTCTACCCACAAGTTTCAATCTGATGCAATTCATCAGAATTAGTCATGAACCCAATTTAATCCATGTAGTTTTTTGAATTTCGCATGCAACAATTTATAAAACATCATGTTAGAATATCATCATCATCATCATCAATGTCTTCTTCATCGTTTGCAAAACGTACTTTGGGACAAGCACACTACTTCTGTAAGGTCGATGCCATATTGAGATATTCAAGTACTACAAGAAATCCAGGACGACCCTTCTTAGGGTGTCCAAATTACAATAAAGAGGTAACTACATTATTTATACATCTATCATTTGTAAATTATAGTGATGAATATGTTGTACATCTAATATTTTTGTTATATGTATAAAATGATTAGGGATTACCATACTGTAAATTTTTCAAGTGGGCAGATAGTAATGAAGAGATTAAGTTCCATCTTCAAGAATGAAACGATGAATTGTTAAGGAAGGAGAATGAGCTCAAGAAGATGCTGGACGAGGTGGAAAAGATGAAGACTTAGCTCCATAAAAGAGTGGATGAAATTGAGAAGAGAGAGCTGGTGGTATCCAATAGAGAGAATGTGCTTCTGGAACAAGAAACTGAAATGAGGTGTCGACGCATACTACTAAAAGTGTCCTGGACTTTTTTATTTGTGGTTGCATGTTACTTGATAGTATCTAAGTAATTGCTCTAGTGTTAGTACCTAAGTATTGGACTTTGTACTTGATGTAAATATATTAAGTTCAACATTGCATACTGTGTTATGCTTATTGGGTTGATCATGGGTATGGATATGATAAACTTTTACTTTTGTTTTATTTCTTAGATAGAGGATGTAATGAAGAGAAACGTTGCAGCTTGTATTTTACACAATTTAATGAAGATAAACGTTGCAGCTTGTATTTGTATGCTTGACTAGTGAATTGTTTTAAAGGAGTGCACGCTTGCATATTGAAACTTCATAGTCCAGATGTGTTCATGCTATATTAGGTTCAGGAAACTATTAGGCAGTTTTTAGACTACACACTTCCAGACAATTAGTGATTCTTTCTATTACTAGAAAATTAGTATTACTAGAAGCAATTCTTTCTAGGGAATGTCCCCGATTCAATTTGCTTCATACAACTATATATAGAATTGGGTCCAGAAAAATTCATCTATTCTTGTAATATCATACTGGATTAATGGGCACATTTTTTTGAAGAAAAAATGGTCTTTTCATGTAGTGAAAGCCGCATTAAATAGGAAGTCCTACTGGGTTCTGCAATTCAATCTTCCTGAAGAGAGGTCATTCAGTTCTTAATATTATATTAAGTGTCATATAATACAAAATGTCCATGCAACCATAAAATTCATCCATGATCTGTCCACGTAACCATAAAATTCATCCATAATCTCAATATGTAAACAAACTGTCCACGCAACCATAAAATTCATCCGTTATCAGAATGTCCCAATAACCAAATGAATGTAAAAATATCCTAATACCAACAAATGGTGTCATAATGCTCTTTAAGACACATAGATATATTTAATCATATCATTGCATCGGTTTTGATCCATACAACCCAAAATCCATCGGTTGTGATCCATCCAACCCAAAATGCATCTGTAAATAATAAAACGTATATATTAATGTAGAGTCATTATAACCAGGGACATTAAAATAAATAAAAAAATTAAAAAAAAAAAAAACTACATGCATGCTGGATGCATGGCACCAAAAAACTGCATGTTTAACACACTCCCATCTGGATGTTTAACACCAAAAAAACGTGTACATGCATGCATGTAGAAAGCTAATTCTTGTAGAAACGTGTACATAGATATACACTCGACAAAACATGCATGCAGCACTTGGGACTTTTGCATTTTTTATACACATAGATATACATGCATGCATAAGATAATTCTTGTAGAAAGTTGGGACTTTTGCACTTACACTTTCTTGACTTTAAATTACTGTTCCTTAGATCTGGGTTCCACTAATGTCAAAAGCTGTGCTTTCTGGAATGGCCTGGTCAGAAATACTTGTCAAAACCCAGCCAAAGTACAATATTTTAATAATGTGTATGTACTTATAAATATACCTGCACATGTCCAGCATTGGCCAGTTCAATCTCTGAATGGCCAAATAAAGAGCTATGTGTGCTCGATATGGGTGTATCACCTCCGTCTCCCTAATAATGAAATAACAAATTGAAAAATTGTCATATTTGCTTTTGTAAAATATAAAAGAAAATATCATATTAAAAAGATGCACCTCTTTGCATTTCCTCTTTCCGGATGCTTTTTTCGCTTTCGCTTTAACTTTTCGCATATATTTCTCCATCCTGGATGCTCTCCTTGGAGATAGGGGTCTGTCTTTCCCATGTACAATATTTGGACTACGTACTTGCCCAGAACCACCGACAATAGTTGTGCCCCCTGCTGATATTGGAACATTGGAACCCATTTGGGTGAAGGATGGGGGTTCTTGGTTGGCACGATACAACTCAATCATTGCATATAACTTAGCTTTCGCATCCTGAGTATGCTCGTTCGAACCTGCTGCAAGAGTAATCATCTGATAGCAGATATTCAACATCTCTGAATATCTATTAGTATCTGCCCGTTGTTCCCCCGCATCATAACTATTGTGGATCAACGTGTATCGTCGTTTGATATCCTTCCTCCATCAATCTAAAACATAACTATCTGGAAAAATTTAATCTCGTTACATCTGAATACGGCCAAAATGTGCCTACACAATATCTCCCTCATCTGGAATAATCCACAAGAACACTTTGCAGTTAAATCTTCTTCACTAAAGTCCACAGAATATATAACCAGCTTAGTGAACTCTACCAAATGAACTTCATCTTTTAGAAGATAAGTCTTCATTGCACCATCACTCTAATGTAACTTTGGATTCATATCGATCATGCCGGTAATTTGTTGTTGTACTTCCTTGAATTTCGAATTTGTGTACAAACCTTGAAACCTCTTCTTAATTGGAGATCTAGATATGCAGGGGGTTGTGACACTAAATGAGTGGAAGTTCACGGCATTTTCATTCTCAATATTTTTTTTCAATGCATTATCAAATTGGTCGACAAACTCTTTTAAGTTCATCTTAGCATTAACATATCTGTCAAAAAACGCCTTCATGCTCTCACTCCGCTGCGTTGTACTCATTCCAGCCCAAAAGTAGTATTTCAAGAATGCCGGAACCCAATACTTACGATCAGTGTATAAACTTTGTAACTAGGTATTTTCATGCAAATTGTACGTGGTAATTAAATCAACCCAACTTGTCTCAAACTCATCAACACTTTGGCTGTCATACACACATTTTATCAATACATTTTTCATCCCAGTTTTGTAGGAACCATAGGAACTAAGTTTTTTTGGCACTTTCTTTAGTATATGCCACAGATAGAGCCTATGTCGGGTATTTGAGAAAACAATACCAATTGCATTTTTCATCGCTCTATCTTGGTCAGTGATAATAGCTTTAGGAGCTATACCATACATACACTGCAACCAAGTCTGGAATAACCACACAAAGGTCTTTGTATCCTCACTGGAAATCAAACCTGCTCCCAAAAGAATTGACTGCCCATGGTAGTTTACACCAACAAATGGTGCTAACAGCATCCTTTTTCAGACATGTGGTGTCAAATGTGACCACATCACCGAAATATTGGTAGGCTACTCTACTACAGGAGTCTGCCCAAAGACATTCTTTAACCTCTCGTCATCATCTAAATCCATCAATACAAAAAACCCAAGATTTTTGTACTGCATCCTACAAAAATACTCTCGTAGTGCACCAACACCACCTGTGCCAAGTCATAGATGCCTTGCCTTATCAATGTAATTACGACAATCCTTTTTTCAAAAACGAAAGGTTCTCGAACCCGCCCACACCAACAACAAGAGATCCAAAGCTCTTGTTCATTCGGACACCAGCCATATCATTTGTATCTAGAACTCTTTTTACGGCATCATTCACTTCTCTATTACACCGATAGAACCGAGATTTCTTTGGACTAAGGCTGTGGTTATGGATGTTATGAACCGTAGTCAACCGAAGTTTTCCATCAGATTTTAGGGCATTAATCTTTGCCTTACATTCTGTCTTTCCTGTTGGACGTGGGTTGGCAACATTGAAAGTTCTATTACGAGCCTTCCTACCACGAGCACAAGCAAGAGTGACATACTTAATAGTTTCATCTTCTTCCCTCTCAGTCCTTTTTGTCATCACCCCAAACCCACACTTCTTACCATACTCCTTATAATAACTCACTAAATCTTCAAGAGAATTAAACTTGATCCCTTTTTTTGGCTCCTCAATAATATGATCACCATCAATTTCAACATTCTGAGATGTCCCGGCACGTGGGTCATTGGATTGCTGCAGATTTGAAAAATCCTTATTAATTTCTTCAACTGTAGAGGATGTACATGGCGCTTGAGTTTCCACACTACCAGGTCTATTAGAATCTGACCCAACTAGTATACATGTAGTGGAGCTTGTATTGATTGGCAATATTGGAGGTTCTATGTTATGTGAAAATGGGTAACCAGCATTTGACATAAATCCCGATGACCACCCAGGCACTTGTCCATTTGAGTTACATGGTGTTAGCGTAAATGGATGTTCTTTCCCATTTCCCATGCTGAGAGGCAACCAAACGCAAATCCTGGAAATTAGGAAAGAACAATACTTAAGTGTATGGAATAAGATTGATGTGCACAAAATGAGTTGTAGTGTAAGATTTACCACTATCTATGAAGACAATAGAAGCCATCACCTCTTATTCTATGAAAAATGGACATATATTTCTCAAAAATTAAAATTTGTACCTACTTCTATTTGGAAGCATACAAACATGTACATATTTGATTAGATATTAAAGACTTTGATGTAAGATTTAAAGCAGAAACTTTTTTTTTTTTTTTTTTTGTTTATTATCCAAGACAAACATCAAACCCCAACAGAATATATTATGCCTTGAGTGGGAAGATAAGTCTAATAAAGAATATACCTAATTGCACCATTACCTCATTCATGATAAAGATGAAGAAAATCTTTGTAAAATTTCTTCCCTACTATCCAAAACTATTGGTTCCCTACAAAAACAGTTGCTTCTTGTTTTGTGGTCCAAATTCATTAAACATTATTTGTTAGAATATGAAGATGAAGTGGCTACTGATATTTCCCCAATTACTAACCTATTTGCTCTAATAATTAGTTGAATTACTTACAGCATAGATACATATATATTATATTTTTTTTAATATAATTTCTTCTTATAGGGACTTTAGTAATTTTTGTTTCAGATGTGCAAACGTAAGTGCACAAACAAACCATAATAAAGAAAAGTAAATGAAAATCTGAAATAAAATTGCTACCTTCAAAGCCAACAATTTTGCTAAACTTCTTGAATTTGTGAACAATGTACAATCTCTATGCAAACTGACAGCAAACAAACGTGAAAACTGGAAGAGAAACTCTCCTCTCACTGGGACAAATGAAAATTTCAATTCAATGTAGAGTCATTTGTGAGATTTTAGCAGATCTAGCTACTGAATCTAGCTACTTCAGATGATAATATACCTGTCGATCAGTCACTCTCTCCCCCACAATGATGAACGCGACCACTCGCTCTCTCACCCACGACGACGACAACGACTCAGAGCCAACGGACTATCCCACGACAACAACAACTACTCAGAGCTAACGAACTGTCCCACAACGGCGACCGCAACAACTGACGGAAATGGAAGCTCTCGCACGAACGACCCAGCCACTGACCACCTGGAAAAGAGGAGCTCGGGATGGGGAGAGGCAACGAAAATGGAGAGGAGACTCATTTCCATTTCCATTTCCCGCTTTCTTCACATGTTTTTTTTTAATAATTAAAAAAATTGATGTGACATGCCACGTCAGGCAGGGCCACGGCGGGGGCTCAACCCCGGTTGCCCTAGAAGAACGGATTCCTAAAAGAAAATGATTTCTCTACAACATTTTGTACAACACATTATACAACAATATGTTAAATGATGAGTATTTTTGTAAAATATCTTATAAAAATAATATAATTTTATAAAAATATCCTTTATTTAACATATTGTTATACAATATATTATACAAAATATTGTGAGAATATCATTACCCAACTTATCATCGAATCACTCAAATTCAAAACGCAAACTCATAAAGTGTTAAAACGGTTCGGGTGTCCCAACTCCCAAGCACCAACGGTCAAATATCTTGCCCCTATCTTTCAAAACAAAATCAAAGCAGTCCCAAACGGTCGAATATCACCTCTCTCTCTCTCTCTCTCTCTCTCTCTCTCTCTCTTTCCATCATCAGAGACCTTACCGAATAATCTTCTACCCTAGTCTCCGTCAAAGACCATGAACCCCAACGCGATCTCCAAGGTCAGAGTTATTGTGAGGGTGCGCCCCTTTCTCCCTCACGAAATCGACGACAAGAACGGTGACCGGACACCATGTGTTTCAGTTCTTGATCAAGATTCCGATTCCGGTGAAGAAGTTTCCGTTTATCTGAAAGATAAAGAAACCAGGTGAATACCTCTTTGCTTCTCACTTACAATCTGTGAAGAAATTTTTTGTGGGTTTTGTTGTTTGAATTTGACTAGGAAAATCTTTTTTCGTTTTTGGCCTTTGATTTTAACTCTGGGCTAATGGGGTTTTTTCATTTATGGGTGTAGCCGAAACGAGTGCTACCGGTTGGACTCTTTCTTTGGCCAAGAGGACAACAATCTAGGTCGGATCTTCTGCAAAGAAGTGAGCCCGTTGATTCCGGGTATTTTCCATGGCTGCAACGCTACGGTGTTTGCCTATGGGGCTACCGGGAGTGGGAAGACCTACACGATGCAGGTTTGACAAAGCAAAAAGAAATTAACCTTCTCGCTATCTTGTGTTTGGGTACTAGAAAAACCCAGGGAAAGAAATAGAAAGAAAATAAACTTTGAAAGTAGAAGCAATTCTTCAAGTTAGTTTTCTTCCAGATAGCATTCCTTGCATTGTGGTTACCATGTTTTTCATGATTAACCAGGGTCTTCTGGTTTCCGTATAGATCCAGAAAGAACCTATGGAAAGAAACTAAAGAAAACGAACTTTGAGAACTTTGAAATTTGGAATTAAAGCTACGGCTTGTATTTTAGTGAAAAAAAAAAAAAAAAAAATCCTTTCAGTAGGGGGATTCTGCTTTTTATGAATTACTCAGAACATGGTTAATGTTGCAGGGCACTGATGAGCAGCCAGGACTAATGCCGCTGGCCATGTCTACAATTCTCTCATTGTGCCAAAGCACAGGAAACACGGCAGAGATTTCATATTACGAGGTCTATATGGACCGATGTTATGATCTTTTAGAGCTCAAAGCCAAGGAAATAGTGATCTTGGATGATAAAGATGGGCACATTCATCTACGGGGACTATCTCGGGTCCCTGTAAAGTCGATGTCCGAGTTCTCTGAGGCGCTTTGTTGTGGGATTGAGAGGCGGAAAGTAGCGCACACGGGTCTCAACGATGTCTCTAGTAGGAGCCATGGGGTGCTTGTGATTTCTGTTTCCACTCCTTCCGGCGATGGCTCTGGTGCTACTGTTATCGGAAAGCTGAACCTCATAGACCTAGCAGGTTGCTTCCACACATTTTACTTTCATGTCTGATTGTGTATGTGTGTGGTTGTGAATGTGAATCTGATCTTTCCCATTTTGATTTGTATGCATTATTTAACCAGGTAATGAAGATAATAGAAGGACATGCAATGACGGGATTCGCCTCCAAGAGAGTGGGAAGATCAACCAGTCCTTGTTCGCATTATCGAATGTGATTTTTGCACTGAACAATAACAAACCCCGAGTGCCCTACAGAGAAAGCAAGTTGACCCGTATATTACAGGACTCTCTTGGAGGAACAAGCTCTGCTTTAATGGTTGCTTGCCTTGTATGTTCTTTGACGTTGGCTTTTGTTTTTCTACCTTCCAATCCTTCACCTGCCAGTTTTTATTTGTACGAGAATTTCAAGGAAGCCTCTTTTCTTTGATAACAGAATCCGGGAGAGTACCAGGAATCTGTCCATACTGTCAGTTTGGCTGCTCGGTCGCGGCACATCTCTAATTTTGTTTCCTCAGCTCATAAGCTAGAGACCCCAAGGGACAAAGTCGACATGGAGGCCAAACTGCGTGCTTGGCTTGAATCTAAAGGCAAGACAAAGAGTGCACAACGAATTGGAGCATTCAATTCTCCTTTTATGGGCAAAACTCCCAGTTCTATGAGCTCTGTTAAGAAACCCAGTATCCATCACAGCTCTGTGAAAGCAAAGGCTACTACGAACCAAGGTCCTTGTAAGGCAAAACAAAGGTATGAATAATTTATTGAACCTTTCACAGTACACGCAGAAATAATACCCCCATTGCCTAATTGCTCAATATATGTGTAGGTTTATTCCGGTGCCTTTCACAAATTTATTCAATGATGAAGGTCAAGTTGATGCTTGCTTGGAGGTAAGAATTTGAACTTGTATAAAAGAAGTGTTGTACAGCATCATCACCACTAGAAACAGAACCAAAACAGACCATATTGTCATTGGTAACAAAAAGCGCAAAATTCAAAAAGAAAATATAGTGGCACTCAAGGTCATCAAGACTGATTTTTGTGATTGACTTGTGTCTATTATTAGAATTTGAAGATTCCAAATAATGTCTGCATAGTATGAAATATTATTGTTTATAATTTAGAATGAAAACAGGTTTATAGCTCCAGCTGACAATAAGACAAGATTCTGCTGTAACTCATCTTGTTTAAGATTTCCTGTATGATAAATATCTAGAACAGAAAAGGACTTAGAAATTTTCCAACCTTCATGCATATTAATCCTTGTTCCATTGCAGAGTGGTGTGATTGCTGCTATGCCAAACACAGAAGTGATTGAGGCTGCTGCTGATGGAATTGTGGCCAATTCAAAAATGTTTTTGCCTGGTATGTCGCAAATTGTACTATTTGGAACATTTTACCCAACTCAAATATAAAGGAGGCATTTTAATGCTTGAAATTTTTGCCTCTGAATAGATGAACCTTTGGACAAAGAGGATAATATTGCAACCATGCATTCTTCTGCCAATTGTGTTGGTTCATCCCCAGCTAAAGTGAAGAGAGATGTATTTAAGAGATCCAGAACAGTTCTTTCCCCCATAGACACCAACGTAAATCTAAAACATCTTGAGGGGCTCTCATCCACGGATCAATCATACCCAGTTTTATTGGAGCCAATTACTCCCAAAAGAGCTTTCATTGGGACATCTGCGAACAAGTTGCAAACAACTTCCACTCCACTTGATAAATTCAGTACATGGAGCTGCAATTTGAAGGTAGATTTGGACAAAAAAAACTTAGAACATACTGCGCTTCTATTTTGGATCTTCCAACTTTGATTCTTATTACTGTAAATTTTGTGCACAGAGCTCTCTTATTCAAGAGTATATTGCTTTCTTAAATACGGCCAGCAAGTAAGTTTTTTTTTTTTTTTTTTTTATTCATCTCTATTTTCCATTTCTCAACTACGTGAATTATATATTCCTTTAGGCAATTGGGCTGATCTGTGAATTGCCTTCTATCATTGCAGAGAGGAGCTACTTGGATTAAAGGTATATTTTAGCCAATTAATAGCCACAATGCAGCGTAGTAATCTGATATATTTTTGTTTTTTAACCCTCTTCCTCTTCAATATCATCCAATCCAGGGGATTGGAGAGAAAATGGCAGAATACATATCTGAACTCAGAGAAACAAGCCCATTAAAATCTGTAAGACAATCTACTAAGCTTTTGGGAAAGAAATGCAAACTCCCTTGATTATGTCTAGTAATACTGAAGTGTATTATTATATCTGTCCTTTTGCAGTTGAGTGATTTGGAGAAGATAGGCCTTTCATCCAAGCAGGTACACTACATCTTGATGTAAATTTTGAGAATTGAGTGACAAAATTTTGGTTACCAAAAGGGTAAATTTCATACTAACTTTACATTATATAATACTTGAAATAAAAACTTTTTGTAGGTTCACAACTTGTTCAGCAGAGCTACAAGAGGAATATTTGATAGAGCAGATGATGATTCAACACCCAGTTGTTCAGAGCAATTGCAAGTTGGTTCTCCTCGTTTCTAGATGATGATTGAGGTCATTGAATGTCAATGTCATTTCGAATATGTTGTTTATGCAGTAGTTGGCTCAGTTGTCTTATATTACCTCATGCGAACGAACAACTATATTCATTTAATGAAAATTATATTTCATTTAATCAAAATACTAACATTACTTTGTATAAATCACACCCGCAAAATAAGCCTTCTTTTAGAATATCACTGGCTTCAAGATCTAAAATTCAGATTTATAAATTCAGATTTAAAGTTCAACATCTCACAAGTGTAAATAATCTTTTAAAATTATATCCCTAATAAAAAGTCAAGAATTTAATCAATTTCGTAAAAAATACTTCCGAAAGTATGGGAATACAAGATCAGGATGGCATCGAAAGACCCCCCCCCCCCCCCCCCTTAAGAGATTCCCGGACATGAAAAAAAAAAAATGTAAAAATCATTTCTCGTAATGACAAACAAGCTTTAAGGATTTTTCATAACATCATTAATCGTTGGTGTGCAGGTCATTTTCTCCACCCACCATAATAATGAGTAAAATACTATTCAAATAATAGTATTCATTATTTTAATTTTTATTTTTTTTTATCATTTAAATAATTAAAAATTATTTATTATATTTTACTTATATAAATTTATAATTTAATATCACATTATAAAATAATATGATATAACATAAATAATTAAAAATTATTTATTATATTTCATTTATATACAAATCATTTAATAAAACGGATGGGGAGGCTTGACTTTGCAGTACCCATGTCCCATCGCCGATATTTTTCAAAGTTTATCCAATATATACTTTCTTTTACTTGTACAATCGATAAATCTAACAGAGAAACCAGAAGCTGAGAAAAGGAGGGTTTCATTCGCTTCTCAAAAGCTCTCTCAACTCCTTCCCACATATACCAAAGCAGAGACAGACTCTCTCCATCATACATCACTTACTGCTATCATACAAAAGTAAGAAAGCAAACACCCATGCAAACCTTAAACTAGAAAGATTTGCAGAAAGACAGCCATGGCTACGTTATTTTAATAAAAGACTCGACACGCATATATCTATCTATTTTATATGCTCACTATTTATTAGTTTTCAAATACAAGGCCATCTCTGCTTTAAAGGCTAAGATCTATCTCATTTACAATTGCAAGGGTCACAGGTGCAGTTGGATCCGCACTTGCAGCCACCATTCTCAGCTCCCACGACCATCTCAGAACCCTCATAGTGTCTGCATAATTCATGATGATCACACGCTAAACATTAGTGTTTTGTCCGAAATAACAATGATTTGGAGATTTCAAATAATATACATACGTCTTCTGGGGAGCAACACCAACGATAAGGGTCTCGGTGGTCGTGCTCTCCAAGTAGCTCAGGTCAGGGTACATCTTGCATCTGCAGCAGCAGCAGCAGCAAAATTAAAAATCCACAAACCCATAAATTCATACATGTTCAGGAAAGAAATATGTTAAAAAAAAAACTAGATTTGTTCTCAAAACAGTCATGAGATATGGGAAAGAAATTTGGCATAATGAAGGTGAGAAACATATAATCATTTCTTGGTTCCTTTTGCATATTGCATGCAAGCGCCCATCAGACCATTCATCTCCAAAAGTTTTATTTTTTCCTTTATGATTTAAAAAAGAGGAAGATCAACGTTGAACAAGCTCTCTGATCCAAAAGGAACTGAGAGACTCATGAGGAATATGTACAACTTCCAACCTAGATCTTACCGAACAAGAACCCATCATGAACATGCGAAGTGATCAATTTTCAAACACAACAAAATAGGCATCAACGTTTGAGACAAAAATGCCTAGGAAATACAGAAGGTTACCCTCCACAGCCAGAGCCGCACTTGCAGCCAGAGCCGCAGCCACAGTTTCCTCCGCAGCACGACATTTTCTTCTGTATTTTTCAGAAAAGAGAAAGCAGAACCAAAGATTGATACAACCGAGGGAAAGTAATAAAGATGATCAACTTGAAGTTGGGTAGGCAGAACGAGTTTGAGGGGAAGACCCATGACCTCAATTTATAACGAGGTCGTGTGGAATATCCACCGTCCACATGTTGAGATCGTAGTTCGTGGTTATCCATGCGTATAGCTCCAAACCTTTCTTTCACTCGCCATGCTCCACGTATCCGTCGCTTTCATCTCTCGTCTTTCCTGTCGTATACACACGGACAAGACGCAGTAGATATTTCTAGGGTGTTCTACAAGCGTACGTTCTCTCTAGTCTTGTCCACCATCCGCTGCCTGTGGATCACTAATCTCACTTAGGGAACATAATTCCATTTTTTTTTTAAGATGCGATTTAAATAGTAAGTTAAAATGGGAAAAAATTGGGATAGAGTCGAAGTGCCTATCTTCAACCTCCAACTCTGATTGGGTTTAAAGGTTAAAACAATCTCTAACTCCGATTAGACTCGAAGTTCGAAGCTTAGAGTCAGACCTCAAAATTTCGAATAGAGTAACAACTAGACTTTTTCAGGTTCAATTGACCTACTCAGGCCCAATTGCCCTACTAATTGGCCCAATATTAACTATTGTTTAGTGTTTAATAATGTAAGAAATAATTTAAAAAATCTAAAATACTATAAAAAAATAAGTTAAAAAGTTAAAATTTAAATATAATAACTAAATTAAACTACAAATCGAAAACCATAAATTTAAATTTAAAACTACAAATTGTAATAAATTTAAATTTACATCACCAAAATACTAAATAATGTCATAGATTAATTCAAATGTGAAATAGCCACAATGGCCAATGCCCCGCATCAATCTTGGACAATCCATGCATTTGAGCCGATGACTCGATAGTGATTTACAATTTTCCTGTATGAAGTTTTAACTTTTATTGATCAGATAAACTATCTTTTCTTTAGTCATTTAACTATAAACTTCTAAACTATTAGCCAAGATTCCAAGTGATATTATGAACTCACCTCCACCTCTAACTCTGATGAGTTTTGCATGATGGTAATCATCCCGCGGTGTGTCAGTCTCAGACTCTCAGTCATCCACAATTAGTCTGAGATTCACAGCTACGTCTACAAAATTATATAAATTATAAATTAAATAATAAAAACATTAAAATTATGTAGATAATTATTTAAAATCATAAAATTACCTGATTCAAGCATATAGCTCTTGGCATCAACGGTATCTACTCCAATGAGTATTGAACTTAACTAGTTCTGTGTGCAAACAAGGGTCTCGGCAGTGGTCGGAGACAATAAACAACGATAAGCATCAGAGGCATGACCTTCGGTGCTAAACGCCGACTCAGAGGTAACAATGAACGGCTAGTGCATCCCTGGCTATTCGGGAAATGATTGGAAACTTGTTAGAATTCATCTTCCACCAAGTTATTATCTGGAATGTATCACAAGGTGCCTCGATATCTTCCAGAAAGTAACGCTCAACCTAAGACTTACACGGCATAATATTCATCAATGCATGGGTTTGATGATACTGTCGTAGCCGTAATAAATTTGAACTTTGTGCATGTGTGTCCTCCCAGGAAGATGTCGAGCTGGTAGGGCGAGACTCAAGAGGAGCTATCACCTTCGGTTGAAGACTGACCACTGTTGTTGTAATGACTATATAAATAATCAATATCATATTTAAGTGATCCGATAAACTTTTTAGTGTCCTTATCACCGATGACATCCCTAATCCAATCTTCTACAATCGCCAACTTATATCGGGGTCAAGGATCGCAGCCACAAATAATGATCTATTTATCTTCTCCACGCCCCCCTCCCCCCAATATTTATTATATTTAATTTTTATCCTCATAGTCATTGCATGAGCCAAACCCACACTGTCAACACAACTCTCTTGCAAGTGGTCATAAAATCCCAAGAGCTCCTCGAAGTACATGGTCGTAATAAGATATTTTGTTCCAGATATCTGTATGGTTATGTCATAAAATAGTTTAAAAAATAATCAACTGTGTCCAACGTACCGAGCTCACTTCTCCCCCCAACTGACTCTAGCAAAGCATATCTTATGCCTTCATCCTCGACCTTTATTCACTCGAACATTATTTGGTGCTTCTGTGCTAAATCCAACATAATGTATATAGAATTTCATCGAGTCGGAACATCCAGTTGCAACATATTAGAAGATGGGATCATAAGTTGTTCGTCTATTTTCTTAAATTGGCGGAGCCATTGGGAGGAAGCCCTCACATATCTCATTAGGTTCTGGACTTTAATAATGGATTCATCAACCTCCTTGAACCCCTTAGAAACTATGAGGTTGATGATATGGGCACAACATCGAACATGTATAAGTTGATTCTCACGAATGATATCCTCATTTATCGTTGCATTTCGTTTGAACCAATCAATGATAGTGTCATTCGCACTAGCATTATCAACCGTGATACAAAGTATTTTTCTGATCCACAATCCTTTATATAGTCATCTATCTCCTTGTCAATAGATGAACCCTTGTGATCAACAATTTTTTGAACCCGATAATCCTCTTCTGTAGTGTCCACTCACTATCAATGAAGTGTGTTGTGATACACATGTATCCCACATTCTGTAGGGATGTTTATGTATCAATGGTAAATGACACTCTGTCCAGTGACAACAAACATTTCCTTCATTGCTGCCTTCTCCTTGGCATTCCTCTTCAAATAGTCGCTCATCACAGCATATCGTGAAGGCGTGGGAAATCATGGCTCTAAAGTATGCACAAATTTGCAAAAGTCTGCCTTTTCAAATATAGTAAAAGGCATCTCATCAGTGATGATCATTTTCACAAGAACATATCTCAACATTTTTTCACTTTATTCATGGATTGATAACTTCCTAATCTGCGTGCCATCAATGGCTGTAGAAGTCTCGTAACTCAGCTTCGTCTGATCAGTTACTATTAGCCCTTTGTGTATCTTATACCGCTGGCAGCCCGTAAGATGTGCTATTAATACTGATGTGCCTTACTTCTTCGAATGACAACCGCATAGTTGCCTACAATGGCATCGAGTTTGCGGGTTCTCACAATCACTGAGAACTTTGGTGAAATCTTTCCATATCCACAACCTTTTTTTACTAGGTCGTACTGGTAAATCGGCCTCAACATTCATAAACTGCTCCTCCTCATTAAACATATCTACGTCTTCTATATCTATTAGGATTCGACTATTTGCACGGAAAGTAGCTGCTTTAGATGGGGGTCTACAACCTAAAGTACCAGTTGGTGACGCCAATGGTTGTGTGTCATCCTCTTGTGAAGACTCGCGTTGAGAATGAGATTATGTAGCATTCATAATTTGAATAAATAATTTGAAACAATTAACAAATAGCCGTTATTTTAAATATTATGATAATTATCTACAAATTTGAAATACATTGAAAAGGAAAAAAATATGTGTCTAGTCGTGTTTATGGTTTTAAAAATAAATAAAACACAAAAAAAAAAATGAACGTCCGCTCGAGCCAAACTCGAGTGAATGCTTGAGCGAACAATCTGTGTGATGTTCGCTCGAGCCACACTCGAGCGAAGGCTCGATCGAACAATCTGTGTGACGTTCACTCGAGCCAAATTCGAGCGTCACTCGAACGAACCTCATCTCGAACAAAAAAAATCTGATTTTTACAAAATCTAAATCTCTCAATTCTTAAATTTAACAGCCTAAAAATCAAAATTATTGAAATAAAAATAACAAAGAAGCTGAAATAAACAACAAATCATACACATTTCACAAAGGAAGTCACAAATCAAATTTCACAAATCACATTTACAATTACATGGAGGAACAACAAATTTATTGGAGGAGGAAGTTAGAAATCATTCTTACAATTACTCCGATGACAGCAGAGTCGCAAACGGCGATTGAAGGTGAACTTCCTTGTGCGAAAGTTGAAAGTTGTTGTTGCTGTGTGCGAAAGATTCAAAACTAAAAGTTGAAAGTGAGGGGGAAGGACCCCCTTCTTTCACAAAACGACGTCATTCCACTTTAAGTGAAACAACGTCGTTTCGTTCATGTGTTTTGTATAAAACAGTCGAAGTTCGGATTTCAGATTTCAGAGCCCACTCTGAATTTCGCAAATTCCAACTCCATTGAAATCGAAATCTCGTCGGAGCTCAGACAGAGGTTGGAGGGAGGAATTTTTACATGGCCCAATAGATAAGATAAATTAAGTTAAAAGTTAAAAGTTGAATAAAATATTTTTAAAATATTATTTTTAATATTATTATTATTTTAATATTTGAAAAATTGAATTATTTATTATATTTGGTGTGAAAATTTAAAAAATTGTAATAATAAAATAAGATGAGATAAAATACTTTCATGACTTTTCACCTATAAAATTGTAATATTATATTTCTACTAATCATTACTTTTCACCGACTTTTTACTACTATTTAATATTCTATTATTACTTTTTCACTACTATTTACAAACATTCTCAGCACTTCTTAGATATTTTCATTATCCAAACCTAGTCAAGATTTGTTTGGGAACCAAACTATTTTTAGACTATTCCACTATTATTTATAAATAGTTTACTATTATTTATAAATAATTCATTATTATTCATAAATTATTTCAGTACTATTCACAAATGATTTAAGATACTCTTAACATCTAAATTTGAGTTAAGAAGTTTTATGAAATTGAAAAATGAGAGAGAAAAAGTTGAATAAAAATATATAAAATAAAAATATTGTTAGAGTATAATTTTTATTTTAAGATTTGAAAAAATTGAGTTTTTTTTAATATTTGTTTGGAAGTTTAGAAAATTTTTAATAATTAGGTAACGATTAAATGAAAAGGTTAAAAATTAAAAAATATTTATATTTAGATGGTGTTTAAATGTTAAGATGAGATAAAATAAGATGAGATGAATTGAGATCATATGTGAAATCAAACAGAATTGTTTAGATGTTAAGAGTATTTCATATTATTTATAAAAAAATTAATAAATAGTAGTAAAATAATAATAAATAATTTATAAGTAAAAATAAATTAGTTATAAATAATAGTAAAGTAATACCAACAATAAGAATTATATTTCTTTTTTTTTTTTCTCTCTTTAGGAGAAATCATGGCTGTACAATTAAGGTCATGTCGAAAATGATATTATTCCTTAATTCATGACAAGTCATGATCGTCTGACATGTGAAAAGTGAAGGAAATAAATGATCATTAGTGGCTGAAATATATCCTCTTTATTCTTTGAAAACGTCGTGGATGCGTTGAAAACTTGGTTTTTTCTAGGCAAAGTTTGTTATGATGGGCGCAGTGTCTTCTCCTCTTCCTATATCAATTCATTTAATTTATTTTATTTTTTAATATCATCTATATATAAATATTTTTTATTTTTTATTTTTTAATTTTTTATTTAATCATTATAATTTTATTTTAAAATTATATTATAATAATATTTTAATTTTATTTAATTTTTACTCTCTGATCTTTTCTAAAATTTAATAAAGAGTAATACTAGTCTCATCGCTTTTGATAGGTCTTAGTGTTCGTATTTTTTTTGTCTTTTTAACTTTATGATTAAAAAAATATTTTTTAATTATATTATAAATTTTTATAAAATAAATATTAAAAAATATTAAAAAAATACATATAAAAAAATAAAAATAAAAAACACATCAAAATAACTAACAATAACTCCAGAAAGTTACTAGCTATAGCTGTAGTATTAAAAAATATATGCAAAATAAAAAAAACAATTATGCATAGCATCGACCAACGTCTTAATTCAAATTCACAAATATTTTATTACCATTTATAAATTTCTCTGTTCATTTCACGTGACGTCTCAACAATGGAAGCCAGTTTTGATGGTTCTGCATCAGAGAAAAAACCAGGCACGAGACCGTGAGGTCCGTGACCACCTCTCACGTCTGTATCACTGAGTTGGCAAAGGTCCACCGACAGTACTCCTCCCATTATAAAATGGTACTGATCTTCCCCTCCACCTCTTAACAGTTGCGTACTGGGAAGAAAGGGCTGTGCTTTTTCTTGCATGGGGGTGGGGTACATTGATTGGTAGAAGGAAATGTTTATTATGCCGCCTAAATGATATCATTTGGTTTGACCGCTCCGTTTTTTTTTTTTTTTTTTTTTACTAAATGATGAAAAAAATAATTTTAAATATATTGATATAATTTTTTATTTTTTAAAAATATTTAAATATATTAAAAAAATATGAATAAAAAAATAAAAATAAAAAAAAACTAATTTTATAATTAACGGTCAAACCGTGCGGTGCTAATCGGGCGGCTGAGTAGCACCGCTCTTAGTAAAATATCTAATAGAGCATATCAAAGTACTTTAAAACAGAAATGCTAAACGTCGTGAAAATGTGTCCCGAAAGTGTATGTCGAATTTTCTTTTTTTTAGTTAGTGATTAAAAAAGTATTTTTTAATGATGTTATAAATTTTTTATTTTTTTAAATATTTATGATGATTAAAAAAATATATAAAAATAATAATAATAAAAAGATGAAATGTACTTTTCAAAACATACATTCTGAACAAATTTTCGATAGGTGTAGTGTTGCTCACCTTAAAAAGCTTTCATATTCTTGTTTCAAATATAAAAATTTTTGAGAGAGTGGAAGAGGAATATGGAGATATGAGTGCACGGTATTTGATCATTTATAAAGAAAAAATCTATTCATAATTTCAATTTCTATCATCCTATAATATGACATTAAATGATAAGTTTACAAGTAAAATATAATAAATAATTTTCAATCACTTAATACAACATCATAGGATGATGAAAGTTAAGATGATGAGTAATATTACTCATTTATAAATAAAGTGACTATGATAATTTTTTAACTATTTTTTTTTTTAAATTTATTATGCATCAGCCATTATTCACTTTCACACTTCACATCTATAATTTTTTCATGAAGTATTGAGAGTATTTTTTATAAGATATATGATATTTTTTATAAAGTGTAGAGTGTGGAGTAATAAATAGTAACCGATAAGAAGAATTTAAAAAAAATATATGCTTATCCCAAGCTTAATGAACATTTGTCATTTTTATAAGTTATTTGGAGGAAATTTCTTTCAAATTAATTAGAAGAAAAACTCTATTCTTCATGGACTACTAACCTTTTATTATCCCTGAAAATGACAATATTAAGGCTTCGTTTGGAAGTCAAATTCCTCTCAATTCATCTCAACTCATTATTACAATTTTTTCAGATTCCAACACAAAATATAATAAATAATTCAAAATTTTCAAATCTCAAAATAATAATAATATTAAAAAATAATATTCTAATAATATTTTATTATCTCAACTCAATTCAACTCAACTCAGTTCAACATCCAAACACAGCTTAAAAGAGTGCTGCTAGACTTTATCCTAGCTTTGACAGCTGGGCGTGCGGCTAGCATAAATGTGGGTTTTTATTTATTTATTTCATATTTTTAAATATTTTTAAAAAAATAAAAAATACATCAATACACTAAAACTCAATTTCTTAATTATTAAATAAAAAAATAAAAAATAAATAAATATATAAACTGTCAAAATGAGAAGGTAAAGTGAGGGGATAAAGTAGCATTTTACATATTAAATTTAAGGAAAATTATTCCTATGAGCCCATAGCCGCAGCACACCTCATGTGCTACAATGTAAAAAAAAAAAAAATTTGTGTGGTGTGCTGCGGCTACAGGTTGATGCGTAGCTTTGCTCTAAATTTAATCCGTCAATGTTACACGCTATCTCATACTTTAGCATAGTGTCCATGAAAACGAGACAACTCCCACTTCATATAATGAAAAGATTCCAATCCATAAAATAATAGAGTGGGGCTACTCTGCCGCCCCACTCTTACCGCCTAGCAGGTTTTTTTTTCATATTTTTTAATATATTTAAATATTTTTAAAAAATAAAAAATATATACTAATATACTTAGAATTACTTTTTTAATCACTAAATTAAAAAATATATATATATTTTTGACCAACGATCATGTGGAGCGGTTAAAAGTGGAGGGCAAAGTAGTTTTATTCAAAATAATATAGAGGCTTGAAAGCCCCATCTGGCTACATCCTAATAAACGTTTTCGTATTTGGTATTAATTTTTTAATTTTTGTGGCAAAAATAATATGATCTCACTGAACAAGCCCAATCAATTACTAGAATAAAAGTAACAATAATAAATGGAGCCCCAAATGAAATAACTATACTAATGTAGTCCCATACTTTTTAATCTTGAAAAATGACTTATACAATTTCGAAGTGTGCAACTATCGTGCATTTTTTACCAAAACAAAAATGTGTAAATATGAAAGTTACAAAAAAAAATTTAATTTTTAATAATGGGTCTCCTTTTTTTTTTTTTTTCAAAGAGAATGGCTTGCACATCCTATCCAACATTATTCTATGATAAATATTTAAATTACAAATAAATTACATAAAAATAAACAGACAAAATGTCGTGACTTGATATGATACATCAGATTTTAAAGTTATTTTTATCGTAGAGTTAATTTAACAAATCATATGAAGTCACGTTAATTTATAAATTTATTTTTGTGTAATTCCTTTATATTGTAACACTGACATTGTCAACCGTGATACAAAGTACTTTTCTGATCATTGATCCTTTATATAGTCATTTATCTCCTTGCCAATGGATGAACTCTTATGATTAACAATTTTTTTGAATCCGATAATTCGATTCTGTAGCATCCACTCACTATCGATGAAGTGGGCTGTGATACACATATAACCCACATTCTGCATGGAGGTCTATGTATCAGTGGTAAATGACACTCTCTGTCCAGTGATGACAAATATTTCCTTCATTGCTACATTCTCCTTAGCATTCCTCTTCATACAATCTCGCATCACAGTATACCGTGAAGATATAGGAAATCGTGGCTCTAAAGTGTGCACAAGTTTGCGGAAGCCTGCCTTGTCAACCGTGGTAAAAGGCATCTTATCAGTGATGATCATCTTCGCAAGAACATCCATCAATATCTTCTCACTTTATTCAGGGATTGATATCTTCCTAATCTACGTGCCATTAGTGGCCGTAGAAGTCTCATAACTCAACTTTGTCTGATCAGTTACTACCAACTCTTTGTGTATCTTATATCGCTGATAGCCTGTAAGATGTGCTATTAATACTGATGTGTCTTGCTTCTTCGAATGACAACCGCATAGTTGCCCACAATGACATCAAGCCTGCGGGTTCTCACGATCACCGGGAACTTTGGTGAAATGTTCTCATATCCGCGACCTTTTTTTACTAGGTCGTACTAGTGGATCAGCCCCAACATTCATCAACTCCTCCTATTCATTAAGCATATTTATGTCTTCTATATCTATTGGGACTTGACTATTTACATGGGAGGTAGTTGCTCTAGATGGGGTCTACAACTTGAAGCACCAGTTGGTGGCGCCAACGGCTGTGCGTCATTCTCTTGTGGAGACTGGTGATGAGAATGAGATGATGTAACATCTATTATTTGAACAAATAATCTGAAACAATTAACAAATAATCGTTATTTTAAATGTTATGATAATTATCTACAAATTTGAAACACATTAAAAATGAAAAAATGTGCCTAATTGTGTTTGTGATTAAAAAAATAAAAAATAAAAAAAATGAACGTATGCTCGAGCCAAACTCGAGTGAACGCTCTAGCAAACAATCTGTGTGATGTTTGCTCGAGCCACACTCGAGCGAAAATTCGATCGAACAATCTGTGTGATGTTTGCTCGAGCCAAACTCGAGTGCTGCTCGAGTGAACCTCATCTTGAACAAAAAAATCCGATTTTTACAAAATCTAAGTCCCTCAATTCTTAAATTTAACAACTTAAAAATCAAAATCATTAAAATGAAAACAGCAAAGAAGTTGAAATGAACAACAAATCATATACATTTTACAATTATACGGAGGAACAACAAATCTATTGGAGGAGGAAGTTAGAAATCATTCTTACAATTACTCTGATAACGACAAAGTCGCAGACGACAACTGAAGGTGAACTTCCTCGTGTGAAAGTTGAAAGTTGTTGTTGTTGTGTGCGAAAGCTTCAAAGTTGAAAATTGAAAGTTGAAAGTGAGGAGGGAAGAATGGGGTCCTACATTTTGGATCTCCTTCCTTCATGAAACGATGACATTCCACTTGAAGTGAAACAACGTCATTTTGTTCATGTATTTTTTTTTTTGTAAAAATAGTCGGAGTTCGGATTTCGGAGCCCATTCTGAATTTTGCAAATTCCAACTCCGTCGGAGTTGGAGTCGGTGTCTCGTTGGAGCTCAGATAGAAGTCGGAGGTCAGAGTTTTTGTCCACCCTTAGAGAGGAGATAAATTGAGATGAAAGTTAAAAATTAAATACAATATTTTTAAAATAATTATTTTGAGATTTGAAAAAGTTGAATTGTTTATTATATTTTATGTAAAAATTTAAAAATATTATAATGATAAAATAAGATAAGATAAAACTTTCATAAACTGGGCTAAGTGTCTTTAAACTTGATAGGAATATATCTTCGCCCTAAATCTCATTCCAGAAAGTGCAGAAATTCGTCTAACATGAATTTCCCTTTAATTATTCCAGAAAGTGCAGTAATTCGACTAACATGAATTCGTCTAGTAGATATTTGAAGAATAACATCATATGAAAATTTTATGAATGATAGTAAAATGGTTTATGAATAGTAATAAAATAATTTGAATTAAATATTTATTAAGTTTTGGAAAACGAGGGAAAAAAGTATTGAATAAAAAATATTATAAAATTAAAATATTATTAAAATATAATTTTTTTATTTGAAAAAGTCGAATTATTTTTTATTTGAAAATTTGTAAAAGTTGTAATTATTATTTTAAAAAATTTTTAATGATTAGTTTGAAAGTATTTATATTTAAATGATGTTTATGAATGAAATAAGATGAAATAAGATGAGATAAGATGTGATGATGTGAAATATGTTTCTAAACATCCCTAACTATTAACATAAATTCCCTTTTAATTATTTGCAACTTGAAGAATAGAGATTTAGGATATGTTTGGGAATCAAACTATTTTCAGACTATTTTATTACTATTTACAGATAATCTAAGATACTATTAACATTCAAATTTGAGTTAAGATGTTTAATAAAATTTTGGAAAATGCGAGAGAAAATTGAATAAAAATATTATAAAATTAAAATATGTTAGAATATAATTTTTATTTTAAGATTTTGGAAATTTGAGTTTTTTTTTTTGAGGTTTAGGAAATGAGAATTTTTGGAATTTTTAGTTTTAGATAAAAGTTTAAAATATTATTTTTTTAATAATATTATTATTTTATGATTTGAAAAAGTTAAATTATTTATTATATTTTGAGTAAAAATTTGAAAAAATTGTAATAATGAAATGAGATAAGATGAGATTATAATTTTGTATCTCATCTTGATTGCCAAACTTATCATAATTAGGTAGCGATTAAATGAAAAAAATTAAAAAATTGAAATTAAAAAATATTTATATTTAAATGATGTTTAAATATTGAGATGAAATTATGATATAAAATGAGATGAGATAAATTGAGATCACATGTAAAATCAAATGAAATTATTTGCATGTCAAAAGCATTTCATATCATTTATAAAAAAGTAATAATAAATAATTTATAAATAAAAATAAATTATTTATAAATAATAATAAAGTAATACCAACCATAATAATTATATTTCTTTATTTTTTTTTTTCCTTTGGAGAAACAATTATCGTACATTAAGGTATATTATTCCTTAATTCAAGACAAGTCATGATCGTCTGACATGTGAAAAGTGAAGGAAATAAATGATCATTGTGGCTGAAATATATCCTCTTTATTCTTTGAAAACGTCGTGGATGCGTTGAAAACTTAAGTGGGCCAGAGAGAAGATCTTATCCTCTTCAAAGTTGATGGTGGATGGAAAAATGAACAGACTCTCCCTCATTGTCATGGCCAACATCCATCGTTTTGAAAACTTGCTTTTTTCTGGGCAAAGTTTGTTACGATCGCAATGTCTTGGCCGCGTTTACTATCAACTCATTTTATTTTATTTTATTTTATCTCATTTTATTTATTTTTTAAATATTACTTAAATATTAATATTTTTTATTTTTTAATTTTTATCTAATCATTATAATTTTTTTAAATTTCTAAATAAAACAAAAAACAATTTAATTCAAATCTTAAGAAAAAAATTATATTATAATAATATTTTAATTTTATAATAATTTTATTTAATTTTTTCCCCCTCGTATGTCGTCTTTTCTAAAATTTGATAAAAAATAATGTTAATCCCACTGCTCCTAGCTTTCATTGGAAGCTACCGCTCGCATTTTTTTTATTTTTTTTTATTTTATGATTAAGAAAATAATTTTTAATAATATTGTGATTTTTTTTTAAATATTTAAAAGTGTTAGCCATAGCTCTCAAACAATTACCAGCAATAGCTGTAATATTAAAAAATATATGCAAAATAAAACAACAAAAAAAAAAAAAAAAACAATTATGCGTAGCATCGTCCAACGTCTTAATTCAAATTCACAAATAATTTTATTACCATTTATAGATTTATCTGTTCATTTCATGTGACGTCTCAACAATGAGAGCCAGTTTTCATGGTTCTACATCAGAGAAAAAACCAGGCCGAGACCGTGAGGTCCGTGACCACCTCTCACGTCTGTATCACTGAGTTGGCAAAGGTCCACCGACAGTACTCCTCCCATTATAAAATGGTACTGATCTTCCCCTCCACCTCTTAACAGTTGCGTACTGGGAAGAAAGGGCTGTGCTTTTTCTTGCATGGGGGTGGGTTACTTTGATTTGTAAAATATCTAATGGAGCAGATCGAATAACTTCAAAGCTTTCATATTCTTGTTTCAAATATAAAGATTTTTGAGAGAGTGGAAGAGGAATATGGAGATACGAAGTGTACGGTATTTGATCATTTATAAATGAAGTGACATGATAATTTTTTAATTATTTTTTTAAATTTATTATACATCAATCATTATTCACTTTCACATTTCATATTTATAATTTTTTTTTTTATAAAATATGAGGGTATTTTTTTATAAGATATATGATATTTTTCATAACATGTGAAGTATAAGATATATAGTGAAAAATAGTGACCGATAAGAAAAATAACAATATTAAGGCTTCGTTTGATAATCCTCGAAAACAATGATATTAAGGCTTTGTTTGGAATCTAAAATCATCTCAACTCATTTCAACAACTTATTTAAATTTCAATACAAAATATAATAAATAATTTAATTTTTTCAAATTCTAAAATAATAATAATATTTAAAAATAATATTCTAACAATATTTTATCATCTCAACTCAATTCAACTCAGTTCAACATCTAAACGTAGCCTAAAAGAGTTCTGGTAGGCTGCTGTCCAGTTTTGACAGCTGGGCATGCTGCTAGCATAAATGTGAATTTTTATTTTTTTTCATATTTTTTCAATATATTTAAAATTAAAAAAATATATCAATATACTAAAATTTATTTTTTTAATCATTAAATGAAAGAAAAATTAAAAAAAAATTAAATACACCATTGGGTAAAATGAGGAGACAAAGTGAGGAGATAAACTAATATTTTACATATTAAAATTAATCCGTCAATGTTACACGCTATCTCATACTTTAGTATAGTGTCCATGAAAACGACACTACTACTTCATATAATGAAAAGATTCCAATCCATAAAATAATATAGGGGCTTGAGAGTCCCATCCAACTACATCCTATTAAACCTAATTTTTGTGCGTTTTGTTATGAAAAATGATAGAGTTCCTATCTGTCTATTATTTATTTATTATTTTTTTTTGTATTTAATTTTTTTAATATTTAATTTTACTTAATGGTTAAAAAAGTGACTATTAATAAAATTATGTATGTTTTTTTAATTTTTTCTTAATGATTAAAGATGTTAAAAAAATACTTAAAAGAAAATGATAAAAAAATAAAAACACTATAAATAATAAATACGTAGTAAAAGGATAGTAACCCTATCACTATCCTTTCGTATTTGGTATTAATTTTTTAATTTTTGTGGCAAAAATAATATGATCTCACTGAACAAACCCATGCAATTACTAGAATAAAAGTAACAATAATAAATGGAGCCCCAAATGAAACAACTATACTAATGTAGTCCCGAACTTTTTAATCTTGATAAATGACTTATATTTAAGAGGGTGCAAGTATCGTGTATTTTTTTTAAAAAAAAATATGTAAATATGGGAGTTGTAAAAAAAATTTAATTTTTAATAATGGTTCTCCTTTTTTTTTTTTTCCCAAAGAGAATAGCTTGCACATCCTATCCAACATTATTCTTTGATAAATATTTTAATTTCAAAGAAATTACATAAAAATAAATCTATAAAATGTCGTGACTTGATATGATACGTCAGATTGTATAGTTATTTTTATCGTAAAGTAAATCTAACAAATCGCTTGAAATCACGTTGGTTTATAAGTTTATTTTTATGTAATTCATTTATATTGTAGCACTTCTCTTATTGTAGCACTAGTAAAACGTTTGTTTTGAGTACAAAGTGCAGATTGTACTAGGTTAAAGGAAATCGGGCCTATGAGCGATGTAAAATGTTCAGTACAAATGCAGCTTTGTACTACAAGAAAAAAAAGAAAGAAAGCAAGCCAACGCTGAGATATTAAATTCAAGACTCCATGATTACTGATGAAAATGTTGGGGTCCTACATATTATGGGGCTCGATCAATCGAGAAGAAATGAACCTCAAATCAAGTAGATCGACCACACCGAGTATGCCTGACCTCATGCATTTCTCAAATGTTTAAATCAGTACAAATGATTCCTTCTCCCACATTGTATTCTTGCCAACAGATCTTATTCTAACATATTTAAGAATATGAATTTACCTTAAACTATTAGTATTAGTCACTTAAGAATTTGTTGTATTTTCTAGTGAAACGGGTTGGGGTCTAAGCAATAGCTCAAACTCGACTTGAGAGTGACAGCAGCTCCCGCTGTCTAGACCCTCCTATCCTTTTCCAAGCAGATAAGATGCTATTATGGTCAAGTATCGTTAGAATAACATCAAACCTTATCCTCCTCCATGATCATAAAAATATGTATTCAATTGCATAGGAATGTATCTGCAAACTGTTATGTTCATGACTTTGAGATGCGTACAGGTTAGGTAGATGCCTTTAGGATGCAGCAGTTTTTATATATATTTTTTGGGATTCGGAGTTTATTTAGAATCGGTGTGTGGGTCTTGTTTATTTCAATAAAATTGCAGCCTAAGTGGAATGATGCACTTCTGGAGATGTTTAGAATCAACTATGTTGGAGCCTCCCCATACATCACGTGTTTCCCTTCTTCCTACCACCCAGTGGGTTTCCCTCATCCATATTGTGTCCACTACAGGTATAATCGGTTCAGTTTTAAATAAAATTTAAGACCAAATTGATATACACCGGTTTTATATTTTCAAAAACTGATTCCACATTTGTTACCACCCTAAATCGGTACTTTTAATTTTATCGATTTCGATCCGGTTCAGTCCGATTTTTCAGTTTTAATATACCATATACTATATATAATATTATATTATAGTATATAATACTATAGTGATAATATATTATAGTATATTACAATATATAGTGATATAGTATTAGTATACCTATTAATTTGCACTATATAATATTATTATAACTATTAATACAATAGACTAGTGATATAAGATTTTAAAATTTAATATTATATTAATTAGTAATTTATTATATAATACAAAACTATTTTATATATAATTATATATTATATATGAAAATTATATACAATATAAAAAATTATAATATATATATATGAACCAGTTCGGTTTGATCTGATTCTGTTTTAGAAAAAGAAAAATCAGAACTGAACCGATTTTGACCGGTTTTAAGAAAAATAAAACGAGTACCAGACCGAACCAATGGGACTAAATCCACTGCTTCGGTCTGATTTACTGGTTCACTGATTTTTTTTTTTACACCCCTAGTGTCCACGTAGGTGGGAAAGTTATTATTTAACTCACCACCATTACAACTTAACTTCATAAAAGTTAATTAATCATCCATGAGAAAGTTAAAATAAGAATAGTGAAAAAAGTGAACGTACAAAAAAAAAAAAACTCTCGTCTCTTTCTATAATTTTTTAGAGCAATTATCTAGATCTCTTGATCTTGAAGCATGAAATTTTTTTAGAAACTTTAGTAGCCTCTTAAGCGACGTAGAGGTGCAAGTAATAAAGTGACGTAGACTGTAAGACGAGCAAAAATCTAGACTTATGAGAATTCCGCTCCTTAAGATAATTTGAATTAACCTTATTTAACAATTCTCTTATGAGCTTTACCAATACTTCATCTGCCAAAGTTGAATATAACAATATAAAGAAATTGTAGTAATTTGGGTAATAAGATAAGATAAGAAATTCTCAATACTTATCAAAACTTCTCATAATTTATTTTTTAAATATCATTCAAATAAAAAATACTTTTCAATTTCAAATTTGTAACTTTTTCATCTAATATTACCTAATTATTACAACTTTTACAAATTTCAAAACAAAACACAAAAATCAATACAATTTTTCAAACTTCAAAACAAAAATAATATTTAAACAATTTTTTAATTTTATTCAATCTTTTTTCTTATTTTCTAATAATATTTAATTCAAACTATTTCACTATTATTTACAAATTATTTTATTACTATTTAAAAAATTTTAAAATACTCCAAATATCTAAACCAGGCTAAAGTATTGTTCTAAGCAGCAAAAAATGCTGGTATAGACTTTTACTCTGAACATTCAACCAAATGAGGTGACAAAAAGCACAATATATAGTAGATTAATTAAATCTAATGACATTGGCTTTGTAATATTGCATGTTTCATTAAAAAAATTTTAAATACATAAATTTCGCATAAATTATTTGTAACAAAATAGGTCATATTTTAAAATAATATTTTTTTACACTTTTTTAAGATGGAGTCTAATTTTTCATAAATGTTTATGTAAAATTTATCTATTTAAAATTTATACAAATTATTTCTTTAATAATTGGTAAAATAAATATTATTTTTAAATAATATATTATGTCACGTCAAGAATGAATGAAAAGATTATAGCTAAAAGATCATAGTACATAGGGCTGTGCATAAAGGGCTTTAAGCCCGATCCGTCCAACTAACCGATCCGCCCAACCCAAACAAAAACGAGCTCATCGAGTCAACATATAATAGGCGGGTTGTGTTTACTCGAAACCGTCGAAACAGATTCTCTTTCTCCCCACTAGTGCTTGCAAAAATCCAAGCGTCTCAGGGAAAGTTTAAGATGGTGTTCGAAGAAGATCGTAGTCACCGAAAGGTTTTGAGGCAGATCGTAGTCGCCAGAAGGTTCTGAGGCAGATCATAGTCGCTGGAAGGTTCTGAGGCAGATCATAGTTGCCGGTAGGTTCTTAGGATGGTGGGCTTAGAGTTGTAGGACGATGAATGAGAAGAAGAAATGCCAAAAGTGAAAGAGAAAAGGACCGAAGCTAAAAGGGGGTGGATGACATCGGCACCGTAAAGTCTCTCTCTTCGATCCAAAACCCTACCCCCATTCGGACTTCCATTGACCCACCTTCGGATCCTTTCCTTTTCGTTTTAAAATCCTCTCCAACCACCGTACCTCTCTCTTCCTTTCTCTCCTCCAAAACTCAAACACATTGACCTAGTCTCAGTCTCCTTTCGGAAATGCTGAAGCTTTTGGAGAGAGATGAAGGCAGATTCGGGAGACTTGGTTTGGAGGAGTTGTTGATGATGGTTTCTGAAGTGAGTTCTGGATCTTGCAGGGAAGCAACGTCACGTGTTACGGCCATTTGGTTCACTCCTCTTCTTGTACACAATTGCCACGCTTAGAGCAGGAGATGCTCTGTTTCTTGAACGCGGTTGTTTCTTTGTAGTGAGCTTCGTTGACGTTGGGTTGGTCGATGGAACGGGAAATAACGTCTAACTGCACCATCTTTGGATTAGTTAAAGTTAGAGTATATTTTTTATAAATATAAGATGAATTTAATTTTTAGTTATTCTATTCACATAAATTTTTACATTAAAATAGTTATTTTTTCATTATATAACAATTAAATAATATAAGATGAATTTAGTTTTGACTATTCACATCAAATCTCTACATTAGATTATCTATTTATTCATTATATAGTAATGAGTAATTAATAATTTTAAAAATATTTTAATTTTTTTAATTATGAATTTATTTTATTTTATCATATTTTACTATTCATAATATTATATATTAATTAGTATCATATTCTAATTATATTTTTTCAATTATCATTTAAAATAGGGAGAGAAATAATTGATATAAAAGGGAGAAATAAATAAATAATATAATATATATTTGATAAATGAATAGTTCCTTTCAAATTTAGAAATAATTTTAGAAGTAACGGTAGCTAATTATTTAGAATTTAACTATTTCAATGTGATCACATTTTATGATTTAATAGCTAAATCTTTAATGGATTTAGTTTTTAGCTAATCCAATGAGAGTGCTCTAAGAGCATTCACATTGGCCAAATGGAAAAGTTAGCTAAAATTTATGTAATTGATGTAAAAAAATACCCCACATTAGATTGACCAAATCTAAAATAAGATAGACTTCAGATACAATGGTTGACCAAAGATGGAGAATTACAATTGATTCACCAAACATTAAAATACTAATTTCTCACTCTAAGCAAACATTAAAATATTAGTTTCTCACTCCAAGTAAAAATACTATTTGATTTGTAATTAAGAAATTTAGATATAAATTTAGATGAGTTTAATCAAATATTTTTTATTATTAACATTAAATGACTTTTGAAAATATGTTTTTTTAATATTAATAATATTAAATTGGTAGAATTATAAAATGTGATACAAATAAATTAAATAAAAATTATTAACTTAATAATATTTTATTATTATATAGAGAGTGAATGACTAATCCAATGTGAGGATTGAATTTAAATGGAATAGACAAATGTTAAAAAATGTGATATTGGTTAAATTTTAAAGATATATTTGACCAAACCATGAGTATGCTCTAAGAGAGTGGAAGAGAAAGAAGGGGTTCTTCTACTTTGAGGGAATGAGTATTCTCGTGAGTCGTGGCGATTTCTGCATTTTATACATCTTTGTAATGTGTACAACAACAATTTTGAAATTAGAGGAAAATAGATTATTTAAAGAGAAAACAGAGAGGAGAGGAATATGGGAGGAACAAAAGACTGAGAAAGGAGAGGACAAGATTGATGTATTAATTTAGTTTTAAGGTGTCTAGGTTCTTACTTAGATTAGCTCAATCTTGAAGTTGAAGCCATGAAATTTTACCTGCAATTACTTCTATATTTGGTTATGGGGGGTTTTTTGATTCCAATCATTCTTGAAGCCGTCATTTTTTTAGTTTTAATGGTAATTTGATGGGATTCAATGAGATGAATGTTTGAACTTTTCATTTGGGTTTTTTTTTTAATGGATCATCAAATCAATATTATGCTGATGCTAATTGTGATGTTGATGAATTTTTTGAGTGTAATGAGAGTTTGGTGGCTGCAATATTGGTATTTGCTGAATCTCCGATCTTTTCATTGCAAAACAACCCGAATGTGCCAGATCGGGTCGGGTCAATTTCGGATTGGTTGATTGTCGGGTCGGGTCAATAGCATTGGATGGTCCGGATTGCAAGTCCAATTATATACTTGATACAAAATGGGATATATTGAAAAAAGTAATCTTATTATAATTATATACTTATCTAGGAGGGCACTTCTAGATAATGCATTATCTTTCTTCTTCTATTCTTCTTCTTCTTATTTTTTTTTTTTAAATTTTTAAATTTAAATTTATTTTTTATTTTTTATAACAAGACTTCTTCATTAATACTAAAGCATTACAAACATTGTCTCTCTAAACAAAAATTATCATTCAGCCAAAACCTAAACTTACTGATCGAGTTGTTTCAAGTGTCACTAATTTCTTCAGTCTTTATTATTTCACTTATTTTTGAAAATATATTAAAAAATAATATGCAGTTTTAATATTTGAGTAATGCTACATGTAGTCATGGAGTGCGTAAGTACTGTGCAGTCATTTTGAAAAAGAGTTGTGTCTACTATTAAAAAATTATTATTTTTTCCTATGAATCCCGTATATATTCAATTTTTTCAAAATGATTGCACGGCGCTTACACCCTTACGAGTACAACTATTATTTCTCTTAAATTCATTTAAGTATTCACTTGATATCTTAATATATTTGGTTGCAACGTTGGTACTGAATGGTGATATAAATGCCAAACACCAATGGGGAAGAAGCAATTGTAAAGTCTTGTTTGGTTATGCAGTTCAGATGAGATGAGATGTTTTATTAAAAGTTGAATAAAATATTATTAGAATATAATTTTTTAATATAATTTTTATTTTGAGATTTGAAAAAATTGAATTGTTTATTATATTTTACGTGAAAGTTTAAAAAAATTGTAATCATGAGATGAGATGAGACATTTTGTATATACAAACTGAGGGTTTACGTGAAATTGAATGCCAAATTAAGATCCAAAAAATTCTGAAGAAAAATGAGGTGATTACAACAAGAAAATACTCGTAGAGTGAGTTTTTTTTTATGAATACTGTATATATAGGACCGCATGCACGTTGTTAGGTCCATCAGGGGATGCTGCCTCATAAAAAACAGTATATACTGCAACGAAACATGACAACTAATATGAGGGGAAGAGATCTGAGCCATATATAATTGGTTTGAGACATAAAAAAGATTATAACAAACCATTACAAAAATCCATTCAAGTCATGCATTGATTGATTTTGGCTTCAAACCATAATGAATCTTACTTGTCCTAGCTTGACAGAAAGCTAGCTAGCAAGAGGAGCTACATCCTATATAAGCTGGTGGTGGTTCGTGCCAGTAGCCACCTCTTCGGTCAAATCCAGCTAATCTGCAGACTTGTGTCCAAAAAGTCTCCAGTGTTGATGACATGATTCGTACATTTGGGTTAAATTTCAATAACCCGGGTCGAGATTTCGTTACCTACAACACAAAACAAATATGGGCTCGAGGGTGGTTTAGCGAGGCTTCGATATTAAAGTCAGTCTCATTTTTTTTTAAAAAATTTTCTTCGAATCAAAGTGTTCAAACAGATTATTTGTAGTCTGGCTTTTATACAAGATATTAGAAAACATTCCATATCTTGTATTAGGGATCAGCGTCTTGCTAACAGTTGCCAGATCTCATAATTTTTAATGCGACGTGACTTTTGAGGTGACACTATTAATATAACGTGACTCTTCAGGTAGCGTCTCAACATGATCACTTCCTATTTCCTTCGTCAGGGAATGAAGAGCTGTCCGTGATCCCTGCTCACATGCCGGTATAGATCTTTAAATATTAGATGTCGGCGAGTCCGTCTGTCCCATTCGCCTGTCCCACTCTTCTCATACCGCTCTTTCTCATACCGGTTCTTGGGCTTGCATATGAGGAATAACGTGAGCGGAGATGGGCCTCGACATCTAGATCAGGCCTTGCCCAAAGGGGAGCGAGAATTTCCCATCCAACAGGAATGAAATCTTCTAAAATTAATTAGCATTAGTATCTTTGAGGATCTCGGATTTATATATTAAGATTATTATTATTATTATTTTAAATCTAATACGGTAAAATAGTGGTTTATGTAGGTTTGGTTGTGTGTAGCCGTGTAGGTAGTCCCACAGCCACACCTTGAACTCATGTCCTCGTGTTCTACGACAAAGTATATAAATATAATAATTGAAGAATATCATAAGCATATGATAAACAATGTAGCTAATATGTCAGTCGTCGTTGAGCTCCGTCTTCCCCGGGGGCTGGTGGTTTAGTTGACTCCAATTTGCTGGCGGAGTGAGTACCTTGCCTCCCTTAACCAATGGCGAACCCTAGGCTCCGCTCTATCACTTGGTGGAGGAAGTGGTCCAGGAAGGACTGGGCCATCGCCGCCGTCGGATTCACCCTCATCGTCTTTCTCTGCACCCTCATCTCCAACTCTATGATCGACCAACCTTTCGATCACGATCACGCCATCGCCGCCGATCTGGTCGACCTAACCTTGCTGCACAATGCAAAGGATAAAGGCGCCCGTACGTGATCCTAGCTTTTCACCTCCCATGAACAAATTGATTCCTTTTATTTATTTTTTTCCCTTTTGATTTTCACATAATTTTTCATTTTTGATTGAATTTGCAGTTTGTTTGGATGGGAGTTCGCCTGGATACCATTTCCAGAAGGGTTTTGGATCTGGCTCTAACAATTGGCTGCTTCACATTGAGGTTTTTTCTTTTCTTTTTCTTTTTGCGTATTAGTCGTAGTAGTGTCGGCATAGGACAAGACGATTCCTAGCCTTCGATTGAATCGATAGTTCCACCACCCGGCATAAAGGAATAGATTTATATTCATTTATTTTCCATTTTTCGGTGGTATTGAGGTGTAGGGTGGAGGTTGGTGCAATACAATAGCATCATGTTCTTTGCGCAAATTAACACCATTAGGTTCTTCCAAGTACATGGAACGTCGAGTTAGCTTTTCCGGGATCTTGAGCCCTGACTCGTCTCAAAACCCTGGTAGTTTTCATTCAAAATACTGATTTAGCGCTTGCATTCGCTTTACTCAAGTAATTTTTATTTTAATGTTCAGAGAATGATGTCTTTTGATCTGATGTTTTGGAGCATGTTTTAGATTTCTTTAGCTGGAACAAAGTCAAGATACGTTATTGTGACGGTGCATCTTTTGCTGGCCACCCCAAAAGCGAGTTGAAAGTAAGTGTAATATGAGAGATTTTAACTTGTTTCAGACTAAGTAATACTTAACTTTGCATTTTCCTTCTTTTCATAGCCGATGAAGTGAAATAAAGTTCCCTTCGTGTTAGTTATGTTCATTCTTCTTCCATGCGTAGAATGGGACGAAACTTTTCTTCAGGGGAAAACTCATCTGGGATGCACTTATGGATGAACTCTTGTCACTTGGCTTGTCTAGTGCGAAGCAGGTAGCTTCCTTGGTGTTAATAATTTTTTTCCCCTTTTTTGAGAACGTCACTTCAATTTCGATGGACAGATGTTTTTATTCATGTATGGCCTTCTTTGGTGAAGCTCACGTTGATGTTTACTGTCCCCATGTTTGCTATATAGACTTGACATATTTTATATGATTGCAGGCTCTTCTTTCAGGATGCTCTGCTGGAGGATTGGCAACTCTTATACATTGTGATGACTTCCGACAACTTCTGCCTAAGGATGCAACTATCAAGTGCCTTGCTGATGCAGGTTTTTTCCTCAATGAGTATGTTTTTGTGCACATAATACTGCACATTTTCACCATTTTTTCATTAGTCTCTATCGAAGGGCTATTATCTTCAGGCACACATGAAAATTCATGTATGTTTTCCTCAATGAGTATATTATTTCTGATATATATATATATATATATATATATATATATATAAAACTCCTGAATATACATACATACCCTGAAGTTGAATGTTATCTCTGTGAATTGTGGTATCTTAGATAGGTGACTCGTGTGTACACCCTGTGTACTTGGATGCACCTTTTTGTTCATTAATGAAGTTTTATCACTTGTTAAAAAAAATATACGCCAAGTTTTGTTTGTCTAGAAGACTGAACTAAGATGATGAACAACCATCTAGACCACTATATTTTTCTGCAACTCCACTTGACTTCTGCTCAAGTGGATTTATACTTAGGAGATCTGTGCTGGAGTGACAAGCTACATTGGGGTTTTGATATAAATTCATGTGTGCCTGAATTTTCCAACCACTATCGTTGTGTATGTTCAACTTTTTTGATAAGTAATAAGAGATTTTATTGCGTCAAGTAAATAGGCATAGCCCAAGTCCACAAGGAGTATACAAGCGGAAACACCTAGATACAAGCTAAAGACTAGGAGCTAAAAGAAGATCATTTAGATCATCCCCATTCAATACCAGAACTGTCGCCCAAAGACACAGTTCAAAAGAATATTTCTCTAAATTCTCCCAACGAGCGTTCTCTATCATCAAAACACCGCCCATTCCTTTCCAGCCATAGGCACCACATCAAACATAAATGAATTGTCTTCCAAATATCACGAATGTGATTCACAAGCATTGCTGCTATTTGTTCAACTTCTATGCTTTAAATATAATTGCATAAGAAATATCTGGGCCCCTTTGTCTTTTGCTGATTTCAGGAAGGATGTTCATGGAAAACAAACTATGGGATCATTCTATGATGATGTTTTCCACCTTCAGGTTTTGTTCTCATCTTTACATGTCGTGGTTTATATAATCAATGTCTAGATGGTACATATGGATGCAAAAGTTATAGGAGGCACACCACTAATCAAAGTAGACCCTAAGATACAGTGGGGTACGTATGGTTGTTTGATTTACTCGACACATCATGCACAATACAGATCTTCGACCTTGCATGGGCTATATAAACAATACCGCCATCAAAGCTACTACCTATAATGTTTTATATCCCCTGCTGCTCAGCCAGTGTATCTTCTTATTTTTCCACTAGACAGGAAAAAGAAGAAGAAAGAGTGGAAAGTTTTGTTCTTTCGAAATTTTGTTGATAACTATTGTTTACCCACCATCCATCATATTCTATCAGGGTGTAGAAGGAAGTTTACACAAGGATTGTGTTTCAAGAATGGAACCATCGAAGGCATGTTTATTCCTTTTTAAGTATATGTTATCAGTTACCAGATTTGAGATGGGGTTTTCATTCTTCTGCTCAATCATGTCCCTAACGCATCCCCAATTATATGTTACGAATTGCAATGGCAGTGTCTCTTCCCTCAAGAGATTGTAAAGAACATAAAGACTCCAGTTTTTCTTGTCCATCCAGCATATGACTTTTGGCAGGTTACTATTCCTTAAGATACATGCTTCATTTGCTCATTGAGGGATTATGATTTTTCCACACATATCTCGTGATGCTAATTAGATCTTTGATTGTCTCTAGATACAACATATCTTGATACCAGATGCATCAGATCACAACTGGCGAAATTGCAGACTGAATATTCATGATTGTAATCCTAACCAGATTGCAATACTACAAGGTAATTGATATTTACCTTGGTTCCCAATTTATATTGTGGTCTACTAAATACCTATAAAAAAATTTTTTAAAAAAAAAAGAGAAGAAAAAGATTGTGGTCTACTAAATGACCCTTGCATGACTTTGCATTTATGCATGGACAGGGGTCACACCAACAGACAGTTATGAGATCCTCTTTTTTAAGGGCTATTATCTCAATGATCCCATGGTTGAGAATTTACTAATCTGGTATATCATATAGATATTCGGGCCTGTAAGCCAGTGTATTCCACAGTACAGAAGAGGTCATCAATGGGATTTGTTGAGTCCGCTTAGCATGTTATTTTGGAGCAGAAAATACTAAGTTCTAAGTGAAACCACTGATTGAAATACTACACATGTATTGAATCCTGACACATATTCCTCCAATATGGCTAGATCATTGATCTACCTTGCGCACAATAGTAACATGAGCATTTCTGGCCAAATACATGGTGAAGACAGTTCTATCTCAAGGTGCATAGAATGACTAAAACTGTAAACTTGTTATGTTCCTGTTGCCTCATCGCATTTGGAAAATAGCAACCTATACCGTGGTCTTTGTTCAGATTTAAAGTATGTTAAATATTACTCAATTGCCCACATTGTGGCCTGTATCACTTTAAAGTATGTTAAATATTACTCAATTGCCCACATTGTGGCCTGTATCACTTAACAACTTGTTATACAGGTTTCCGCAATTCTCTGCTCAAGGCATTGAGTGAATTTCAGAAAAATGAGGAAGGGGGGATGTTTATAAATTCTTGCTTTGTTCATTGCCAGACGTGGATGGGTCATACATGGCATTCTCCCAAGTCTCCAAGAATAAACAATAAGGTAAGCAAAGTGTCAGTATGTGATTGCTTGCTTACGGTCCCAATTTCAATTGTCACCAAAATGTTTTTATATGATTATTTAGAAGAAAGCACTTGAGGCATGTGTTGGTGTCAAAATTCCCTCTAAACTCAAATGGGGTTTTGACATCCCATGGATATTTCTTCCCAAACATCCAAAGAGAAAGGGAATTCCAAAAAACACCAAAAATGTCAAAAACTTCTCCCAAATAAACAATAGTTTTTCAAAAAAAAAAAAAAAGTTAAAAAGAAATGCAAACACACGCACAAGAACAACAGTTACTGTGTGGTGGCTGCCACCAGGTGGCCGAGTTCTGGACACCACGTGGTGGCCTGGATCTGGGCCACTGTGGTTTCGAGAATTGAATTCTATAATGCATTAACTACAAATATAGCTTTGTTGCCACTGTAGATGAAGTTCATAACTGGATTGAAATGCTTCAACCTGGTTCACAAAAGTTCGGCGCACAAGCCCTTTGTTGTTGACAAGTTGTGGGTCTGCTGATTGTAACGGTTCAATTAGAGAATTCATAACTGTTAATGTGTCACTGACCAATGTGTTGCAGTTGAACTATTCTGTTTGACGCTTATGGCATTTGAAGTTGCATTTAAATTTGATTTCTAATTAGACTACTATCATGTTTCCCTATGATATTAGTCGTTTGACTTAGAGTTATATTTTTCTTGAATAGACCATTGCAGATTCTGTAGGTGATTGGTTCTTCAATCGAAACATATTGAAGCAAATTGACTGCCCCTATCCATGCAATCCCACCTGCTATAATATGAATTTCACTTGAGGATGATGGAGCTATTTTCCGGCTTCAATTTCTTCTCGTGGATTGTGGAATTGTTCATGTCTAAAGGGATGATCCTGGTCCTAGAAAGTCAGATGAATATTGCATTTCATTTTTTTTTTTTTTTTTTTGGGGGGGGGGGGGGGGGGGGGGGGGGGAACACTAATGCATTGTTATAGCTGCTTTGTGGTATGGAGGACTGGAAATCTATTACATTGTTCAGGTAGAGATTAGAATTCAGAGTTACTTCAGGACTTATTTGTGCCAACTGCATTTTATAGGCTTCGCTCGATGAATTCAGAAGCTGTAAATTATTTTCCAATTTCTTTCTTTATCCTCCATTTACTTTTGGAGTCTGTTCAACTTGTCTTGGACTGGAAACGAAAAGAAAGAGATGTTCAGTGGCAGGAAAGTTCAACTAGGTTATGAAGAGAGCCCCATATTTAAAGCTCTGATTCCTCTCAACTCTCCTCGGATTTATCCAAAGTTGTTTCTTCTGCCGATAGCAGCAAGCCCTGTTGAAAATATTATGGAATCAAGGATTTTTCAGCCGGAGGGAAAAAAAAAAAAAAAAGAAAAGAAAAGAAAAGAAAAAGACCGAAGATTGATATGCTGAATGGTTTGCAGTCGACATACCAAGATGTCAAAGATTGTTCGCTTTCTTGACTGGATTGAATACTATTGAAAATTAAGTTTGGACTATTTAATCATAAGTGCACAATATTAGAGAGAACAAAACCAAAAGCAACCAGTCTTAAGGTTCATTTGGATAGTGAGATGAGATGAGATGAGATGAGATGATATAGTTTTAGATTAGTTGAATAAAATATTGTTAGAATATTATTTTTTAATATTATTATTGTTTTGAAATTTGAAAAAATTAAATTTTTTATTATATTTTGTATGAGAATTTGAAAAAATTGTAATGATATGATGAGATGAAAGATGAGTTGATAGTATTTTTGTATCCAAATGGGACCTTAAAATTAAGTTTGGACTTATCTATGTACCGAACTTTATAGCTCCAAATTTCGTTAAGTAGAACTCGTGTCAATAATATTTAGAATAATTTTACTTAGTATAGATAACACACAATCCACATCTCTTACATGACAATATAATAATATTTGATTTATAATATTCAAATTTTTAAATATTTCTTACAAATCAAATAATGTCATATTAGTAATGTGAAAGGTCTGCCATCCACACTTACTTGTAAATAGAATTGTTCTAATATTTAACATATCTAACACATTTTAAATTAAAGAAAAATTTTATTTGCAGTCCTCATTTGAGTACTGCATGTGTAAACTCTTTATTAAATGAAAAAAGTATAATTTTGATAAGGATATTATTGTAATTTTAAAAAAATTTAAAGATAAAAATGACCAGACTTACAATGCAGTCTCTAAATAGGGATTGTATGTAACATTTCTAAATTAAAATGATAAATAATGATTCGATAAAAACATTTAACACTTGAAATTTAAAAACTCGAGTTAAGATTTCAAGGGTCAAAAAAGAAATGGTTTGGATCCTGAAATATGATACTCACTTACAACAAGCTAAGATATTAACTTAACAAGATTGATTAACAAACTGAGAATCCTAGTAGTTTGTGCTAGATTTGGAGGTAGCCGGTATTTTCCTTAACAAGGTGACTTAGTTAAGTTAAACAAAGTGCTAAGTCATAGACTTCGAACTCTACTAAGAAATTCAATAAATCCTTAGGTAGGTAATACCAATAGTAAAAAAAGTCTATGGATTTTTCAAAACCTATCACGTACCAAATCATTTTAGAAGTAACTTAAAAGATGATTGAGACACCCATCCTTGATGCGGCTATTCCAATGTTACACCAAACATTAGTAAGATGAGTTGGGATGAGATGAGTTGAGAAGTTTTGCGAAAGTGAGCAAGGCCTTAGATATTTATTTTTCCCGGTGTGGTAATTAGATGTAACATGTTGATATACATTTCATACACAAATGACTTGCTTGCCGACCTTCTCTATCTAGTGCTTTAGAAATCGAGTCTAGAGAAATGTGTAATTTTTTTCAAATCCAAAAACCAAGAAATGATCACTTTTGACATCTATAAAAAGATGACAAAAATTATATTTATAAGTCGATGTAACGGACGCATCTTTTTTATTGATAAATCACAAGACTTGATTAATAAAAGAAATTAATTTTAAACTTCACAAATTAAATCATGTCAAATCAGGATTGATAAGTATGTCAAACAAACCAGCTTGCAAATAAGACTAAAAAAAATCATGTAAATCAATACCTTACAACATCTGATCATGGTGCAATACAATGATATCTTACAAATTAATAACATCACAAGGTGGCTTCACGTGGTAATTGTTGTCATTTCCCTTAAATGATGACAAAAATGACATTATCTCATCCTCACAAAGTGTCTTTGTCCCAGGCAGACTCATCACTGATAATATCCTACTTGCTTATAAAGTTGTCCATTTCCTTAGACAGAAAAAATACGTAAAAAGGGTCATATGTCTCTTAAACTTGATGTGAATAAAGCCTATGTCATTGTTGATTGGAATTTTCTTGAAACTACTATGCATAAAATGGGCTTTCATAAAAGATGGGTTGATTTGATCATGTTATGTGTGAATACTGTATCTTTTTTCTGTTCTTATTAATGGTGAGCCAAAACGCCCTATTTTTCAATCTAGAGGCTAAGATAGGGAGACCCTTTATCTCCATTTTGGTTTTATTATGCATTGAAGTTTTAATATGTCTGTTACAACAAGCAGCAACTGAAAACCAAATCAAATGGATCCAAATATGTAGAGGAGCACCAAGAATTAATCATTTGTTATTTGTAGATGATTGTATCTTGTTCTGTAAGGCAGATATGCAAGAGAATTTGAAGGTACAACAATTATTAGAGAAATATGAGCAAGCATCTGGACAAAAGGTCGACAGGGACAAAACAACAATGATTTTTAGCAGGAATGTTAACATTGTCCAACAGGAAGATATTATGTCATTTTGGGGAATTCAAAGCTTTCAACAGTATGATAAATACTTAGGATTTTCTCCTACAATTGGTTGTGCAAAGAACCAAGCTTTTTTTGACATAAAGCATGTAGGGTCTAGTAGAAGTTACAAAGCTGGAAAGAGAGATTGTTGTGACAAGGGGGAAAGGAAATCTTGATAAAGGTAGTGGCAATATTGATCTCTACATATTCTATGAGTTGTGTCAAGCTACCTGGAAGATTTTGCAAGGATCTTGAAAATATGATGTCACAGATCTGGTGGGGACAAAAACATGAGGAGAACAAATTTCATTGGGTGAGCTGGAGCAAAATGTGTGAACCTAAAAAGGAAGGAGGGATGGGTTTCAAAGATATTAAAACTTTCAATATGTCTTTACTAGCCAAGCAAGGATGAAGAATAATGAGTGAAGTATCCACTTTGCTGCATAAGACTTACGAAGCTAAATACTTCCCTCATACTTGTTTTTTCGAAACCTAGCTGGATCACTCACCATCTTATGCATGGAGAGGTATATGGGAAGCTAAGAAAGGGTTGAAACATAGATGCCGAAGGAAAGTGCGGAATGGAAGAGATATTAATCTCTGGACAGATTATTGGATACCAGACCATAGAAACTTGCAACAAAATTTTTGTGAGGTTGGCTTGGTTATTCATCAAAAAGTGGAGTGCCTCATTGATAAGAATACAAATTGGTGGGACAAAAAAAGTCAACCATATTCACCCAGCTAGAGCTAGAGCTGCCGTAGAAGTATTCAAGATTATCTTTAGTTCAAGTGAGGAAGATGATAAGCTAATTTGGGAACCAAAGAAGAATAGGGTGTATAGTGTGACGAGTGCTTATAAATTGTTTCTAATAATGGGAAATGAAAGCTAAGAGGGTGAAAGTTCCATTCAAAAGAACAAAAACAGATATGGAAAGTGCTATGGAAGTTACAGGTTCCAAACAAAGTGAAGTTTTTTGCTTGGAGAGCTTGCAAGAATGGGCTACCTACAAAAGCTTATTTAAAGAAGAGGCAGGTACTAATGGATGAAAGTTGTCAGTTCCGTTGTTATAAAGTGGAAGATATTACACATGCATTATGTTATTGTCCAACTTTGAAACAGTGCCGGGAGAATTAGAGTTTATATATGCAAAATGAGGCAAGAAATATAGAAATTGTTGATATAGCTAGACAGGTGCAAGCTAGAGATAACAAGAAGGAACTGGAAAAGTTTTTTCTTATTGCTTGGGGCTTTTGGTATAGAAGAAATCAACAAGTTTATGAGAATAAAGATCTAAAGCCTGAAGAAGCAGTGAATTCTACCTTATTTTTATTTACAAATCGTAAAGAGGTTAGGAATTGTGCAAAGCCGACTGGTAGAGTTAAATTCAGTTGGATACCTCCTCCATAATGAGTATTAAAGCTTAATGTAGATGGGCTATATTTCATGATCAACAAAAAGCAGGGGTGAGAATCCTACTTAGAGGTGATAAGGGAGAAGTTCTTTTGACAACAAGTAAGGAGTTTGCTGTCAATGACCCTACAAAGATTGAACTATTGGATATTTTCAGAGGGTTGCAATAGGGCTAAGCAAAAATTCAAAAATTCGACTTCGACTCTGACTCTGCTCCGACTCTCATAAGTCGAAATCAGAGTCGGAGTTTTTTTCACCAAAAAAGTCGGAGTCGGAGTCGAAGTCAAAGTCGGAGGTAGTCGAAGTCAGAGGTAGCGATGTACCGACTCCGACTCTGATATTGTACATATTTTATAAAAATATATGTATTTTTTATATATTAATCGCATATATATATATTATATAACTATAACTTATATAGTTAGTTAAATTCAATAATATACTAGTATGAGCAAATTATTATAAAATAAAATAATTATACTATAATAGTTTCATATATGTAAACACCATACTATTAACTATTACTACCATATAATACTAATGTATAATAACTAAAGTATAATAACATGTACTAGTAATGTATAATAACATGTAATACTAATGTATAAACATTTATATATAATAACATATAATGCTAATGTATGATAACATTAATTTGTACAATGATTCATTTTTTCAATTTTGGTTATGTTTTAATAAAATTGAAAATTGAAAATATATCTTTTTAAAAAACTGAAATATGGAGGCTTAATCTGATTAGTATGAGCCAAAAATTGTCAAATTGAAAATTTAAATAGGCTAAAAAAAAGCCAAATCTGACTCCGCTTTAAAAAGTCGAAGTCGAAGTCGGATCAGAGGCTATGCGAATTGGATTCGGATTCGGAGTCAGAGGTCAAATCTGACCTTCGACAAAGTCTAAGTTAGAGTCGGAGGTAGGACACTCTGACTACGACATTGTTTGTGCTCAGCCCTAGATTGCAAGTCTATCTTCATAGGAACATAACTGATCTTATTGTAGAAAGTGATGCACTATTAATGGTACAAGCACTTCATGATGGAAGAGCATCTATGTCTTTATTGATCCCAATCCCCAATCCTAATTGCTCACAAATAACATTTAATATTATAGAATTCGTAAATTATGTCTATCCCTCTAAATTGTAAAAGATATTTGAATCATAAAATTTACGAGGTTTGAATGGTTTTCTTTGTCTGCACTCACCTTCGTATATATGTTTGTTTGTAGAGTAATTCTACAAATTACACCTCCATTACACTTTTATCACACTATACAAAATGTGACATTTTTATTATCTTTGGATCATCCTTTATTAAAAAAAAAAAAAATTAAAAAATTGATGGATAATGACATCTCATCGTAATGGGATAGAAGTAAATAGAAATGTGGTACAAAGAATTTTTCATATATTTGTAGAGTAATGCTAGATACAATTATGAGTTATACAAATACCGTGCATTTCTTTTAAAAAAAGAAAAGGGATCCACCATTAAGAACTTAATTTTTTTTATATAGATATTATATTTACTAATTTTTAAAAAATAAGTGTGCATTATTTAAACATTATACGATGGTGAATATTATTTCTCTTACTTAAAAAAAAAGGAAAAGAAAGAGAGAGAGGATATCATCTCTCATGTTTGTATTACAAAACACAATAACTTTATATCCAAGATGATCTCTCAGTTTGATCTTTCAGTGGGTCCAAGTGATAGCCCAAATAAATGGAATCAATAAAGCAGAGCCCAACACCATGATTCATATTTCATGGTCAGCTTCTTCCCATTCAGCTAAAATCCCAAGGTTTATGGTTCACCATCTCAGGATTCACATCTCTCTCTCTCTCTCTCTCTCTCTCTCAGAAGAAGAATGACCAGTTCAGGAAGTTAAGGTTACTTTTGATTGCAAGACTCAGTTGAGTTTAATATAATTTTAAGTTGAGTCTAACATCCAAATATTTAACTCTCAAATTACTAAACTCATTTCAACTCAAAACCTCCTTACATATAAGACTTACAATATTTTTTAACTTAACACATCTGTATATGTGAGACCCACAACATTTTTTAATTTTCCATAAAAAGTACTAAACTCATTTTAACATCCAAACACATTTTAAACTCAGTTTAGATGGCCCTCATATAACTTCATCCACTACGTAACTCACTACTATTCATAAACAATTGAGTTCAGCTCAACATCCAAACCAGCTTAAGTCGACCCTCTGGTCACAGAATACCCATGCTCAGGTTCTTGTTTATTTTTTATTTTTAGTGAATTTCACTCCAAAAGGATTTTTTTAGTTCTTGTTTTCCGTACATATCCTGAAATTCTTCTTCTCCCTTTCTTTTTTGCAATTTTATTTTTTTAGTTCAGGACACTGGTATCCCAGTTGGTGAAGCACGATCGCGTTGAAACCACTGTAGCTAAGGTGCCTTATTTCTTTCTTTTTCTTTTACTTTTGCTTTCTCTTTTCCTCACTGGTTTTAGGGTTTAGGAATTTATTTTGATGAATTCAAACAAGTTTAATTACTTTCTCCTCCCCCTTTCTTGTTTTTTTTTTTTTTTTCCGAAACAATTAAGAGCAATACTACGTACAATAATGATATTTTTTCTATTTAATGTAAGGTTTGCTCATGCAATTTAGAGATTACAAATAGAATTTCTCAACATTTAATCATCTTTGTGAATTTGGTAAAAATCATTCGCTCTTTTCATATGATGACTCCTAGGATTTTTTGGAACTTTACATTTTAGGTAAAGAAATATAGCTTTTGAATTTGGGGCCATCAGAGCATTGGCATTGGCTTCATCAAATCTATCTTCAAAATTTGATGAAAAGTACATGTTTTCCATAAATTCAAAACCTCACTATCCATAACTCCACATTGGATTAGCAATTAAATTCATCAAAATAATAATATAATATTATTTTTTTAATAATAATTTTTTTTTTCATATTTTATAATTACACTAACCATATGTACATTAATAATTTAATTTGATACTTAAATTATTGTTTCTCAATTAATTTTTTTCTTCAACCTAACTACTCAACAAACACATTTTGCAAACTAATTTTCAACCCAAACTAGTAGTCTATTGTTGCATATCTCCCTAAATCTAACTAACTCCAACACACAAAATAAATAATAAACATATTCTCTGGAGCAATCATTTCACAAATCTGATGTCAATGAAGAAATCAAGGAAATACACGAGAATTTTCTATAGAAGCAAATCCAAGCATTAGTTAAAAACTCATCCTTGAATAACAAAAGGAGGGCCAGATGATAATTCTGATCAAACTTCAAACAGTGGCCTTACAATATTTTTGAGCTTCTGAGATTTTTACATTTGCAAAGCTCTCAATAGACACTCCTTTTTTTTTTTTTCAGAAGAAATAATTGATATTCAGATGGAATGGGATTAGAACTATGAATTGCTTATATGTTTAGCATCAATAGCCATGTCGATAGAATCTCCACTACTAACAACCCTGTGTTGATAAGAAGCTTTCCAGTAGATCCAAATAAGCCTTATTCTTGCTTCTCTGATTCATCTTCTGTTGGGATTAATGGTGGCCTAACTGACTTTAGATGCTTCTGTTGGGATCTGTTGCATTCTAAACTAGCAAAAGCATGAGATAAAAGGTGACTGACTGTTTCATGTTGTCATAAAAAGTGCTAGGAGACTAGATTTATCAAGGGAATACAAGAGTATTTTGAACTTAAAAATATGTATCTACTTTTACTCGCATGCTAAAGTTCCTTATGCAAAACAGTAATATACATATCATGAAATCATGGTGTGAAACCAGTACTAAAAAGATTACTTTTCGACTTCTTACCAAACAGATTTTGCTTACAAGTAACAGTTTTTTCTTTAGGTACAACATGTAAAACTAGACTGGAAGGTATTCCTGGAGAAAAAAATTTCAACTTCCAAACACAGCCAAGATATCGCTAGCAAGTAGAAGACAAGTTTAAATACTCACATTATGGATAGACACAATTGGACCCACTCTACGTTGCAGCAATGCAAGCATATAAACCAAAGAAGCCAGCCCCGGCAAGCATTGCAATTCATGTAATGATTGAAAATAGTATATTGTTCTATAGTATAAAAAAATATTGAAGAGTGAAATTTGGATGAACTAGATTACCAAGAGGAAAACCATTTCCATAGTGATAAAGAAAAATATATTATGGGTTAAACAAGCATCTTCTCTCTCGATTCTCCACTATGGGTTTGAAAAACCAAAAAAAAAAAAAAAAAAAAAAAAAAAAATCCACCAAGGCCTAAGGAGTACCATAAGGCTAATATCTGAAATTATTTAATGAAAATTATCCCAAAATAAGAAGGTTTAATGAAAATTATCATCATATAGGTATATAACACAAATAATGTACCCAAAATCATAGAAAGATGGGGAACAAATGACGTTCCTATGATAATTTATGGGGGCTGAAAACTTTAATATATGTAAACGAAATTACAGGGAAAGGAGTTCAAATTATACAACCCCAGGGTAACTACACACAAATGCATACAATTAACATTGAGCTCCAATTCCTAGAGGTTCAATAGTTAGAGAGAGCTAACAATTAAATATGCCTTCGCTTCAGCTAGAGCCATTACCAAATCTGCTGGTTCTTCCCTCCTAATAACTTTATCATCTATGTCTGTACTCTAATTCACAAGATCGATTAATTACTAATGAGTTGAAGCATTACCCATAAAATAAAGATTTCGCCCAATCCAAATCAGACATTCAAACTCCAACACCAAATTTCGAGTATGAAAAACACAATCAAACCCCAACTAACCAATTTAGAAATTTAACAAGAAGAAGTGAAGAACATAGATTTAGACCCAAAATACATACAATATACTTTTATTGGAATGTAAAGGATGATCTTACGGTGGAGAGTTGACGGAGGAGAGGAAGAAGTTGAATTAGATGGAGCTGGGAGCTCCTTCATCTCTATGTCTTGGGTCATGTTCGACGAAAATGGACCTTGAACTGGGTTGGAGATAGGGTTTTGCCTACTTGTTCAACACTCCAAGTCGAGAAGAGATGAGAGATAGAAATGAGGAAGGAAATGAATAAGATTAAAAGAAAAAGGAAAAATGTTAAAAAGGATTCATGGGCTGTTGGGAGGGAAGAAAGGGAGAAGAAGAGAAAGGGTATGGGAGAAATGGAATTACGGGCGAAAAGGGAGAAGGCGGTTGGAGGAACGATTTTGTAATAAAATAATAGGATAGACGGTGAACAGAGGGTCCCAAATTTGAAGATAAAAGTATATATACTATAGCTAAAAGTTAAAGCTTTACCGTTTAGCGAATCCAATGCCAATGCTTTAATACCAAATCTCTTCAAATTTTGAAGATCCAATCATTTTCAAGAGACTGATGTCAATGCTCTTAAGACCTTCGGATTTAAGAATGAAGCAGCATTTATTTGCTCCAACAAAGAAAAAAAAATAGGAAAATAAAAAAAAATAATACTCATTTGTGGAAGAAACTTCTTTGTCATATCTTTATCCTTTGTAATACTTTAATTACAAAGAGATTACACAAAAGTAAACTCACAAACGGATGTGGCTTAATGCTGTACCTCAGATTATAAAATTACTTTTATTGTAAATAGAATAATTCTTTTCATCAACTACTATTCACTACCCCACACCCTACACTCTATGGAAAAAAAAGTTGTCGCGTGTGGAGTGTGCGAATGAATAGTAATTGATGTATAGCAAAACCTTTTAATTGGCTTGCGGTGAGAATGCATTTGGCATCCTAGGATAAGCTTCATTCAAATGGATATCATAGAAAAAAACAACATATTTAGAGTAGATGATGTTTAATCCTTTTGATAGTCATATTCATACACGACACACTCAGCTTTGCAATTTTTATTATTGTATATTGTTGAAGTAAGGCAGTAAGATTTCTAGCCCCCATCAAACTCCCCTGTTTGCTAGAAACGCATGCCCATTGATTTAACCTTTTGATATATTTACACGGGTCTGCTGTATTTTCCAAGCAGATAGGTATATTGAACAGAATTATTGCGCGTGACAATGAATTTAGGCAATCAAAAACACCAAATCCTCAACCACTGCAGAAAGATCAGGATATACTTAACCAGATAGGTATATTGAACAAATTTATTGGGCGAGATAATGAACTTAGGCAATCAAAAACACCAAATCCTCCACCACTGCAGAAAGCTCCCCATGATCCCTGGACAAGATCAGGGGTCAGCAAGCAGTTTGCACTGCCGAAATAGGATAAGTCCAAAGCCTCATGCTGTAAAGCTGTATTTTGTAAAAGTGAGATTTTGTTTCATACTTTACTATCATGGAGCTGTGGCTCTACTTAATTTAGAGTTGGTTTAGATTCAGAGATAAGATGAGATGATTTTAAATAAAAGATGAAAGTTAAAAAAAATATTGTTAGAATATTATTTTTTAATATTATTATTATTTTGAGATTTACAAAAAAGTTTAATTAAAATTTAAAAAAATTGAATTATTGATTATATTTTATATAAAAATTTAAAAAAATTATAATAATAAGATAGAATGGGACGAGAGACTTTCTAAATATAAACGGGGCTGTAATGCAGATTTGGCCATTGCCAGTAAAGCGCTGAGTTAGCCTGTCTGTGTGTGGATAAGTGCTCGGCTCGTCCAACAGGCAACAGCAGTACTTGATCCTCACTCCAAGCAGTTTGTAATTCCAGCAGTTTAAGACGTGTGGATGCTAACCAATAACGCAGCAGTTGACATATTACATTTGTAAATTGTCATTTTTGGTCAAATAGCATTCTCAATTCAATCTTGACGGTTGAACGATTGGATCTCAACAAACAAAAAAAAAAAAAAAAACTTGTATATTATAACTTTTTTATCACTTGAAAGTACAAAAATATTATTATTTTTTTAATTTATTTGTACATTTAGTAAATAATTAGATATTTAATGTAAAATATATCATCTACAAACTAATGATAAACAACCTATATAAGTATATTAGTATATGTAAATATGACTAAATAACATAATTATTCCCATTAAAAAAACATAATTATTTAATGAAACTAATGCCCCGTTTGGATGTTGAGATGGATCTCATTTTAACATTCAAACATCACTCAAATACAAATACTTTCAATTTTAAATTTTTTTAAGTTTTCAACTTTTTCATCTAACTATTATCTAATTATTATAATTTTCTCAAACTTTTGAATGAACAAAACACAAGAAATAATTTAATTTTTTCAAATCTTAAAACAAAAGTTATTATAAAAAATTATATTATGATAATATTTTAATTTTATATCATTTTTATTCAAATTTTTTTTCTCATTTCCTAAAATCCCATAAAACATATTAATTTAAACTATTTTACTATTATTCACAACTTATTTCATTATTATTTATAAATTTTTCATCTCATCTATACATACAAACGAGACAATCCATATATAACATAATTATTGAAAGTATACCATTAATAGATAAAGCATAAACAGTACATGATACATTAATTATACTATAAGTTTTTTTTTTTTTTTTTAAAAGGTATGCTATAAGTTATACCATGCATTACTTAATAATAACTTTCTTTACTGTTAAAAGAGAAAATGCCTTGTTTTTTTATATATCCAGCACATTGTTCATGTGAGAGCTTTTCGTGACTTATTATGTGGAAGACTAGTATTACATGTACTTATAATTTTATATATAAAACTCATTTTGTCATTTTTTTTAAATTAAAAATTTTATAATTTTTAGCATATCAATAGCTAACATGGTAAGTAAATTTTTTTAATGCATCTATAGTCAAAACTAGATTAACCTAATTTCTACACCACCTAGACGGCTAACGTATCAACTTTTCATGCTTTTCTATATGGGAAAAAAAAAATACACCATATTGTTTCCAATAATAATTAAACAGAAAAAATTTAAAAATAATATAAAATTGAAAAAAGAAGAATAAAATGTAATTAAAGGGTGGCTGACCGCATCACAAGTAACCCTTTGATGGGGTTGTTCTGGTCGTTTAGAAAGAGAAGTTCCTGCCTCCCTATGGCCCCCCCCCTCTGTCCCTTTTCCCTCTCTGCAGTCTGCAGTAAGGTGCTCCCCTTTTTATTCTTTCTCGCTCACATTCCTCACCTTCCACTTTCCATTCTGTCTGCTGCCGAGACAGAGTTCCTTTGAAGAAAGGGTAAGACATCACATTCGCTCATCTGCCTCTCAATGAAGGCTTTTGTTTGTTTAACACTTGTGCTTGGAGTGGAGGCAATGCCACTTGAACAGCTTTCGATTGAAGCGCCTGTGCTCCTAACTTTCTTGTGCCATTTTCTTTACCCATCTACAGAATCGCAGTTCTTTGCAACTCGTTTTCTTGTTATGTATCAGGGGAATAAAGGCATAAAAAAGATAATAATAATCTTTCTTGCCCATCTTTTCTATGTTTCCTTGACATACTCTTCCTTTTCGTTATTTTGCTAATAGTTAGTCAGGTTTAGGCAATGACGGTGGAAATGACAGTTGATTCTCTCTCTGATAAGGTGACCTCGCTGGACTTCTCCTAGTGTATCAATCAGTCCCAGTATTCCAAATCCTTGGGGCTAGAGAATCATGGCTCATCAGGTACCTCTCTCTCTATCTTTGTCTCTCTCTCTCATACACACACCGAGTAATGGTACTGCATTGAGTGCTTTCATTGTTTTCCTTTTTTGGGTTCCCCTTAGCATTTGGAGATTTTGAGTGAAAGACAGAACCCAGATGATGTATGTTTAATGCAGGAAGGGGGATGGCCTTTGGGGTTGAGGCCACTGAATGCGAGAGTTGGGTTGGTGAGAACTCGTGATTTGTCTGGATCAATCTCCTTCAGTAGCACTTTACTCACCGGTTCTCCCACGTCCTCCGCCGTTTCTTCTTCAGACCTTGATACCGAGGTCAGGATGTTTCTCAACCCCTCAAAAAAAAAAAAAAAAAAAAAAAAAAAAAAAAAAAAAAAAAAGAAAAGAAAAGAAAAGAAAAAGAAAAGGACAATTGAACATAGAGAAGAAACGAAATCCAGCATGCTTCTTTTGTTTATACTTGAGTACTCTTTCTTTTTCCATCAACTATTACTTGTTTTGTTCTGCTGGCAAACAGTTTTTGACTGGCATGATAAAAAATAATAATTGCCACGTTTTCCATTTTCTCGTTATACATAGTATAGGTGTTCGTAATGACTGTACAATGTCTCCTCCTGTAATTTCATTGAAGTATGACTAGAATGAACATCTCTGCTTTGGACCATTTTTTCCCTTTAGGTGATTGATTATTGATTTCTACAGAATAAGCTCTAAATCTGTTTCCTACCTTCTTTTTTGTTTGTGATTGTGTGGATGTGGGCAGTTAATCAACCTCTATGTCATGCCTATTTACGGCCCGTTTGGATGGTGAGATGAGATGAGATGAGTTGAGATGGTTTGTGAATAGTAGTGAGATTATTAGTTGAGATGAGATGAGGTACAACCTCTGTATAGTTGAAATCACTGTTCTTTTCACATGGTTTTCTATGATGGCTTTTGCCCCTATATGAAGGCTTCAAGTGTTCCTTTAGATCTGAATCTGCTTCTTGTATTTATATATCTGTAATTCATGATGCTTTTCATACTCAGCTTCAACTGACTTCAACTTATTAAAACCCAAGAAAAGGTTTTCAAAACAATAAAAAAAAAAAACCTAAAAAAATGCCCCAAGCTCTTGGATTTCTAGCTTATTTGAATTGTGGGTAATGCTACTTTTTTTTTTTGACACATTATCATCCTTAGCCACACCGAATTGATATATCACACTTTCAATAGCTTCATAAAAGCCATTTAAAGTGTGACACATCCGCCAGTGTGATTGAGATGATAAAATTTAAGATAAAAAGACAATATTTTTCTTATATTTTACAGTTTGTTTTGGAAGGCTCCTGGAAGCTGACATTTCACAAAAGTCTCACATTGATATATATTTCCTGACACTGACATTCTACAAGAAAATTACTTATTTGTGACTAGACATTTCTTGCGAAAATAATTATTTCCTGTCAAAGTAGTCTATTTTCGTTGCAAATAGTCATAATCGTCGCAAACAATTCGTCACAAATGCTTGTTTTTCTTGTAGCTAGACTGGTTTCCAACATATACGCCTTTAATTTGTTTTCTGCCCCTTCCAAACATTGTGCACACTATTAATTATATATCTGCAATTTCAAAAAAACTTGGAAACCATTCTGTATAAAATTGATATGGTGTTTCAAGCTGGGTTTACTCTTACAACTCTTCCATGCATGTGATTGGTTTCAGTCCACTGGATCATTCTTCGATATCACGCTTGGCAGCCTCGTTGGAGTCACTCGCATTTTAGAGCTTTCCCGAAGTCGAAGATCGACAAGGGGAAGAGCTGAAGAAAACGTGAGAGACAGAAAGAACAAGAAGGCCAAGCCTTGGTTGTTCTCACTTTGCTCAAAACAAAGCACTGATGCAGTGAATGCGAGAAATAATTCATCTCTTGGTAACTTTCTTGAAGCAGAAAGGAGATCATCGGCTGCAACTGCAAGTGTATACAGACAAAGAAATCAGAGTCCAACCAGCCTGATCATCTCGGATGCCAACTCGCTGTTTGTGGGTGGCGGCCAAGTTGCTGCTCCCCAATCAAGTGCTCCAAATCTGGGTGAGAATGGTGGAAGACAATCCAACTTCTTTTTACATGGCAATGGGTATGGCCGTATGGGATTCCATTACTATTATCGTATTCGTGCATGCCTATATACCCCATAAATTTGACTTCCTTCTTCAAATGGACATTACTGTATGCAATATCTTTCGTTTGGGGTCTGGGTTCCTTGTTAGTGGGTCGCATTCAGACTGCGTGCATCTTCTCCCTCATGAGTAGGGTCCAATGTATTAAAGGAGGATATTTTCTATTCATATTCGAATTACGCTATGTACAGCTATCTCGGGCTCAGCCAGGAGCCATCATATTAATTTGCTGTTTGTGGCAGTCATTGGAACAGATGATATATATACGAGTACTATAATTTTTTATTTTTATTTTTATAATCCTAATATTTAATCTTATCAATATCATCTTTAATCATATCGATTCATATGGCACAGTTTAAATAAATTCTTAGATCAATCACTTGTATATATAATAAACTATTTAAAATATGATACATCAATTAGTATAATTAAAAGTAAAAAAAAATTCAAGATAAATAATGGGATTGATGAATATATTAAAAAAACATAATATATGTTCATCAGAGCTGGTTTGGATAGTGAGATGAGATATTTTAAATGAGTTAAATAAAATATTATTAGAATATTATTTTTTAATATTATTATTGTTTTGAGATTTGAAAAAGTTGAATTATTTATTATATTTTACGTGAGAATTTAAAAAAATTATAATAATGAGATGAGATGATTTCTGTATCCAAACAATCCCAATTGAAATGCGCACTTTGTATTGAATGCTTCCTAGTCTCGGGAATGCATATATCTGGACCTCAATGGGCTGGCACTTAGATGCACTGTAGCTATTGCTTTCTTGGACTTCTGCTTTTTTGGGCTATGGGTATGCAAGAACACATAAATTATCCACCTCTTATTTAGTGCATTCACAATTCACTTCCTCTAAATTTAGTAAAAAAGCACCATTTCTCGATTTTAATCATTTATCTTTTCAAAACATCATGCATCTTACTTTCTATTTTTTCTACACTCTATTTAAATGTTCTTTCTTTTCAACAATCATATTTTTGAGTAGTGATATTTAAACGCATTTACATCATATATCATTCATATGATATGAATTGATTTGTAAGATTTAAATTTTAAAATTTATTTTCCAAATCAAATCATATCATGTGCATGGTGTGGGATGTAAAGGCTTTAGAATAGAATTATTTATTTTTGAAACTTTATTTTTTTTCACTATTATATTTTCCAAAAATTCATCCATTGCTAAGTACTGCCATATTTTAAAATAATTTTATGCTACTAACGGTAATATTTTTAAAAATTTGTCTTATCCTACATATCATATTTTGAAGAATTTTTTCTTCTTTTTAAGCAGTCAGTCATATCTCCAAAACTTTCATTTTTTTTTTTTAAAGTCAAATAATCTTATTTATTAGAAACTTACTCAACCATTACATTGTTTCTCCAAATGAATACAATGCATAATCAATTCAGGACCCTCTTCTAACCAAACTAGCTACTCTTCACAAGAAAGAGCTACCTTGGCCATTTGATGTGCAGCATGATTGCCTTCTCTAGGAACATATTGAATCCTCCACATATCTCTTCTTTGGAAAGAAGTTTTAATATCTTCTATCATTTGTCCACAAGATGAATGGTTCTCTTCAATCTTTTGAACATCTCTAATTACTACAAGAGCATCACCTTCGAAAATGACTTTTTCTAGCCCAATTTTCAAACAGACCTCAATAGCTCTCTCTAAAGCAAAGACATCAGCCACAACTCTTGATTCACCTTCCCAATTCTTGATTATAATACTAGCTCCCATCCCAGAATTATTCAGCATCCCAGTTAACTTTATAAGATTTGATATCTGGCATTTTCCACCTAATAGTCTTGTTCACTAAAACTTCAGTTGGTGTTGGATCTCTAATCTTCACTTGTGCCTGTTGAAAGCTCTCCACCTCTTCTTTTGCACCTTGTAAAACTGATCCGGGGCTGTCAAATTTTCTTAAAAAAAAAAAAAAAAACTGTTTATCCTTAGCCAAATTCTTCTAAGAACACAAGCAGTTTCCTCAAGTTCACTTTTTTGTAAATATGTTACCATATCTTCCCATATATTATAAAAACAAGCATCTGCACATTTCCATTTCTGTAAACTGCTCAAGAATCTGCCTAGACATCTTGGGCAGTAGCACAACTCCACAAAGTGTGGTAGCTTGTTTCTTCATCTTGTTCACATATAGGTCAAAGGTCATTTTTAGTGATTTTCCTCCTAAAAGGATTCCTATTTGTAAGGAGCACTTCACTAATAAATTTTCAGAGAAAAACTTTAACAGAATTTGGGACTTTCAACTCCCAAATTTTCATCCATCCAACTGAAACATTATTGCTGGTTGATTGTTGTAACGACCCGATCCTAAGATTAAACCACAGGATACGTTTTATGTATTTTTTCTTATAACTATTATTATTATTATTATTATTATTATTATCAGGTTTTACTTTTATTAATTTTAATAATTTCTATTAGATTTTATCAGATTACTAGAGTTTTTGGTTTGGATTATATCTTGTTTCTTCCTATTCCTACGACATTCACGGCAACAACTTGCATGGGAGATATACGTTCACATTATGCAGTTTTTCTACCATTTGTTTCTCTAGGGTTTTTATCAGTTTCTCTATATATATATGCGTTACCCACTTCACCCACACAACACCAACCAGCACGCACGGCCTTTGCGCCCCACCTCCCCTCAGTTCGTCTAGCAGACCGCCCAAGACCTCCTCCGTGACGACCACCGAAGGCCACTGTGCAAACCACGTTCACGACGGAAACACTACCCGCATCCCACGTAAACGGCACCAACCGCCTCTGTTTTCCACTTCCAAAATAGAGCAACCCGAAACGTCTCCAACCTATCACGCCGCAAATCGCCATCACCCACTTTCTTCTGCGGCGACTCCACGTTGCCCAGAACAAGCCAACGCCACCTTCGGCCACCATAGAATGCATCGGACCACCCTCAGCCTTTAAGGCACGCCGCAGCAGCCATGAACGCGAAGCCGAAGCCTCTGTGCTCCTCTTGCACCCGTAGACGCACCTCGACGCAGCCAGCCTTGGTTGTTCCGCCACACCTTACGCCGGGGACATCTTAGGCGACACAGAAACTGCCGACTGGTTGGTTGTTCCCCGTCAAACCCACGTCTTCTCGGTGAGCCCAGGACTGACGCCTCCAGCCTCCTCTCTCCCTCTCCGGCGTCATAGAAGGTGCCGACCAGCCCAGCCCCAGCTTAGCCACTCCTTTTCGGTAAGCCAACCGCCCGAACCTCATCTTTTTCCCTCTCTTTTGTTTTGATCCTACAATTTCTCTCTCTAAACTCTCTCTCTCTCTCTCTCTCTCTCTCTCCCTCACTCGGTGCCGCACCACCATAGGAACTCCAAGTTGCGTCGCCTGTCTCTCCCAGCCACCCGGAGTCGCCGTCGCACTCAGACCTTTCTCGGTGAGTCTTCCGATCGCAGAATCCCTCTCTCTCAAACTCTTTGCTTTCCTTTTGGTTTAGCCGTGTTCTCTGTTTCTAGAAGGAAACCGTGGGCTTTTGATGGGCCTTGGGCCCTTGGCCTTGCGCGGGTGTTTGAGCTCATTTTCGTTGGGCTCATGTAGTTCAGTATTATATGTTATTGGGCCAGGTTATATGCTTTTACAGAAACTATTTTAGTTATATTTAAATGGGCTTGTATTTTAAATTGGGCTTGATCTTATTTTATTTTAACAGTTTTAATAAATTTTATTGGGCTTAATATCTTAAAAGTCAGTTTTTCTTAAATAAATATATTAATCAAATACTATTTTTATAAGAATATTTTGCGAGTATTTAGTTAATATTTCCTTTATTGATTTAGTAGGATTTAATAAAATTATTATGTTAAGAATATTTAATAGAATTTATTAGTTTTCTTATAAGATTTAATAATTATGTTAATAAATGAAACTTAGTTTAAGAATTTAAGTTTTATGAATTATTTTAAAATAGTTGAGTATTCATCTAAATTATAAATAAGTATTTTAAGTAATTTAAATACTAGGATTTATTGATTATAGTGTTAAACAAAAGATTTGTTTGACTATCTTTTAGATTTCAAATTTAATTAAGTAAGATATTAGTACTTATGTATTTCCAAACAGATTTAGTGATAGTTATTATTGCGTATAGGTGTCGAGTTACGAAGTGTTATTCAAGAAGACACGCAGCGAGGTAAGTAATTTGATCACAAGTTTAGGATCATCACAATTCAGTTTATAGATAATTAGTATTCAAGCCAGTTCATTTCCAGTCAATTATTTATACACCACTCATGTCATATGCAAACATGTCATCCAGGATAGCATACTATTTTGTCATTCCGCATCATGTTTAAATTCAGAAATTATGATTATGTATGTAATATGTCATGCATCTCATATGTATAAAACACGTAAGCCATCTTAATTTCAAGTGAAAGATAAGATAAAATCAGTTAATAAGATGGTCATTCAGATGCATGGTACCAATGCAGTTCAGTTTCAGGGTGGATGTGCAAGCCACAAACTCAGTCGTGGTCCACCATAGTATGCCACAATACTATCAGCAGCTCCCTTTGCGGCCGCGAGATGTGGGGCCAATGTACAACCTCGCATACAGGGTTAAGTGTGTTGGCCAGTTAGATAAATCAGATCAGTAAGATTAATTAGTCAAATCAGTCAGTTAATTCAGTTAAACAGTCATGCATAGCACAAGCGTCAGTATGAATAGTCATGATTTTAAACTCTCAGCATGAAAGTTTTTATGAAAACCTTATATTTAGTATGTTTACGTTGTGATGGATTTCTTGCTGAGTCTTTGACTCATTTTTGTTTATTTTCATGTTTTAAACCACCCAGGTGATGATGATGAATACGAGCAGGCAGGCCAGGAGTAGAAGGAGCATTAAATTTTTGTTCAGACTTTCTAAAATAAAACATATTTTTATGACATGAGTTTCGTTCAGTTTATTTCATTTAATATTTTTGGAAGACTTTTTATTAGACATTTTCTACAAAATAAATTGCTGATTTCATTTATGAAATTTGAGATCTCTTGCTGGATTTTATTTTTATGAAAAGTACGTGACACTCCTAACCTACAGGAAGGGGGTGCTACAATTGTTTACCTCTCCCAACTCTCTTCAACTTATCCACCAAGTGATATGCTGTCTTCATAGATAACATACCAAGTTTATTAGGGCCCTGTATTATTTTATCTGTTGATCCTCTCTTGCTCATTGGTAAGCTTTTAATTACAACTGCATCTTCTTCACTCATCACTTCATTAATAAGGTTTATGTTCCAACAACACTTGTCATCAATTAACTGATCTTTAACAGTAGCTTCACTTGGAATTAAGAAGCTTCACTTGTGTTTGAACCATGTGAGTAGTAGGAGTTGGTAACCACTTGTCATCCCATATTTTATTCTCTTGCACATTCTCCACTCTCTGTGATCTCATACCCTCTTTTATCAGGTTCTTAGGCCTCCAAATTCTTCTCCATATCTATGAAGGACTGCTACCAATCTTAACCGCCAAAATACACCATTATTTAAAGTATTTTTCTTTCATAATCTTCGAAACTAAAGAATTTGGATTTGTTAGCAACCTCCAGAACTGCTTTGCCAACATAGCTTGCTTGAAGCTCTTCACATCTCTAAAACCCAACTCTCCTTGACTCTTAGAATTTCCAACTTTATTCTAGTTCTTCCACTGAATTTTCCTGTCTTGATATATTCATATGTCTCCACTAGAATTGAGCCATCATGGTTCAGATCTTCTTGCACAACTAATTAAGCAAGTTTTTTTTTGGAAGTAACTAATTAAGCAGTTTAAAAACACTCATTCTTTTTCTAAATGGTCACATGCTTGTAGTATAAATAAGACCGATTACTCTTCCATAAAATAGTTTATGTATTTACCTAGAATTAATGTGGCAATTAGTGTGTGTTTTTAATCAAAACTACTTAAAAATTCTTTAATAAAATAATTTTTTTAATGTACTTAAAAATATATAAATATATTATGAAAACACGAAAAATTCGACCGTATGTATTGATCAATCTATTTGTTTTATTATTTTGGAAGAAAAAGGTCGGAAAAACAACATAAAATATGAGATATTTTAAATTTGGAATAAAGAAATAAAAAAATATTTTTAGCTTTCCTACAGTTTCCGATCTCCATTTGCCTCTTAGTTTTGTGTTTTTTTTTTTTAAAAAAATAAAAAAGCTAATTAAACTAATTAAGGTTACGTTTAAGTGTTGAAGTGAGTTGAGTTAATATGATAAAATATTATTAAAATATTATTTTTTAATATTATTATTATTATTTTAAAATTTTAAAAAAATAAATTATTTATTATATTTTATATTAAAATTTAAAAAAATTATAATAATAAATTGAAATGAGTTAAAGTTTGATTTGATTTTTAAAATTATCTAAATGAGTCATTTTGGGAAGGTTGACGCGAATGCACAAGTCATGAGTCAAGTCATCAGGCCTAGCTAGCTAGCTACCTCCAACCTTTCTTTTTCTTTACTGCCACTGTGCTCTAGGAGGGGAGGAGCCCATCCTCCGTCCTTGATACATAACTTTTTTATCTTTTCTTTTTAGCTCGCGATGAACCTTTAGGGTAACGATAGGCTAATAATTCTTTTACAATCACTTTATTATTTTTAATGTATTTATTATTATTTTTTCTTTTAAATATTTTTTTAATATCTTTAATTATTTAAAAAATTTTTAAAAATATGATATAATTTCACTAATAATTATTTTCTTAATTATTAAGTAAAAGAAAATTTAAAATAAAATAAAAAAATAAATAGAATAGTAAAATAGTAATAGAAGAGTTGGAAGGTTATCATTATTCAAATCTTTATGGTTGGTTTTTTGTTCAAATTTTCATTAGATTTTCGAGATGAGTAACTTAATTTTATTGATAAATCAATAAAAGAATGCTATATACAGATTTAATTTAATATTATATCAATAAATAGTACTATGTCTATACATCGAATTAACTAGCTAGCTAGCTACAAGTTATACAAATTAGAGTAATGCTACATGTAGTCGTAAAGTACGTAAGCGTCATGCAATCGTTTTAAAAAAGAATGACATCTGTTATTAAAAATTTATTATTTTTTCAAGTGGATCTCGTATTTATTTATTTTAAATGATTGTACGATATTTGTACACTCTCGATTATAACTAACCTTTTCTCGTAACCTAAGAATGAAAGAAAATTAACTACATCTCTGGTTAATCTCGTTTACGTGATAACTGGCCATTCGATTCGGGCTTCTAACTTATCTCGAGAAACGTACTAATTTTCTTATCAAAAAACAAACTTTATACTTTCCGAGGAAAAAAACAAAAAAAGCAAAGAAGAAAAACATTTCAACTAGGCACGACGTAAGCTCAAAGATTATCACTCACAGGGAAAGGAAACCGACGAACAACCATACGTGAGAATCCGAAGATAGATCATAAGACAAAACTGGTTGTCATAACATTAGTGGTGCAAAAATCGAAATAACGCGTCGATTTGTTTACTTTTAAGATTTTACTTTTAAGTGGAAAATCACTACTTTTCGGCATGTGTCAGTAGTCCAACGTGGCCACAGGCCTTTGTCCAATGACGTTTAAAGTTTCACTTATCCAACTGCTTTTTCTTAGAAGTGTTCACCGTTCAACCCTATATCACAGCACTTTTGTAAAAAGAGAAAGTTCCATGAAATATCCCAAAGTCTTGCGAACTGCAGTCTTTTTTCTTGGACAACAATCATGCAGGAGACGAGAGATCTTTGAACGGACCTGGCCTCTGGCACAAGGCTCACTGCATGAGGGCGAGCTAAGCTCATGAAATTGAAGGCGCAGCACACACACCAAGAAAGAAAGGAATTAAGCTAGTTAGTTGCTGGCCTAGGGTATAGGACCAGAAATCCGTACTATCTATAATATAAACAGATCATCACCAGATATCTAGGATTGGAAATTGACCTTGTAACTTTGTCTTGACTTTTGCTAATTATGAAGGTTGGGTGTTGTTGGTCCTAGAAAGTTGGAGTTGAATTGAAGATCATCAATGACGTTGTCTTCTACCCTAGTGTTGTCTTGTTTTTCTTTTAATAATTGATGTGGAGCAGGAAAATCCTACGTACAGCTGTTTGTGATTTGTGTAATTAGTCTTTACTTTATGTTTTTGTTGAAACTCGCAAAAAGCTAGCTTGGATTCTACGTACAACAATGCAAAATGTTTAATTCATCGTTCTTTCTTTCTTTTGATTAGATATTGATGCAAATTAAAGTGCATTAGCTTCCTTTAAATAAAGACGACGTTCTAGTTGATGAGTTGACCAAATTTCTTCTTAATTTCTATAGACAAATTCCTCATGTGAATCATTTCTATTCTTTTATCCAATTTGAACGAATGATTTACGGTTCAATGAATCATTAAGGGCGGCTGTTTGAATATCAATTATAAATTAAGCGATTGATTAGATTAACCTAGCTATTTTCTTCATCTGTTTGGATTTTTGGAATAAGTGACGATATAACATGATTGTATTAGATCATATGTTTGAATTAACAACATTTTTCCCGCATTTCAATTCATAATTATCAATGAGTTAGACCGATTATTAAAAAGGATTTTGATACATTTATCTCTTCTCATCAATTTAAACTTTTGACATAAATTTTTGGCCGTGGTACTTTAACAAACTCCTATGTGATTTCTAAACCTTACGAATTTTGGCTACGACCATGCATTTCAGTGAACTGAATAAAAATTAAAAATATTAATTCTTTTTTCATATTATTATGATCAGAATAATCCAAGCTCAAGATTATATATATAGTGTTTCATGATCATCCAATAGATGATAATGTATGTAACAAAAAATGTATTAATTTATCAAACTTGGAAATATATTGTGTCATGTGTGTAAGGGCATTTTCCCCATGTCTCAAAGCCCACTGGGCCTTGGCCCAAGGGTCACCAGGACCATACTGAAAGCAAGGTGTAAACGAGGGAAAGGACTCAAACAACTGATAGGACAGGTCAGCCTGACATCGCTCGCCGCGTTCTGAACTTGGGAACTTGCATGGAACGCAACAGGAAATGTGGAAGACCTTCGATCCATTAACATCAGAACATCTACAACTCACAAGGGATAAAAGTAAGGCCTGAAAATCATGTCGCATTAATGTTGCTACTACCGAGCTACACGCCACATTTATGGTGCCATTGCGGAACCATACCGCATTAAAAGATTCTGACGATAGGAATAGTAAGAGGGGCACGAACTTCGTGGAGACAAACACTGCACCTCTCCAGACTCATGGTATAAATAGCAAGTCCCAGGTACGAGAAAACACTCTGATCCCTAGACTCTTTCACTTATTTACAAGCTTTCAAGAGAACTTGTTAACTTTATCATCGGAGACTACCCGGCCCCAAGACCACCCTCTCCTAATTATCTTCTCTCATATCTTTTGTAGGCCCATTATTGAAGACTTGAGTTGTCGAAATCTGGCCCAAAGGCATACGAAACAAGATGTTAATAGTGGTACTGTTTGTGAGATCGTTTTTTTAGGTCTTACGTGGATTTCGTATGCCTGAGGGAGCCCGTTCTAGACAATCCGGAAGCGGACCAACCACATCGCTTTTCAAATTACCTTCCCATGGAGCACCAAAGGGAAAAGTAGGCCTAAATGTTGTCTTATCTCTCTTGCGGCGAAGTGCGGGTCAAATCTTAGGTATTCGAAGAAAAGTTTTACCTTCCTCTTAAGCATCAATGGGCAGGAGTGAGTTCAACAACAAACTTTCTGAATGACTTACATCCCTGCGGGATACCATAGGGAAATGTAGCCTTAAAGGTTGTCTTATCCGTCCCACAATGGAAAGTGGAATCAGCCTCACGGCTACCCAAATAACTTACTCCGACCCCTGCTGTGATGAAGTGTGGGATTAGCACCAGCCTAAGCCAAATTTAATCTTTCCTATGTTGTCAATGGACGGTAGAGAGTCTAGAGCCAGAAAAACCTACCTCCCGCAAGAAGTAAAGGGACGTGATGAGCCAAAAGCCGTCTTGATCCTCCCACAGATGAGAGCGAGTTCAGCCTTGAGATTGGCCGAATACTTACCTCGACCCCCACCGCAGTGAAGGAGCGGACTAACCATATTGTTGTTTGCATTATCTAATTGAGAGACAAAAATGCAGTTTGACGTAAGGCATTTCGACTTCTTCCTGATGAAGAGCGGGCTGAGTCTATGGACTGCTCGAATAATTGAGTGAAAGACACGGAAGTCATCAACACGAACATTGACAACGCAGGCAGCAGTGGCATGGCAGAAAACGACAAGTATAGTACGACATAGACCAGGGGGCCCAGGTTTGTGACATTAACTCTTGTCCTCAAAAGAAAAATAAGGATAACATCCTTATTTCCCAATCAAGACAGGAAACATAATGCTAAAAGAGGAAGACAGGTACAGTTCCAAACTATCCAAACAACTTACTTCCCCGAGGACCAACAAGGCAAGTCAAGCTAGGGGCAGTCTTGACTCCCATTAACGGAGAGCGGGACCAATCCCACGGCTACCAGAAAAAGAAATCTATGCGAATGGAGGAAAACGAGTATAGTTCCAAACTGCCTGGATGACTTACCTACCCCATACCAGGGAGGCAAGTTGAGCCCGAGGCCGTCTTGTGTTTATGCGGCGGAGCGGGACTAGCCCCACGGCTACTCGAAGAACAAATCTACGCTAATGGAGTAAGGTAGGTACGATTCCAAACGGCATGGAAAATTTACCTCCCCGTGGACCAAGGAGGCAAGCCTAGCCCGAGGCTGACTTGTCTCCTTGCAGCAGAGAGTGGGAACAACCCAGCTAGAAGACTATACAATAAAGGCAGGGTAAAGTGGAAGAATAAAAGAACCAAACGAGGTAAAATGCGACTAGAAAGTGGATAGAAAAAAAAATCAGTGCAAGGAGAAGGCGGAGAACGCTGGCCTCGCTAAACAAAGTCAGTAAGGCCATAGAAGAAAAACTACATGATATAGGCTGACGAAAATGGCACGGACAAGAAAGCCGCCGGCAAGTGGGAGTGCTAGGCATAGGTCGGGCACTGGCAAGGTGGACCGTAAAGCCCTGCGTGGCGAATCCTAACAACAAAAGGTAATACAGAAAAGGTTGAGCCCGGATGGGTGTGAAAAACATTTTTCCACCGGCCAATAACAACATGACATGCAGGTAATCTAAACTTGTCTAAAATTCACTCACATGTATGAGAAAAGACATAACGTCATTCTCTCCCTCTCCCTCCCATCTTCACTCCTCCACCCCGAGCCCTCCCCTTTCTCTCTCTCCCATCTGCACTCCTCCACCCCGACTGAAGCCCCAACCCTTGTTGTTCGTTCTTATTTCCTCACATCACATAAATAAACAATATTACCTAATGAAACAAGTGATAGCAAATAGAGTAATGGATTCAAGGTTGTATTTTTCATTACTATCTAGAGTTGTACTTCAGGCCGGATGGATTTTCCCAAATTTTACAACTGCAGAATTGTAGATTTTAGGCCATTTGTGCAAAACTGCGTGCTTGATGTTCTACTAATGACTTTTGGGTTTTTTGGAAATTTTTGTGCATAATCAAAATAAATAGAGTAGGGACCATATTTTGCATTGTATTGTTTAAACTTGTTCACGAGTCAGCTTTGTCAAGGAGCAATGTGTATCTTTTGCCGTAGTTCAACGGAACTTTGATGATTTTGGCTGAGATGAAGCTATGGCAGTATAATCATGTGTGCTCTATCTTATGTATTTGCATAGGTTCATAACAATTTCTACAAGAAATAGAAATTGACTTTGATGCTTGAACTCTGAACTGGGAAGTAGATATCCATATATCATCCTCATGAAAATAAAAGGCTAGAGCTTTTCACCTGAAGAGATTTTTACTCGAGGTGAGGGACTCTAGTAATGGTCGGGATTGTGAAACCGCCAGGCGCGTTCACAATTACCTTGCACAAAGTCTCCATATGCATACTTCTTTGTATCTATGGTCCGTTTGGGGATACCTTCCTTCGGCATCAAGCGAAGATGGGGGAGGGAGAGGGAGGTTTGGCTTCGTGCGTCTTGCAAATGGGGGAGGGAGAGGGGAGAAAGAAAGAGGGGGAGACATGTTGGGGTGTATGCGGCTGTATTGAGGATCTTTATGGAATGCCTATGTGTTTTGTTGTAATTGGTCGGGGGGGAAATATTTTTCACATCCATCCGACCCCAAGTTTTTTTCAAGGTAATATTATTAATCATCAACAACCGCAACATGTGGCCACAGAATTATGAAGAGCCAAGTATAGCATAAAATGGCTAGTGCAACGGTGCGCGACTAAAGCTCGTGGGTAAAACAAAAAATTGGGAAGGCATCGTCGAGTAAAATTGCAAGGAGGTCCCGAGGGGATGACTACCCGAAGACTAGTAGGGTAGTCAGGAATCCTGTAATTCCATGCAAGGAACCCCATAGGTAGGCCAAAAAAAAAAAAAAAGAAGGGAAGAGAAAGCGAAAAGAAGAATGTTTGTGATGCCCCGACTCCCATGTACAAAAAAACACGGAAATCGTGACATCAGGATGATGACAACACGGTCACGCATCTCAACAATAGTGCCAAGTGTGTGTACATGTAACAGTGTACAATAAACAACGCATCGGATAATATAAATAAGTCTACTAAGTACCAGAATTCTTAAATACAAATATTCAAAACAAATCATCTTTAAAAATTTATACAGTCATCCCAAATATATTACAAAGGCAATACATAAATAATTGATAAAAACGAATCTCGATAAACAGGATCAATCCCAGATCACTCCGCCAACAGAGCCAAGCTAAGGCTCGTCATTCTCATCTGCATCAAAATCTGCGATACCATAAAATGGTACCACAGGTAAGTATAAACCAAACAACTCTCGGAGATAAAAACATATTGATGCAACCAACATGCATGCATATAATGAAATATGCATCAAATCCAAAATATCATTTTCTCTGAAAATGGATATTTTCCAACACATGCCAAAATCCCATTTTGGCCCAAAAACAATAATCCGTCATTTTTTCAAAAAATGACCCAAGTCAATAAAACATCATTTTTCCAGAAAATGAATCACATAAAATCCTTTTATTCAACACACGCTATTTTTCCAGAAAACAGCCTATTAATCCATTAACCAATGCACCATGATCTCCCCTAGGGATCATCCGCACGTCCTGGCTTCGTAGCGATGCTCAGTTCCGTGCCCAGCGCGTTCGTGGCCAAGCACCCACTACCCAACGAGCGATGCCCAGTTTCGCTCCCAGCGCGTTCGTGGCCAAGCATCCTCTAGCCCCTTCCAACAGAGGGGCCACAGAGTCGGCACGAGACCATCTCGTCCGATCTTGTTGTCGCCCACCGACAACCCAGGGGACGTCACTGAGTATATTTCGCTCCCGAGTGACCAGAAGAGCTCCACCGAGATAATACCCCATCTCGGCTTGGGGTCGTGATACACACGCACCCAAAATCCTTTAACACATGAAAACCCAGTTTTCATAAAGCACATGAACATGAATGCATGTACACGAAAATCCAGTTTCATTTACAAACATGATCATGCGTGCAATATACCATGTATATGAACAACACCATACCAACAGCCAACATTTCATAATACCAACCAAACACACAACTCCATCCACAATCAATCTGACCCCTGAACTCCTCGGACTCAATCCGGCATGTCCAACCAGATCATAATAATATGAGTTAGTGCAAAAATATATTTAAATCATGATAGTTCTTTGAAAAAATACTTAGAGTGCTATATAGTAATTTCTGAAGGATCATGGAGCTACAAGAAGTGGCGGCACAACAACGTAGCAGTGCAAAATGCACTGTGGCCGTGGATCTCAAAAACTCACTTTTGAATGGGGACAAACTAAGACCCAAAATTGATAGGATAGGGCTTAGAGAGGTCGGTGAAGCCAATGGTGGTGGTGGGTTGCCGTGGGTGGCGGCGCAAAGGGTGGTTTTAGGCAAAAAATGTCAAAATCGGAGATGGAGATAAATAGGCTTCACCGGTGACGGATCGGAGCTGGGGTTGGGTCCATTGGGTTGCTAGGAGGTCGAGGATGAAATGGTGAAGAAATGATCTCCGGAGGTGGTGCGTTGGCGGTGCGGGAGCTCAAAGGGTGCCAAGATTTTGCATCGTGTGTGAGAGGTAATGGCGGTGAGGGAGGAGCTGGGAATGGAGGGGATTGGCTGCCGGTGGGTGGAGGAGAAAAACGCACGGGAAGAGAGAGGGAGAGGGACGTCCGCGCGCTAGAAGCAGGGGAAGAAAGAAAAAAGAAAGAAAGGAAAAGAAGAAAAGAAAAAAGAGAGGAAAGAGAAAATGGAGGAAAAGAAATGAGGTCCAGTCCTCACATCTTGGGTCACAAAAATGATCCAACGGAAACGATTTCAAAACAACGAATACAATAAAATAATTTAAACGTAATGATACAATGAAAATAAAATAATTAAATCCAACAATCAATTAATTTAAAATAAAGAATAATTTAAATGCATCACAATAATAAATATTAAGAAAACATAACAAATTAATTTTCACAATTTAAAGATCATAAAATAAACCATTTAAAAATTTTTGATAATTTTAAAACAAGAGAATAAATTTTTGAATTAATAAAAATAATCATTCAATAAAAATACATTAAAATACGAGGTATTACAATGTTGGAAGACGATTGGTCGGGCGCAACAACATGTAAGGCAATATCATTAAACATAATAAGTTACAATATATAGCCAAGTAGTTCTAGAGGCCGAGTAGTTCTGGAGTGCAAGGATTAAAAAGGACTGAAGAAAGAATTTCCCTCGAACCCATCTAAGGAGAATTAGCTGAGTAACTGCAAGTGAATTTTTCCCATGTCACAAAGCTCATTGGGCCTCGGCCCAAGGGTCACCAGGACCATACTGAGAGCAAGGAGTCAACCACAAAAGGGACTTAAGTAACTAATAGGACAGGTTAGCCTGACATCGTTCGGTCGTATTCTGAACTTGGGACTTGCATGGAACATAGCGAGAAATGCGGAAGACCCTCGATCCATTGACATCAGAACATTTAATGGCTCACAATGGGTAAAAGCAAGTCCTGCAAACCATGCCGCATTAATGGCTCTACTACCGAGCTACACGCCACATTTATGTTGCTGTCGCAAAACCATGTCGCACTAAAGGACTCTGACAGTAGGAATAATAAGAAAGACACGAATTTCGTCGAGACAAACAAGATCTGCACTTCCCCAGACTTATGTAAATAGCAAGCCATAGGTATAAGAAAACTTTCTAACTTTCTAATCTCTAAACTTTTTCACTTATTTATAAACTTCTAGAAAAACTTATTAACTTTAGCATCGAAAACTCCTCGGCCCAAAGGCCACTCTCTTCTAATTGTCTTCTCTCGTATCTTTGGCAGGCTCATTACTGAAGACCTTAGTTGTCGGAATCTGGCCCAAAGGCATGTGAAACACGACGTTAACAACTTGCATGTTGACAAAATTGGTTGGATATCTTTTTTTCTCAATTAAATTTGTTTTGTACGACGCTTCTATAATTTGAATTCAAACACGTGAATGTGTTAAGTGAACCTGCATGTGTCATGTATGTATGCCTTTAGCAGGACTTGATAATTGTTGAATGGCCATCTGATCATCATCATGCACAGAATGCCACGTACGCAATTATTGCATCAATTAAGGCTTTTTACGGGTTGCTATCTAATCATACCGCATGCTAGTGAAAATGTCACAAAAATCAATTACATATATGATTAGGTAGCAAAGATATATCCTGTTGCAGAAACAATATGAGTCTTTAATTGGGCATTCTTGGAAAAAGTGACTTCATAGGATGCTAAGCTGATCATGACCTACGTACAAAGCTGTTAAAGAAATTGTTTGGCGCCAACTTTGGGGTCCCTATGGATTATTTATTTTTATGGGTTTAATTAGGAAAGTGTTCTGGGCGACAAATCTTTTATGGGTTTAATTAGGAAAGCTCCTCCCCTCCAAAAAAAAAAAAAAAATAATATTGGGTTGAGTTTCTTTCCTCTGGCCTGAAGAAAACTAGGGTGGCATGGCTTCATATGGCCGTACTTAGGGTCGAGTAGTTTTTTATCATCATGTGTATGAAAAGACAGGGCAGGGAATCTAAAATCCGGGACTTGTACTGCATGATTGAGCACATGTACATGTGGGAGAAAGTGAGGACTCAGATTAGCCTGGAATATCACTAGTCTCGCACTTTGTTTCTCAACCTGGCCTATTACGTTGAACATGGAGATCATCATCTAGAGAGAGATCGGAGAGTATGCTCATGTGTAACAACCAACAAGGAAGTTGCAAAAGTAAAGCTGCTACGTGCTGTGTTTTTGTAGTGCGTGTCTGATATACGTACGTACATGAAGGAATATTGAACACAAATAAATAGATCATTTAGAGAACATGTTACATGTTGGCTAGCTAGCTTGGATTTCTGAGCCTAGCTTCAAATTCTTCTTCTACTACTCTTTCTCGTACACAGTTTCTTCTTTACATGGCCGCCTACCATCTTTGCAGATAATACCCGCATTTCAATATCGATAATTTCGGGATCACACTATATATATACAACGTACACCCCTTGATTACTGAGCTCAGGAGCGAGACCGACCGACCGACCAAACCATTGAGATTGTCATCTGTGCGACTGTTTTTGAGAGAGAGAGAGAGAGAGAGAGAGAGAGAGACTTTTTTAGACGGTTAGTTTGTGAATGTGCTTTATTCGTTCTTGGTAAGCAGCCTTGGTTCTTGAAAAAAGCAAATCCAAACACCCCCCAAGATTCCTTTCTTTCAAGATGACCAACCAACCCTAGTTGGAATCATATATATAAAATATATTATTTTAATAAGTGTTATTGCGGCCATATCTGGGAAGTTTCTTAAAGACTGAGATGGGATGTGTTTCATACTTCTATCTTTGTTCTATTATTTTTGAGAACTGAGCCATGCACACTGTTGACATTATCATATAATACCCATATATAGCCCGAGATCATGTGATCTATCACACATTAATGAAGATATCTTGCAAAATTTCCATGTGAAATGAAACTATCCGGTAAATAACTACTACATTAACTCTATATTTTATTCCTTTAACTCTGCATCAATAGCTATATATATATATATATATATATATATATATATATATATATATATATAGTCATTTGCATGATAATGGATACTTACATATGCACACCACCTAAATACTATATATATAGGGATCCGGCCATAAGCCAACTTCTTGATCTAGATAATTGCGAATGAAATATCATGAGTCTATCATATAATTAATAATGTGCCAATTAAAATCAATTAACTAATATATATAATCTACAACTATTTCTTGACCTACTTCTTTTTGAAATCTATCTAGATTTTATATATATATATATATATATATATAGAGTAATGCTAGATATAGTTCTAGGCATGCAAATCTTACATATTCATTTAAAAAAAAAATGAGATTTACCATTAAAAAATGAGTTTTTTTTTTACATGATTAGTTATAGATTTATCCAATTTTTTTAAGAGAAATACTTTAGTCACAAAGAGATTCCACATTAGTAAACCCATTAAATAACATGATGGCTTGAAGTGGTACGTTAAATTATAAAGCTACTTTTATTGTAAAGTAAATATATATAACGTATTATATGAAATTATATCAATTTATAAATTTATTCTTGTGAAATCTATTTATAACTTTAACATTTGTTTTAAAAAAGAAATGCATGGTACCTTTGAGGATTGAAGAAATCATTTTGGATAGTATAGAAACAGAAAGATTCTATCAATCATCTTCACACATCATACTATACTTTTTTTTTCTCTTATTAAATATGTGGTGGTGAGTAGAAAAATTTAATAAATTTAAAAAGAATAAAAAAAATTAAAATAATATGATGTGTAGTAAGTGTGGATGATGAGTAACAAGCAGATGAAGCCAAAGTAGATACTAAAAACTCCAGGTTCCACGCTAGCAGCTGCATGTAAATATTATATCATTAGGAAATAATGACTACATAAATCATTATAACGATGGAATGTTATGTGATAAAGCTGGACAATAATTGAAAGTACTTAAAACATTCAGACCATCATCTTCTTGCATGCGAGTCCGTGGTGACAGGATACGCATGACTCACGCGCGTGGAGAATGCCAAAAATATAAAGAGCCGTTTAGATATGCTAGCTTTTCGTTCTGAGGTCTGAGTTAATTATTGCTGTGGCAATAATCTCTTTGACTGAATTTGGCAGTCTTCCTCTCTCAAAGCTAGCGATTCTTCCGCAACAAAGTTCGAGATAAATACTCCTTAACAGTTTCCTGCTGAGACCCATATACTATGATTTTCCTTTTTCTTCTTTGTTTTTAGATATTATTATAATTAATTACCTTTGAAGTCATGGTTTTGAGTGGCATTTTTTCGTCTTTTGAGACCCTTTTGTCTCAATGTCAGTCGAAGTACTTGCAGGAGACCAGGAGATCAGGGTGGACAAAAAAGTCTTTAACTGTTAAAATCACCAAAAACTAACCTTCATGGCCTCAGTGTCCGGTCTCATTTGGTTATGCAATCTATCTCAATTAATTTTATTTTATTAATATAATTTTTTTAAATTTTTATATAAAATATAAAAAAAATTTAAATTTTTTAAATTATAAAATAAAAATAATATTTTAATAATATTTAATTTAACTTTCAACGTCCATCTCATCGATATATAACCAAACGAGACAATCTCAACAACAAGTACATTCACAAATTATTACAAAATATTCATTCCGGCCTTCAATTACTTTGAGAAAAAAAAGTACTACTATGCCACCTAGATACTTGCCGCTCAATGAATTTTATTTTATTTTTATTTAATGATTAAGGAATTAATTTTTAGTGTATTGATATATTTTTTATATTTTTTAAAATATTTAAAAATAATAATAATAAAATATTATTTTTACACTAACGGTCACTTGCAACGGTAAGCTGCAAGCGGGACAGTAGTGCAGCTCTTACTCTTATATATATACCAATATTCAGTAAGTACTGTCATTACATGATTGGAATTATTGTTCTGAACTCACTGGTTTTTTGAGAAGAATAATATTTTCTCATCTTTCATGCAAAAACATTAATAAATGATATATATATATATATATATCTATAATATCTTAAACACTAGTTTGTTTTCAGAGATGAGATGAGATGAATTGAGATTAAAGTTAAGAAGTTAAATAAAATATTGTTAGAATATATTTTTTAATATTATTTTTATTTTAGAATTTGAAAAAGTTGAATTGTTTATTTTATTTTGTGTGGGGATTTGAGAAAGTTATAATGATGAGATGAAATAAGATGTTTTCTGAAAACAAACGAGACCAATTTGGTAGGGATTGGAAACATCATCAGTTGGAAGCCGGTACTTTACTTCAGCTGGAAAACTGGGATGATCTGGATCTCAAGTCATGACAAGCACTATCTAGATCTATGCATGCAGGGGCCATTAATCTAAGACTTTGTATAATATTTTCTATTTTCTCCATTATTATTAATATACTCTTATATATATCATGTATATCCACTTAGATAGCACTATACCCAAATTCCGATTCCTGATATTAATTAGCGACGTGGCTGCACAAGATAGAAGAAACTGATCATTTTCTCAAAGTCTGAGGTTTCTGAAATTGTTCAAACTGATCTAGCTAGCAAACTTTTAGGTTTTAATTAGTAATCGGTATAGAGGTCAGGTCTTGCGGTTTGTGATCAGCACTGCATGGAGGAACTATATATCGACCAAGTCAAGTACTTCAGTATTCACCATATTGATTGCCAGCCATATCAGTCGCCAAATATTAAACTTCAAAATACCATGCAATTAATTATATAGTTTTGCTGGTTGAAAAAGGAGTAGTGTATATAAGAATCATGATGATTTATATATGAAAAATTCTAGACATAAGCTCCATATCCTGCACACTACTTAAAAACATATGATTTTACTTTTTTATCCTCATATTTCATATTGAATTGAAGTATGAAATATATGGATAAAAAGTAAAATCACATATTTTTAAGTGTTGTGTAGGGGTGTAGGGCTTCTGTGTAACACAACTCTTTATATATATCCATAGGGTAGAGCTTGTGAAATCACCAATTGTCTCAAAAAGTTAAGCTGATGAAAAGAGATATTAGATTTTATTATTTATTTTATATCTTAACACTTCCCCTCACGTGTAGGCTAGACTCTCTCTCATGAATGGGTAGCCCAACACGTGGAATATTTAATTAAATGAGATAGAGTGTAAAGTAAGGGTTCAAACTCATGTGAAATCATCACTTGTCCCAAAAGATTAAACTAACGGAAAGAGATAGATTTTATTATTTATTTTATATCTTAACTGAGCTAGCCAATATATACTAGATCAAGTCCTCATGAGGCTAGCTTCATCAATAGCCAATATATAATATGTGTTTCGTAACATTTTTGTGTTCCAAATTTTTGTGTTGGATTCACAGTACTGTTACGTACACTGCAACTGATCATTTTGGAGAAGACAAAATCACTCTATCTGAATATAGCAGTCAATTATTTGGCCTTTAAATATGCCTTTAACCGACATGAAACAACTTTGATCATGGTCGTAGACAAAATTTAAAAAAAAAAAGAGAAGAAAAAAGAAGAAGATTCCAAAACTATATATCTGAAGTTAATTAGCATCTGCGTCCGTACCAAATGGATCTCAATCGGTTATAAATTATTCATGACCGTCATATATATAATGATCAGATCACCAGGAGTTGCAAGAACTTTTTTTGACCAAGATTTTTATATATTATGAATAATGGTTACTTCAGAAGTTTCCAATATGCAGTTGTTTTTTTTCCATTAATGTGCAGTTACTGCAATTTGCATATAATGCAAAAACTACAGCAAAAAAGGTAGATGATCATTTGATCCATTTTTTCAGCACATATAACTTCAATTAGTAAAATCATTCGGGACAATGCTTTTGATTTTCATGTTCGATCGAGTACTGGTTCAGAAACGCCATGAACTCGCTATCGTAAACATATATATATATATATATATATATATATATATATATATATATGCTCATACATTCAAATCTAAAGCTAAGCGAGAGAGAGAGAGAGAGAGAGAGAGAGAGAGAGAGAGAGAAGAAGAAGAAAGAGATAGCTAGAAACGGGGAAAAGATCAAAGCAAATTAAAGTGGAAGAAACCAAACGAAAAAAAAAAAAAGGGAAAAAAAAGAAAAGCTCACCATTTTTAGGGTTTTCAGCTGGTCTTCATACAAGTCCTAGATCTGGGTCCATCACAATTTCCTTATTGACAAGGAACTTATGTATATAAAAGGTGCATGCTGTGGACTTTGGATGAAACGATATCTTTGAAGGTAATTTTCTTTGAATGCAACCACACTTAACCACAAAGCTTCATCATGGCTAGCTTCTTAAACCACAATGGTAGGGAAAGTACTCTATAGGGGGTTCCGAGTAGTAGAAGAAGAGCTAAAACCAGAAAGATCTGTCCATGCGGTAGTACTGCCACCCCAATACGGATCACTCCCTGGCATTCCCAAGAACTGCCTCGACAAATTCAGCTCCTGACTTTCTTCCATTTTCACTGAAGCCGCCGCCACCTGATCATGGGTACTAACCCCCAAACTAGACACCTTGGCAGCTGGGGCCTGACTCACTCCGCCGCCGACATAACTGGATGCTTCGACACTACTTCCAAACAACCCCAGTGAAGGATCCAAGCGACCCAGGAAGGGAAACTGCTGTGCTTGCTGCAGCCGCCACTGCTCGTAAGCCCCAGCCGATAACAAAGACCCACCATCACCAGCAGTACCAGCACTTCCTATCTGGAAATTCAAGTCTCCAGCTAAACCCATCGGTGCAGAAATCGTACCGTAATTCAAGCCATAGTTCAGGGCGATCTCGCCGGCAGCAAAGTCTGGGAGTTGGTGCAAGGGAGTCATGTAGTGCAGCTGCGGTATCTGCGAGGAGATGCCTATTATATCCGCGGTAGGTCCACCATTAGAGGGGATTGAGCTGGTGGAACCAGCAGCACTAGCCGATTGGCGATCAGTGCTACTTGCTGGGGACTTTGAACTACTCCCTTTGCTTCTTTTGTTCCTCCTACAGCCTCCTCCCACTGGGACATTTCTTAGAGCACCGCCTCTGGTCCAGTACCTTCTGCAGGTTTTGCATAAGTGGCGAGGCTGGGTGAGGCTGTAATTGTTGAAGTAGCAAAATTTAGTGTTTGTGGATTCGCATCTTGGGCATTTTAATGCGGTCTCTGGCAATGGTATGTTGGCTTGGCGGGCACGATCTGCCATCGAGCCGGGCCTGATAGATCCCGGGCCACCCCCATGAGGTATTGGGGGTGGCGACAAAGGTAGTGGAGGTGGAAGAAGCTGTGAACTGGAAGTGGTACTAGTCCCAAACGGATGGTTTTGTTGCTGTAAGCACAAAAGAAAGAAAGTGAAGGAAAACAACAATCAAATATCTGGTATATTCAAGAAGATATAATTAAAAAGTAACAAGAATATTTATCTTTAAATTTCTCGCTTTTTTTTGGTAAAGAAAATGTAGGAGCAAATTTGAAGAAACCCCCACCTGTTGCCAGTTGGCTGGATCAAGATAAGCTGGGATGGAAGAAAAAACCATGGTTCTTGCTCTCTTCTCTTTTGTAAAGGTAGCTAGGTTGAGGAGATGACTGTGGGGAATCAAATCGATATCCAAGAGAGAGAAAGAGAGTTGCAGAGAAAGATAGAGATAGAGAAGAGATAGAGAAAGGAATCAAGGGGGGATATTGGAAATAAGCAGCAAAAATAAAAGGAGCTGATCCAGCTAGGGGACGGACCTTTTAAGTATTTATACATATAAATTTCAGTTTCTTGTTCCTTCTCTCTTTTTGTTTTATTGCTTTTTAGGGTTTAGATAGGAGAAGTCTATATTTTTTTTTCTTCACTCATAAGCTTCTTCATGATTCTGATCTCTGGGTACTGTGCTTGCATGAAGAAAAGTGTGTGTGTGTGTGTATATATATATATATATATATATATATATATATATATATATATGATCTTTCTGTTTGAGAGACAGACAGAGAGAAATATATCACTCATGCATGAGAGAGTGCATATTTTATTTTCATGTGGCCATATGGGTAATAACATGTTTATAAATAATAGGAGTATTAATATTGGCACTAAATTAATGATGATATATATGTGACGGTTTAAGGCAATTAAATATAATTAAAGTCGAAGCCTTTCAGAGGGTCTGCCTTCTGTCGGATCCCACCCCCATGCATGCAGGCCCGGCCCATCCATCTCCAATTTGATCATGATGACTGTAGTACCATCCCCGCACGCCCCTGGGCTTATTACCTATAAGGAATTCTATGCATCAACTACTATTTACTCTCACACTCTACATCTATAACTTTTTCATAGGGTGCATGTTTGCACTACAAGAAATAAAGATTTTATTGAGAAAAAAGTTCATTGCTAAACATTGAATTTTCATCGTATATAATTTTTGGCGGAGAAAAAAAATCGTTGCACATTCGTTGGAAATATCTCATCGTTAAAAGTTATTAATGACGATAAAAGCACACATTTAGCAACGACAATTTTTTCATAAGAATGATCTCATACTTGGTCCTAAATAATGTCATAGTTCGCGAATGAAGGAACTGGCAATGGGCCCTAGGCCCATTTAATGTCATTTACAATTTCACACTCAGCATCTATTTGGGCCTTAAGATAGCTAGTGGGCCTTGGGCCTTAGTTTTACTTTATTGTATGCCTTTAGTTGTGTTAGCTTGGGCCCATGTAGGGCTCATCTTTTTTATGTAAGAGCCAAGGGCTCTAGGGTTGAGACATTCAAAAAAGTTAATGCAAATGTTACTTCTCATTCTCTTATCATCTTCTTATTTTCTTCAATGGAGGTGCTCCCCTTGAAATGAGTAATTTTTTTTTATTATATTATTGTCGTCGCCAAGCTAATTTTTTCCTTCAAAATTTATTTATCATAAATAATACAATAAGAAGTTGGAGTCTAGCATAGGTGATGAGTTAAATTCGTCAATATTGTTTACTATTGGTGACGACTAACTCTGGTCACTACACACCATGATTTAGAATTAGTGACAAATATTTATTATCATAAATTGTGACATGCATTTAGAATTAGTGACAAATATATTTCATCACGTATGATTGCACAATTCTTCATTCTTTATAATTAAAAGACCAAATAATCATCAATATTAAGAAAAACTAATAACAAATTCTAGTAATATAACAAAATGCATAAAATTAAAGTTATCATTTAAATCTAGTACCATTGTTCATAAAAACACTCAAATAAAGTTTAACTAAAATGGAAATGTGAAATTGAATGTCTCTTTAGGACTCTCTATGAGTCTCTAATTGTGCCATAATTTATGAAAGACGACGATCATATTCACTTTGTTTCTCTACCATATTGTTGATAATTGATTGCATAGATTTTGCCATTTGTACCGATTACTACCATTTCTCCTTATCAACCTCCATCTCATTCTTGTATTTCTCTACTTGTTGAGTAAGTTAGATGACTTTAGATGAACATGAAGATGATGGAATAGGCATGACATAATTTCTTAATCCTTTGGCATATCCAGATTTATGCCCCAAAACCTCGTTGAAAATATCTTCTATAGTTTGTGATGATCCAGCAACATTTTTCTCATTCCATAAATCTTTCATCCTATGCTGCAAAGGCAAGAGCAAGTTGTTCTTAGAAAAGTAAGTTAGTATATGTATGCATTGTGCTTGTCCAAGTCTAATGCATAACCCAAGTAAAATAAAATCAATTAACATTAAAAAATAAAGTATCACAAAAGAAAAAAAAAACATTAGTAACATCTCAAAGTTGAAATTGACTTTTTATTTTTGTTCATTGTTGTACAATATAGTTTACAACCATGGTTAAAATAAGTGAGTAAGAGGTCTCATCTCAAGTTTCTAATACATTATTTTAAGATAATCATAATAATCAATAATGCAAGAACATTCTAATTTCATGGTGCCATAAAACACCAAATTTAAAAACTAATAAACAACAATGTAAATATCAAATTCTTGCACATAAAAAATAACTTCGCATATAAGTTTAAGTGACCTATATCAATTGATCTATGAACTATAGTAAGCAAATAATGCAAGATGGCATATTCTAACTCTAACTCAAAATGAAACTCTATATAATAACTTAGACAAAGACAATGACAAAAAAATATTAGATTCCTTAGACCAATAAAAAGAAAAAACTAGAAATATAACATCTATATGCTAGAGTTGCAATAAAAAATCAAGACTCAAGTTGAAGTAAGGTATTTCGCTAAGAAAAATGCATTACTTGCGTAATTTTCTTCTGTTGTAGGAGTCGTGAAATAGCCATCTTTCGAGTGTTTGAGTTTATAAAAATCAATCAGAGTAGTATCCTCCTCACGCTTCAACAGATTAAAAAAGATTAAAAAACTCTATTATTAAAAATCACAATGTATAAATGACAATTAAAAAATACATTTTCTTCAAGAAGTCGAGCAAATAATGTTGATCCAGCCACGTGATTAACTTTCAAGTTGCTTCTATTCAAAGGATTTTGATCACACAATTTCTGTAAAAAAAAACATAAATAAAAAAGAAGGAAAAAAAACCAAAAAATGCAAGTTAATTTTAGGAGTTAAAAAAAAAAAAAAAAACTGCAGGATTTGTGAGTAGGTAACAGTTAGCTTCTTTGTCCATCCTAACTCAATATTTATTTTATTTAGAAATGGAACTAGTACCAATCAACTAGTTCAACCTGTAACATATATATACATTCTCAAACTCCAATTCCGTCACAAGCCTACTATATATACAACGTCCACCATAAACTCAAAGTTTACATTGTTTGTAAATAATATAGACATCAATTTACATTTGTTTTCTCATGAAGAAAATAATTTTTTATGTATACTCGTTAATGATGAAATTGATACTGCCTACTACAATATCTTATGAATATGTATGTGACAAACTTTAACATTATTTAAAAGTTTAAAAATCTGTGATACCTTGTATTTTGGGTATGCCCATCGATCACACAATATCTCCCAATCAGCTTGATTCAAATCATATGTGACATGAGCAATCGCTTCTTCTTTTGTTGAGTATTTATTGAATATCTTGTGCAATGTATGATGATAATCATTGTAGCTTCTTTGTAACTCTACTTTAACACTCTCTTTGACTTATTCTTCACTCCAATCAAGGAGGAACTCTCCTTAAAACATAATTGAATTAAACAAATGTATTCCGTATTTTTTAAACCAAAAAAATAAAATAATAAATAAGCACAACATTCACTTATGCGGACCCAAGCGTACAATTCCTCCATATCTACTTCAGTGATGTGTCTCCAGCTTTTGCAAGTAATAGGGGCAAAATGCCTAGCAATAATATAGCCTACCTTGCTAAGAAAAGCAGTATTATTTGTTCTAGTAGCTCACTTATTGCCTGATTCTATCTTCATTGAAATGAGATAAGTTTTTCTCCATTTCTCAAATGATATGCACTATGCTTTACCACGACCTCGTTTCACCTTAGAAGTGGCTGAAAAATATAGAAAGAAATAATTTTTAGAATTACTATTTTGTAACTCTTCTAAAAGATGAATGCATATATAATAATGTTAATATGCAATAACTACTTTGCATTAGATACTAATTAATCCAATGGGTAATTAATCATCTATTGTATTATATATGCTTCAATTCGTCGTTGACCATGCATGTGGTGTATTTCTCAAAGTCTTGTCATTACATACATATAACAAAGATTCACAAAATATGCAAGTTCGAAGATATTGGGAAATCATGAGAAAAAAGATTCTGAAAATAAGTACAAATTAATAAAAAAAAATGATCACTAATTATATAGATATATCAATTCTATAATTTTTTGCATGGTACATATATATTATATCATAAAATCCAAATGAAAAATAAGCATCCACACATAAACTTCATGCATACACACATAAAACTAGCTACCAATAAGTCATAATTAAATAAGCATCGAAATGAAAGTAACACATGCACATACATATCCTATCTATGTTTTTGTTAAAATCAAAATAATGGACTGTGTTAATTATCTTCCTGTCATTGACTCATTGGGGTCTATGGAAAAAGATTTCATCAAGTGGGAAATAGGTTTTACGGCTGAATTTCTAAAGAATGAAACCATGAGAGGCACAATAAACCATAATAAAAGAAGAGGAAGCTAATTAAACAGTACATCATGGTATATCCAGATATTGTTAAGGAAAAAAGTTAGAAAATCATAATAAGATTAAGGTTTAAAAAAATTAAAAAATTTAACTTACATGCTCTTTCACTACTCGATTATTTTTCATGCACTTGACTACTAATTGTTGTTAAGTCTATTGGCAAGGATCCCCCGTAGAAAAAGATCCTTCATGAAAGGATTGTGGTTGATCCATAGGAGCACCTCTTGAAGTCAATCGAGATGACTATCTTCCACGTCTTTGAGTGGTAGTTGGAGCCATAATTACTAATAAAATATACATACAAAAGCTTTATGATATTGATTCAATAGAGGTATTAGTGTTAAACAATTGGAAAAGTAAGAATTAGAACAAATTATAAAGATTTACCTGAAAATGATAAAGTGATCGATGGAGTGTAGTAGTAATCAAGATAGAAAAAGACTAAAAAATTTTAAGGAATACATACAAAAAAAAAAAATGCAATGAGAATTTGTGGACAAAGAAACTAAAGAACGTCTATGCAATATATAACAAAAAAAAAAAAAAAAACTGTTGTGAAAATTGGTGGGAGATGGAAATAAAGGCAATGAATAAAAACGTGAGATTTGAGGGGAAAAAATAGAGGCCAGCCGAATGCAATTGCTAAATTCCTTTTTATATTGAATTTGTCAACCCACTCTCTTGATGAGAAAATTAAGGAGTAACATGCCATATATTTTTCCCTTAATTCAATACATCCTTGATTGTTATCTGTAGAGAAAATGTAGGGATTCTTGATGTGCTACTTTGTTAATCCGTTAACTAAATATATCATCAAATCGTGTGCCATTTTTTTCTCAAACGTAATCCATGTTTTCTTAAAATCTAGATACAAAGTTCACAATCATTCAGGCAAGACATCTGTTATTTTTGGAACCAAATAAGAAAATATACATATTAGGTTCAAAGGACTAGTGTGACACATCGTGAAGCTTGAACTATAGAACATTAAAACTGCACATACATTTTTGGTATACACACATCATTTTTAGAGAACTAAATCTATTGCATTACTTAACATCCAAACATCATTTTTATAAGAGAGAATAAATACCTAAATTTGGTATACAATAAAATATATTCACTACTGTTCATCATCAGTATCTATATTACTCTGAGTGACCAAGATTTCTTCCTCTGCATAGAACTGATTATTAGAGTCTCTTTCCTCGTCGATGTTGCTATTCCTGTCCTCATCACTAAGATACTCATTAATAACTGTATTGTTGGCAAGTAACACGTCAACATATTCAGATGTCACATCATCTCCCAATAGTGGAGTCAATTCCCCCTCATCAAGTTCCACAAATGCATTAAACCCAAAAGGTTCATTTTTCTGATATGCTTCAGTATCAACCGCTTCTCCATCTTCTTCCTCTACCATCAAGGTTACATCATAGATGTTCCTATTAGTAATTTTATTTACCTCTCTTCAATTACTTCCCGATTCTGTATCATTGAGGTAAAATACTTGTTATGCCTAACATGCTAAGACAAAAGGATTGTCCTTATACTAAACAAAAGATATATTTATACTTATAAAATGATTGTCTATTTATATTCCTATTCTTTATTTTCCAATATGCCATCAATCACATTTGAAATTGTTGATGACCTACAAGTAATGTAGCTCCAAAATATCATTTAAACTCCGTAAAAGTTAATATTATTTGTTTCGTATTCCTCTTTAACAACTACACCATTATATTGTGTGTGGTGATTTTGTTCACATTTCTTAGTGTGACACCTAACACCATTCATGATACAACCACTATAAAATGTTACTTATGGATCAGGACCGCAAGCAAATACATATAATTGATCATATTGCATTCTGGCTATGCAAATATTTAATTTATTAAAAATAATGCAAAACAAACAAAACATAACAATTAGCAAAATAATATTTTATAAATTTTATTCAACACATTAGAAATATCGTCATGTTGCTAAAAAACATACTTACACATTGTTTGAACCAGTTGGGAAATTCTGCTTCATGTCTATGATATACATTATTAGTGAATCTTGTTTTGATCTCCTCATAGTGTTCACTACATATAAAATTTATATCAATACGTGATATAATTACTAACTAAAATGCATGTGCAATTAAACAAATCATACATGATTTATTTATTTTAGATAATGCTTAATTTCTATACACTTATTTAGCACATACCATTATACCATTGCAAAAAGTCATTCATCTAAACTGTGAAGTGTTGAGGATCTCGATAGACAAATATTCTGAGAAAAAATAGACAAATCGTTGCATTCATTCCCTTGCTCAATATCAGTATTTCGCTCTATACGATTAAATCTTGTCTCAACATCATGAAAATACATGGAGCAGAATGTCAAGTATTTGACATCAATATATGCCTCCGCAATTGACTCTTCTTGACATGCTCGATTTCGTACATACCTTTTAAGTTTGCTGAGAAACCTTTCAATGAGATATATCCATCGAAATTGCACCGGTCCTACAAGTAATACTTCACGTGATAGACGAATAGAAAGATGTATCATTATATTAAAAAAATATTGGTCAAAATATCATTTCGAACTTACAAAGAATGATGACAATGTTGCTTTCAAGTTGCTTCAAAACCTCCAAGTTTAACATACGTGAACATAGTTCTTTAAGAAAAAACTTAGCTCAATCAATGCCATCTTTATATCTTTTCATAAGTACCCACGAATTGCAACTGAGAGTAACCGTTGTAAGAAAACGTGAAAATTATGACTTTTCATTCCTTATATCCCACGATTAGCAATTTTCGCACACCAAAAAATATTTGAAGCATAACCGTCAGAGAACTTTATAAATTCTATCCAAACACAAAAGTTTTTTCTCTCATCACTTAACAATGTGAAAGGTGCACGTGGCATTAAATAAGAATTGCCGTCTTTTTTTAAGTGTAGTTCCTTCCTGAAATCCATTTGACACAAATCCTTTCGTGCTTTGATTGTGTCTTTTATCTTTTCCTCTATATTCATCAATGTTCCTAGCACATTATCATAAATATTATTCTCAACATGCATGACATCTAGGTTGTGTCTTAATTTTAGTGTTGACCAATATGGTAATTCAAAGAATATACTTTTTTTTGTTCAATTCAACTCCTCTACTACACGTTTTCTCTTATATATTTTTTCAAATTGCATATTTCTGACACTCATAAATTGTTCTAACACATCATTGCCAGACAATTTATGAGGTGTCAATTTATACTCTTCTTTACCATTAAAAATAGTCTTCTATTTTCACCAAATATGCTTCATTTGCAAAAAGCGATGTGAGCCATATAACAATGCTTCTGACCATATTTCAACCACATAGACTCTATCTTCTCATTACACACATGACATACTAACTTTCTTTTGATGCTCCATCCGAAGAGGTTTCCATATGCAGGAAAATCATTTATTGTCTATAATAATGTTGTATGTAATTGAAATGTTTGTGATACTGATTCATCAAATGTATCTACACATTCTTCCCACAACTGCTTCAACTTATCAATCAATGGTCTCAAATACAAATTAATTTCATTTTCGAGTGCCCTACGTCCAGGAATAAGTAAGATCATTATAAGTACGGATCTTTTATACACTTCTAAGGAGGTAGGTTATACGACATAAGTATTACCAGCCACATACTGTAAGATGTACTCATGTTATCAAATAGGCTAAAACCATTTGTTGCTAGTCCAAGTCGAACGCTGCGAGATTCTTAAGCAAACCATTGATGCGATTTATTAAATTTTTTCCAAAATACAGAGTCAGCTAGATATCTCAAATTATTCAAATCATGAACTTGTTTTTGTCTATGCCATCTCATATCCTCAGCAGTCCTTTCTGACATAAATAACATTTGCAACATTTGCTTCAATGGAAAATACTGCAACACCTTATGAGAAATTTTCTTATTTTTTTTATTTTTTTCATTGTCAATCTATCTTGACATTTTGCATATAGGACACTATTGACTACTAGCATGTTTTTTCTAAAAAAGAACACAATTATTTTTACATGCATCTATCTTATTATAATTAAAGTTTAAACATTGCCTTAATTGTTTTACTTCATAGTATGACTTTGACAATGTCTCTCCATCTGGAAGTGCCTTTCTCAACAGGTTGATCAACATATCAAATAATTTATTGCTCCAATTATTAATTTTCTTCAAATGAAGCCCTGGATAAAGTTGACATTGAGAATTTTTCAACAACTGTTCAAAATTTCTATTTCTTAATTCTGGCAATGTGAGACCTTGGCTATTGGAAGACTCTCCTATATTAGTATCCATAAATGTTCCATACTGCAACACCTTATAAAGAATTTTCTTGTCTTTTATTTTTTTCATTGTCAATCTATCTTGGCTCTTTGTATATAGGACACTATTGACTACTAGCATGCTTTTTTTAAAAAAGAACACAATCATTTTTGCATGCATTTATCTTATCATAATTAAAGTTCAAACCTTGCCTCAATTGTTTTACCTCAGAGTATGACTTTGGCAATGTCTCTCCATCGGGAAGTGTATTTCTCAACAGGTTGATCAACATGTCAAATGAATTTTTACTCCAATTATTAATTTTCTTCAAATGGAACAACCTTACAATGAAAACCAATTTTGAAAACTTCACACAACCTGGATAAAGCTGACATTGAGAATTTTCCCACAACTGTTCAAAATTTTTATTTCTCAATTCTGGCAATGTAGGACCTTGGCTATTGGAAGACTCTCTTAGATTAGTATCCATAAATGTTCCCATGTAAACATCATCTAATAGTTCTTCAATATTTTCTGTCCAATCATTCTTATTAATATTGTCACGAACCTGATTTTCATTTCATGTTTCATCTTCTCCATGAAATAACTATTGCTTGTAATTCTTATCAATTTCTTTAACGAATAGATGATCTTCCACCACATTTATAGTCCTATAATACCCATCCTTACACTTAATAAATAGACACCAAATCCTGCCCAGTTTGTCTGCATGATCACGTGTAACACTAATAAATCAGTTTACCCCTTTCTATATATGTTGTAGAAACTCTATTTGTAACACCCCGTATTTTAGTGTATTTTTACTGAAGGAATTATTTTTATGTAATCAAAATTTATTCTCTTATTTTAAAATTGGTTGGATTTTTAGTGAGTTTATTTCTATGATTTTAATTTGGTGAAAATTATTTTTTATGTGCTTTCTTAATATTTATTTATTGTTATGCATTTAAATTACTTTTAATATTTAAATTAATTACCGTGGGATTTAATTATTTCAATTTGACTTTACCATTAGGTTTAAATTACTTTATTTAACTTGTGGTTTTAAAATCATTTTCGTTGGATCATTTTTGTGACCCAAGTTATGAGGATTGGACCTCATTTCTTTTCCTTCCATTTTTCTTCCTCTCCTTTTCTTTTCTTTTCTTTCTTTTCTTTTTTTACTTCTTCCTTATTTCTCCTCCCCCGTCCGCGCGATCTCTCTCTTTCTCTCTCCCCGCGTCCGTTTCTTCTCCACCAACCAGCACCGCCGTGCATCGGCGGTGGTCGACACCGCCCAGCCCGCTAGCTTCCCCAGCCGCCGGCGACCTCACCCAACCAATATCACCTCCGTTCGTGCCGCCGTTAGCCCCCACGAAGCCCACGAAGCCGCGGCACTCTTTCCGCCGTTGCGCCGCCGTCGCACCGCCATTGGCCACCATCTTCCTACCACTTCATCCCCGACCTCTTGGCAACCCATTGGACCCAACCCCAGCTCCGATCCGTCACCGGTGAAGCCCCACCAAGCCCATTTCCGATTTGTGCATTTTTGGCCTAAAACCACCCCTTGCTCCGCCACCCACGACAAACCACCACCACCATTGGCTTCACCGACCTCTCTAGGCCCTACCCTACCATTTTTGGGTCTTCGTTTGTCCTCGTTGAAAAGTGGGTATCTGTGACCCACGGCCACAGTGTATTTTACACTATGGTGTTGGTCAGACATCACCACTTGCAGCTTCGTGATCCTCCGAAAATTATTATATTGCACTGTAAGTATTTCTCCAAAGAACTTTCGTAATTTAAATGTATTTTTGCACTAACCCATTTCACTGTATTTTTTGGCATGCCGGACTGAGTCCGAGGAGTTCGGGGGTCGGATGGATTTGTGATTGGAGTTGTTTGGTTGGATTTGATTGGATTGGTAATTGTTGGTTTGGATATTGTGTTGGTACATGTGCATTTCATTATTTCATGCATGATCATGTTTGTAAAAGAAAACTGGGTTTTCGTGTATTGCATTCATGTTCATGTGTTTATGAAAACTGGGTTTTCATGTGAGAATGGATTTTTGGTGCGTGTGTATCACGACTCCAAGCCGAGATGGGGTATTAACTCGGTGGAGCTCTTCTGGTTACTCGGGAGCGGAATATACTGAGTAACGTCCCCTGGATTGTCGCCGGGCGACAATGGGATCGGACGAGATGGTCTCGTGCCGACTCCGTGGTCCTTCTGCTGGCGGGGACTAGAGGATGTCTGGCCACGTACGCGCTAGGCGCGGAACTGGGCATCGCTCGTTGCATAATGTGGGTGCTTGGCCATGTACGCGCTGGGCGCGGAACTGAGTACCGCTACGAAGCCAGGACGTGCGGATGGTCCATAGGGGAGGCCATGGTGCATATGGAAATAATGCATGGTGCATTTAGAATTAATGCGCTATTTTCTGGAAAAATAGTGCGAGTTGAATTTTGGGTAGATCATTTTCTGGAAAAATGTTTTACGGATATTTTGGGCCAAAATGGGATTTTGGTGTGTGTTGGAAAATTATCATTTTCGGGAAAAATGATGTTTTGTGGAAAATGCATATTCCATCATGTGCATGCATGTTAGTTACATTTAATGCATTTTATATTACGTTGTTGTTTTGGGTTATACTTACCTGCGATACCATTTTGTGGTAACGCAGATTTTGATGCAGATGAGAAGGAGGAGGGCGAGCCTGAGGAGACGGCTCCGCCTGAGGAGTGATCTGGGATCACTCGTTTGTATATCTGGAACTATTGTAAATTATTTTATGGATGACTGTATAACTGCTATTTAAATCTTTACTGATGTTTGATTGTAAATAAATTCTGGTACTTAGTTGACTATCCGCTGCGTTATTTTATTTGTACACTGTTGCATGTACACACTGGCATTTCGTTGGGATGTGTGACCGTGTTGTCACCATCCTGGTGTCTCAATCCCTGTGTATTTATATAAGGGGGATTGGGGGCGCCACAGGTGGTATCAGAGCAGTTCGGCTCTGGGTAAAACCACATGTCCCTTAGGATAGTACCAGAAAATTATTTTTACTATTATTTTAAAATAATAAGATTTTTTTTAAGTGATGTAAATTAAGTTATTTATTTTATATTATGAGTTTGTTGCTATGTCATTTTATGTTAATTGATGTTATTTGAATTATTTTATTTATCGCTTTAATTATTGTTTATTTTTGGTTGAGTATAAATTATCTGGATTTTAGCGGGGTTGGAGAATGTTCTATGACAGGATTATGGTGAGACCAAGAAGGCAAGCTGAGGTGCCTGAAGATGAGTTACCTAGAGGTGATGGAAATTATGCTATGGCAAGAGCATTAAATAGAATGACAGAATTTCTTCAACAGAATTTCCGATCGCCGCAGGGAGATTCAAGTAAAGGAGCCCAAGTGGGGTGTCCCTATGAGCGTTTCCTAACGCATAGGACCCCTGCCTTCACTGGAGAGGAGGACCCAATGCGAGCTAGGAGGTGGATTCAAGATTTGGAAAGAACATTTGAAGTTTGTGGATGCACGGAGGCTCAGATGGTATTATATGGAAGTTATATGCTGCAAGGTGAAGCGGCAAATTGGTGGGAGACCAAGCGAACATTATTAGAAATGGAGTTGGGTTCCTTGGCTGCTGTGTCTTGGCAGCGTTTCAAGAAAGAGTTTGATGACCGGTTCTTTCCTGCTTCAGTGAGAAGGCAAAAGGCTCGAGAGTTCAATAATTTGGTCCAAGGTAGCATGACTGTTGAGCAATATGCAAGAAAATTTATGGAGCTTGGACGGTTCGCTCCTCACCTCATTACTACGGAGGAGTTGCGGGTCGAGCGCTTCCAGGAGGGTTTGCGCCATGAGGTACGTAAACAAGTGGCCTGCCTTCGAATTAAGGACTTTCAAGAGTTAGTGGATTTAGCCAGCATTGCAGAACGGGAAAATAGTTTTGGAGCAGGTTCCCTCCGGGTCAGAAGAGGCGGAGTTACGTTGGCGAAGGGAGTAGTTCTGGGTCGCCTCATAAGTTCGTGCAAAGGACTAGTGCCCGTCCGCAGTCGACCACCGGTGTTCGTGCTGGAGGTCGAGCTCCAGTTTGTAACAGGTGCAATAGAGCCCATGAGGGTGACTGCGGCCAGAGAGGAATTCAGTGTTTTAGATGTGGCCAGCCGGGTCACTTTGCTCGGGAGTGTCCTGGTCAAGTTCAAGGAGGGCAAGGAGCGCGAGGAGGTCGGCGAGGTGGAAGGGGCAACCAGAGACAGTTGGTACAAGCTCGGGTTTATGCAGTGACCCCTGGTGATGTGGATTATGGAGCTCCAGAGACCCACGATGCTGGGGTTATTACTGGTATGCATTTAATTATTTTAATTTGATTTAATATTTGATATGGTTGGATTATTTGGAATTGTTTGGTGGATGTGTTTGCTTCAGGTAGAGTTCGCCTATATGATTTCTATGCATGTACTTTGTTTGATTCCGGGGCGTCTCGATCTTTTGTGTCTGCCACTTTTGCACGGATGTGTAATCTGGTCACGGAGCCTTTATCGCAATCTCTAGTAGTGGCACTTCCAAATGGTGAGATGGTGTGGTGCTCTAAAGTTGCTTTAGGCTGTCCTTTGGATTTTGGAGGGAGGACACTGGATGCAGATTTGATTGTATTCAAGTTGCTGGGATTTGATATAATTTTGGGAATGGATTGGCTATATCGATATTCAGCAAATATTGATTGTAGAAGTCGGGTAATTGGTTTTCAACTCTCGGATGATGATTATTTGGAATTCGCGGGAAGTAAGTTGAAGGCAAAACCAACAATTATATCAGCAATTCAAGCTAGGAGAGATATAGCTCGTGGAGCAGATGCTTTTTTGGTCCAAGTCGAGTCTACGCCATCTGAGAAGAAGTCGTTAGTAGATATTCCAGTTGTGGGCGAGTTTCCTGATGTGTTTGTAGATGATTTGCCCGGATTGCCTCCCGTTCGCGATATGGAATTTGTTATTGATTTGGAACCTGGTGCGGCTCCTGTGCATAAAGCACCTTATCGTATGGCACCGGCTGAATTAAAAGAGTTGAAGACTCAATTGCAAGAACTGGTCGACAAGGGATTTATTCAGCCTAGTACTTCACCACCGTGGGGAGCGCCCGTGTTGTTTGTCAAGAAGAAAGATGGTACTCTCAGAATGTGTATAGATTATCGGGCGCTTAACAAGGTGACTATTAAGAACAAGTATCCTCTACCAAGAATTGATGATTTGTTTGACCAACTTCAGGGAGCGGCTATCTTTTCGAAGATTGATTTGAGGTCAGGGTACTATCAGTTGAGAATAAGAGATAAGGACGTGCCCAAGACTGCTTTCAGGACGAGGTATGGGCATTATGAATTTAAGGTGATGTCTTTTGGGTTAGCTAATGCCCCTGCTGCTTTTATGGATTTAATGAATAGGGTGTTTCGGCCTTTCTTGGATTCTTTTGTGGTGGTGTTTCTCGACGACATTTTGATTTATTCTCGAGATTTGGAAGAGCATGCTTGTCACCTTCGTCTGGCACTTGGGAAATTAAGAGAACATCAATTGTACGCTAAGTTGAGCAAGTGTGAATTCTGGTTAGAAGAAGTTAAGTTTCTTGGACATGTGATTTCTCAAGAAGGGGTGGCTGTAGATCCTAGTAAAGTAGAAGCTGTTTTGTCGTGGCCTCGCCCTTCGACAGTTCGTGAGATACGAAGTTTCTTGGGACTTGCCGGTTACTATCGAAGATTTGTGGAAGGTTTTTCTCGACTATCAGGACCTCTCACTGCCTTGACTAGGAAGAATACTGAGTTTGTATGGTCTGACAAATGTGAGAGAAGTTTTCAAGAGTTGAAGAGAAGATTGACAACGGCACCTATTTTGGCACTTCCGGAGCCACACAAGCCATTTGTGATTTTCAGTGATGCATTCAAATTCGGGTTGGGATGCGTTCTTATGCAAGAGGGACGGGTTGTTGCTTATGCATCTCGTCAGCTGAAGATTCATGAAAGGAATTATCCCACGCATGATTTGGAGTTGGCGACAATAGTTTTTGCGCTTAAGATCTGGCGGCATTATCTGTATGGCAAAGCCTGTGAAGTTTATACTGATCACAAGAGCCTGAAGCATCTGTTTACTCAGAAGAATCTAAACATGAGGCAGAGACGGTGGTTAGAGCTAATTAGCGACTATCAGTGTGAAATCAAGTATCATCCAGGAAAGGCAAATTTAGTCGCTGATGCCTTGAGTAGGAAGTCACAACAAGTGGATGAAGCGGAATCATCAGATGTGGACTCTCTCCTTTGTGGAATGAGGAGACTTCTTATCGAGAGTTCACAGCAAGAAGAATTATTATCTTCAGTCTTGGATGTCCGAGTAGTGGATTTTGAAGAATTAAAGACTCTTTAAAGAAAGGACCCTAATTTGTTGGCTATCAGGAAAAGAGTCAGAAAGTCTAGAGGACCCTTGCATTACAGCTTGGATAAGGATGGCATTCTTCGGTTTCGGGATCGTAGAGTGATTCCCCGAGATTCTGAATTTAAAGAGCGAATTTTAGCAGAAGCTCATGCAGCTCCTTATTCGGTTCATCCAGGAAGCACGAAGATGTATAGAGATTTAAAGAAGAATTTCTGGTGGGAAGGAATGAAGTTGGACATCGCTTTGTTTATTGAGAAATGTGACACATGCCGACAGGTGAAGGCTGAGCATCAGAGACCTGCTGGTAGGCTCCAACCTCTCCCTATTCCGGAATGGAAGTGGGATGATATTTCTATGGATTTTGTGGTAGGGTTGCCGAGGACTCCTAGTGGGAAGAACTCCATTTGGGTGATTGTGGATCGGTTGACCAAGAGTGCCCATTTCTTGCCTGTTAATAATACTGACTCATTGGGTAAGTTGACTCGGTTATATGTCAAGGAGATAGTGCGTTTGCATGGAATACCCAAGAGTATCGTGTCAGATCGGGACTCGCGATTCACGTCCCATTTCTGGAAGAGTTTGCAGGCAGCATTAGGCACTAAATTGAAGTTTAGTTCGGCGTATCACCCCCAAACGGACGGCCAATCAGAGCGTACTATTCAGACTCTGGAGGATATGTTGCGGTCTTGTGTCATGGAATTCCAAGGAAGTTGGGAGAATCACTTACCGCTTATTGAGTTCTCTTATAATAATAGTTTTCATTCCTCCATTCAGATGGCCCCGTATGAAGCTTTATATGGACGGAAGTGCAGATCGCCTTTATGTTGGGATGAAGTTGGCGAGAACAAATTGCTTGGGCCTGAGATAATTCAAGAAATGAAGGATCAAGTTCAGTTTATCAGGAAGAAGATGGCTGAAGCGCAAAGTCGCCAGAAAAGTTACGCAGATACAAGAAGAAGAGACTTATCCTTTGAAGAAGGAGATTGGGTTTATCTTAAAGTCTCTCCTATGAAAGGCGTTAAGCGCTTTGGTAAGAAAGGAAAGCTTAGTCCAAGATATATTGGCCCTTTTCAGATCGTAGAGAAGGTTGGGCTTGTTGCTTATAGAGTTGCCTTGCCAGATTATTTTGGGAATGTTCATGATGTGTTTCATGTGTCCTCATTGAAGAAGAGTTTTGGACAGCAAGAGCCACGTTTTGTGGATCCCGAACACATTCAACTGCGGCCCAACCTTACTTATGAAGTTGCCCCAACCCAGATCGTGGATTGGAAAGAGCAAGAGTTAAGGTCCAAGGTAATACCTATGGTGAAAGTGTCATGGGGTGATCCGTTGGCTCAAGATTTCTCTTGGGAGAGAGAAGCCGACATGAGGGAGCAATATCCGTACTTGTTTGATTGATTTTGACGGTATGTTCTAAGTATTCTCTTGGTTGAATCTTGATCTTGTCTTGGTTTAATATTTGACCTTGCTAATTTCGTGGACGAAATTTTTTTAAGGGGGGAGGATGTAACACCCCGTATTTTAGTGTATTTTTACTGAATGAATTATTTTTATGTAATCAAAATTTATTCTCTTATTTTAAAATTGGTTGGATTTTTAGTGAGTTTATTTCTATGATTTTAATTTGGTGAAAATTATTTTTTATGTGCTTTCTTAATATTTATTTATTGTTATGCATTTAAATTGCTTTTAATATTTAAATTAATTACCGTGGGATTTAATTATTTCAATTTGACTTTACCATTACGTTTAAATTACTTTATTTAACTTGTGGTTTTAAAATCATCTCCGTTGGATCATTTTTGTGACCCAAGTTATGAGGATTGGACCTCATTTCTTTTCCCTCCATTTTTCTTCCTCTCATTTTCTTTTCTTTTCTTTCTTTTCTTTTTTTTTCTTCCTTATTTCTCCTCCCCCGTGCGCGCGATCTCTCTCTTTCTCTCTCCCCGCGTCCGTTTCTTCTCCACCAACCAGCGCCGCCGTGCATCGGCGGTGGTCGACACCGCCCAGCCCGCTAGCTTCCCCAGCCGCCGGCGACCTCACCCCACCAATATCACCTCCGTTCGTGCCGCCGTTAGCCCCCACGAAGCCCACGAAGCCGCGGCACTCTTTCCGCCGTTGCGCCGCCGTCGCACCGCCATTGGCCACCATCTTCCTACCACTTTATCCCCGACCTCTTGGCAACCCATTGGACCCAACTCCAGCTCCAATCCGTCACCGGCGAAGCCCCACCAAGCCCATTTCTGATTTGTGCATTTTTGGCCTAAAACCACCCCTTGCGCAGCCACCCACGGCAAACCACCACAACCATTGGCTTCACCGACCTCTCTAGGCCCTACCCTACCATTTTTGGGTCTTCGTTTGTCCTCATTGAAAAGTGGGTATCTGTGACCCACGGCCACAGTGTATTTTACACTGTGGTGTTGGTCAGACATCACCACTTGCAGCTTCGTGATCCTCTGGAAATTATTATATTGCACTGTAAGTATTTCTCCAAAGAACTTTCGTAATTTAAATGTATTTTTGCACTAACCCATTTCACTGTATTTTTTGGCATGCCGGACTGAGTCCGAGGAGTTCGGGGGTCGGATGGATTTGTGATTGGAGTTGTTTGGTTGGATTTGATTGGATTGGTAATTGTTGGTTTGGATATTGTGTTGGTACATGTGCATTTCATTATTTCATGCATGATCATGTTTGTAAAAGAAAACTGGGTTTTCGTGTATTGCATTCATGTTCATGTGTTTATGAAAACTGAGTTTTCATGTGAGAATGGATTTTTGGTGCGTGTGTATCACGACCCCGAGCCGAGATGGGGTATTAACTCGGTGGAGCTCCTCTGGTTACTCGGGAGCAGAATATACTGAGTAACGTCCCCTGGATTGTCGCCGGGCGACAATGGGATCGGACGAGATGGTCTCGTGCCGACTCCGTGGTCCTTCTGCTGGCGGGGACTAGAGGATGTCTGATCACGTACGCGCTGGGCGCGGAACTGGGCATCGCTCGTTGCGTAGTGTGGTGCTTGGCCATGTACGCGTTGGGCGCGGAACTGAGAACCGCTACGAAGCCAGGACGTGCGGATGGTCCATAGGGGAGGCCATGGTGCATATGGAAATAATGCATGGTGCATTTGGAATTAATGCACTATTTTCTGGGAAAATAGTGCGAGTTGAATTTTGGGTAAATCATTTTCTGGGAAAATGTTTTACGGATATTTTGGGCCAAAATGGGATTTTGGTTTGTGTTGGAAAATTATCATTTTCGGGGAAAATGATGTTTTGTGGAAAATGCATATTCCATCATGTGCATGCATGTTAGTTGCATTTAATGCATTTTATATTACGTTGTTGTTTTGGGTTATACTTACCTGCGATACCATTTTGTGGTAACGCAGATTTTGATGTAGATGAGGAGGAGGAGGGCGAGCCTGAGGAGACAGCTCCGCCTGAGGAGTGATCTGGGATCACTCGTTTGTATATTTGGAACTATTGTAAATTATTTTATGGATGACTGTATAACTGCTATTTAAATCTTTATTGATGTTTGATTGTAAATAAATTCTGGTACTTAGTTGACTATCCGCTGCGTTATTTTATTTGTACACTGTTGCATGTACACACTGGCACTTCGTTGGGATGTGTGACCGTGTTGTCACCATCCTGGTGTCTCAATCCCTGTGTATTTATATAAGGGGGATTGAGGGCGCCACACTATTAGTTAGATGCATCCAGTTTTTGTCTATTTTATTGTACTTATAAAAAAATTTAACAAATAAATCGAGTTCAACTAAAAATAAGAGCATCATTGAAAAGTATGTATGAAAAATTACATTATAATCTAGAAATTAATTTTCATTATCATGAAATATAATATTGTTAAAACCATTTTTTAAAGAAAAATTTTGAGCCACATTCTTTTTCTTTTAAAATAATAAATTCAAATCATCAATTATATTTGTTAAAATAAAATTTAAAATTAAATGAGAAAAAAATAATTATTTCAATTACTTCATTAAAATAAAATTTAAAATATAATAAGGAAAAATAATTATTTCAAAATTAGTAAAAATATAATGATTAACACTACTTAATTGTGATAAATCTTTATTTAAAGTAGTAAAATTATGCACAATTTCGATATTATCATTCTCAATTGATTAAAATGATTCAAGATCATGAGAAAATTATGATTGAACCTATATCCATAATTCTATCTCTATCAATTGACATGAAGCAAGAACAATTAATTATTGAACACAAACAATTGAGAAAGAAATCACATCTCATAATAATAAAGTTTCATTTGCAACCTTAGTTAAGAATTTAGATAGACATGTTCTCGAAAATAAACTCAATAAATTGAATATAAATAAACATTAAAATAATATTTAAAATAATTAATTGAAAGAAAAATAACACTTACAACGCTTCTAGAATATAAAGATAACAACAAGACAGTTTTGAAATTTTAATTGTACTCGCAAGTGCATGAATCGTACCCAAATATAGTTTTAGCAAGAACAAGGTTGAACCCACAGAGACTTGTAAAAACGTAGAAAACTAATTAAATATAAATAAAATAAATTGTAATTTAGTTCAGATAGATGGGTTGTAAAATAAAACAAGTAATTAAGAATTAAAAAATCAATTAATCAAAGTAAGAAATAATTAATTTAATAAACTAATCACAATAAAAGAACTAAAATAAATTATAAAGATGCAAATTAATCTAAAAACAAATAAACTATTAATGAAGAATGAACTAAAGTTTTGGAATCCACTTTATTAATTCGTAATAATATATTTATGACAATTTATTCTTTCCGAATATTTACATGATAATCTATAATTCAATTTTGATATTATGAAAAATAACATCATTGAAACCCTTTTTTAAGAAAATATCTAAAGTATGCATGTTTTTGTTCGCTCAAAGATATAAAATCAAATCATCATTTATATCTGTTAATTTGAATGTAAATATACATCAAGATAATATTTAAAAGAAAATATAGAAAAATAAAAATTGCATACCATAAAACGTAAATGTTTTTGTCGAACCCCAATTTTTCTTCTCTCAACTCCGTAATACTCTTGTGTCGCAGCTTATTTATTTATTTTTGTTGGATTTCGTTCGGCGTGCAAGTGCCCCCTCTTTGCTTCAATTGATCTATTTATATATCAATTCATTTCCATTTCTTTTGCTAAGCCAACTCTCTATCTCTCTCTCTCTCTCTTTTTTTTTTTTTTTTTTTTTTTTTTCTGAGTGTCTTATTATGCATATTTCTTCTTCCTTTTATTCTTCATTTTTTTCTCCTCTATCACGCCTCTTTCATCCCAGTCTTCTTTTTCACCTTTTTTTTTTCATTTCTTCCCTTTTATGTTAATGTCCAAATTAAGTTTATCTTTTTATTAAATTCTGTAAAAAATAAATACATATATCAAGACTAATAAAAACATAATAAAAATTAATATTGCCAAGTTATGATAATGTTTTATTTAAATTAATAAAATAATACACAATTAAGTTATTATCAAAGATCAAAAGAGAAACTCTAGTTTTTCATCATTCTCCTTAATTGATTGTACAATGAGTGTAGTAGTTTTTCTTTCTAGCCATGTTTACGTTGTGCGGTGCATGACTCCCCTCATAGAGGCCATACACACCCTTTTTATACTTTACTCTTATGTCCCATATAAATGGCCGACTCATATTCTTTTACTTTTTTGTTTCTATTTACAGGAGACAGTGTTAAAATTCTATTATTTTCTCATTTGGCGAGAAATTTTTACGCTCATGTATTTACGACCAATATAAATGATGGTACAACTTTGGTCGTTAAAAGTGATAACAACAATGAATTTAAAGTTTTTCTCATTAAGCATAAACTCTTAGCTACGAGTTTTATATTGTCGGTAAAACATTACCTTTTATGAAGATAAATTGGGTAGCAAAAAGTCAATTATTTGACTATAATTGACAAAAAATTGTACCTTCACTAAAACTTATTATTTATGACACAATGCAACTTGTTGGCAATACGCTATTGCAACAAAATTATTAATGATGATTATAGTCGTTGTTAGTTCTATAATTGTTGTCTTAATTTCTCATTTGGTGGGAAATTTCCCCCTAATGTATTTGCGACCAATATAAATAACAGTATAATTTTGGTCGTTAAAAGTGATATCAACGAGTAATTTAAAGTTTTTCTCATTAGAGATAGACTTTTAGCTACGAGTTTTATATTGCAGCTAAAACATTATCTTTTGTGAAGATAAATTGGGTCGCATTAAATTAATTATTAGATTATAAAGGAAAAAAATATATCTTTATTAAAAATTATTATTTATAACAAAATGATATTTACCTATTAAAAATAAATTATTTATGAGAAAATGCAACTCGTTGGCAACACTCAATTGTAACAAGATTGTTAGCGACGATTACAATCATTGCTAATTCTATAATTGTTGTCACAATTACATTCTCATTAGGTGGGATATTTTTCCGTTTATGTATTTGTGACCAATACAAATGATAATATAATTTTTGTCATTAAAAGTGATATCAGTGACGAATTTAAAGTTTTTCTCACTGAAAATAAATCTTTAACTACGATTTTTATATCGTCACTAAAAAATTACCTTTTCCGAAGATAAATTGGGTCACAAAAAGTCGATTATTAGACTAAAACTGACAAAAAATTATAGTTTCACTAAAATTTATTTTTTATGACAAAATGCAACTAGTTAGCAATGCTTTACTGCACCAAGATTATTAGTGACAATTATAGTCGTTACTAGTTCTATAATTATCGTTACAATTATTTTATCATTTGGTGAAAAATTTTTCCACTTATGTATTTGCGTCCAATATAAATGATGGTACAATTTTGGTTGTTAAAAGTAATATCAGTGACGAATTTAAAATTTTCTTCACTAAAGGTAATCCCTTAGCTACGGTCTTTATATCGCTCCTAAAATTTTCGTCGGTAAAAGTGATTTTTCTTGTAGTGGTGGGTGTTTTTCATAGAGTACGAGATGGTAAATAGTGACTGATAAGAAGAAATTTTCATTTCCTATACATGATTTCAACTCCTAACCTATATTATTATATGCAGCAATCTAACCTTTCCAATATAATAGATCGAATTTGCAACTTCAATAAGATCGTACAACTTTTCCTTAAAATCTTATGAAACCAGCTTCAGATTTAAAAAAATCTAAAGCTCATGAATATCAAAACATCTCCAACCTGCATTTTGCTAGAATCTGCATATATCTTCTAGTCCAGTACTCATGTGATTGTGGTTGCATATGTAATATTTATATTATTTGCATGATATATCACTACTGATCAATATTAAAGCGAGTCTTGAGTAGTGCGAGTCGAGCAAATTATCAAGTAATTAATTGACTCATCTTTTTGTATGCTTTCCAGTTTCCTTCGACTTGTATAAGCCCTTTATTTCATCTGACGGCTCCTTCGTTCTTTTGATAGCCAAGCTACTCCCACTCTTTGAAAGGAAGAAAGATAAGCCCAACTTGCTGCAATATAGTTCATTTGTAGCCCGCAATTAAAGCTAGCTAGCTAATTAATCATTTTCTTATTTTTTATACATTAATTTAACAGTCCATCCTTAATTTTCTTTCCAATATTCTTGCATGGAAAAATGAGGAATATTTAAATAAAGTAGAAGAGAGTGGATATTAAAATTGGAAAAATAAATATAGACTTTCCAAGTAAAATTGGTTCAACTAGTTTGGATAGATCATATATAGATAGTTGAGTGGAACGTTACAAGTTCTCTAATGCTTCCCAATTGATTATTATTATATAGATAAAACTATATCTTCTTCTTTCTTTTTTTTTTTTTTTTTGAGTTTGGAATATTATGTTATTACTGGAGTTAAATATTATTTTATTATGGAAAGTCAACCCCTGTATAATTCAAGCAACGAGCAAAAGTGCCAATGGTCTTTTGGTCGAATGGCATTAGCCCTAATCCTTTGGCTTATAACGGGATATAATTTCATCAGAGAAATGATCTTATATTGCAGTCTAATTATGCCATGCTTTGGCCGAGGTCCTTTGGATTAATTAGCAATACCTTGGTTTCTCACTAAAATTACGTTTGGATGTTGAGCTGAGTTGTACTGAGTTGAGTTCTCTATAAATAGTGGTGAGTTGAGATTATGTAGTGAGCTCTGTAGGGCCCACCTAAGATGAGTTTAAATGTGTTTTGATGTTAAGATTAATTTAGATGTATTTATGCGAAATTAATAAAGGTTGTGCATCCCATGTGTAAAAAGGTATTGAATTGAAAAATGTTGTGGGTCCCACGTGTAAAGAGGTTTTAGTTGAAATGAGTTTAGTGATTTGAGATCAATTGGATGTTTGGATATTAGAAGATGAGATCAATTGAGATTAAAGTTAAAAATTGAATAAAATATTGTTAGAATATATTTTTTAAATATTATTTTGAAACTTGAAAAAGTTGAATTGTATATTTTATTTTGTGTGAAAATTTAAAAAAATTATAATAATTAGATGAGACGAGATGAGATGGAGTTGCGAGGAGTTGTGAAAAATAAACAAAACTTTGAACTTAACTCAGCTAAACTGAGCGCAATCAAGGAATCAAATGAGCCCTAAGAGAACCAATGATGGAATCCCCTACCCCATGTACCAAAAAAAAATTATACCATATTTTGGCCTTTTTTTTTTTTTTTTGGCAGGATTTTCGTATGCTAAATTATTCTCCTTTAATTGAGAAGAGCCAAGTTTAATATTGTTTTTCTCATTTATAGAATTGTAGGGTCGACTGTAGCCCTGGAAATTTGCGCCGATAGTGGAAAGTAAGATGGATTCACTCCATTGTTCCTGAGTATTTTTCGCTTCATGGGGACCTCTATAACTTTTTCTTTACCTTTCCCAGAGTATGAATCTGCCAACTTTTTGGAGGATGAAGATGAGTTTTCATCTGCTTCTTTTAGACGCACTGGGGGAAGTATAACCCTGAGGATTTCCTTTGGAATAGCAACTTCAGTGACAGGAGGAGAGATCATAGGGGCCTTCGAAAGTTGTTTCTCTGGCAGATCGGATTCTGGTGTTGTTGCACTTGTAGATCAAAGCCATTATTTCTTATGTTAAGGGGGCTTTCAGCTCTCACCCCTGGACCGAATTGCATGATCTGTGGGTTGGTATCAAAATTTGGACAAGCTTGCGTTGTATGACCGAGTCTCCCGCAACCATAATAGAAATCAGAGAGCCTCTTAAATTTTATGTGGATTTTCTTGGTCTCCCTATTTGGCCTCGGTAGCTCGAAGGATTCAGGGAGAGGTTCATCCACCCTTAGCTCAACTCTAATTCGAAGGTAACATACCAATCTGTTCAACAATAAAACTTACAACATCTTAAGAATTCTACAAAATCACGTAGCCACCAACCAAATATTGCCTATATTTTTTCGCTCAATGTGTGTGTTTGGAGAGAAAAACAAATGAAAATTAAAAAAGTATTGGTAGATACAGTCATAGATTGTACAAACGTCATGGACTCACATACTCATTTTGAAAAGAGTGGGGTTTCACCATTAAGAAAATTAATTTTTTTTATATGAGTCTCATAACTACTCTCTTTTTATCAAAAGAAATACACAACACTTACACAACTGTAAATATCATTTTACTTGTTGAGTCATTGTAGCAAAAAATGATTATTGGTTGAACTCTAGACCGTTATCTATGTGGAGAATGTAGTCCTTATTTCACTCAATTGACTTGAATATTTCTTGGGTCTCAAAATATGGGCTTATACCCATAATAGGCCCAAATCATCCCTATGAGCTTTATTTCAGCCCTTTTTTTTGTTTTGGATTCGGACCTTTATCCAGGGCTACAGTCGACCCTACAATTCTATAAATGAGAAAAACAATATTAAACTTGGCTCTTCTCAATTAAAGGAGAAGAGCTGATTTGCTGATTTCAAGCAATTCCCATTTATAGCTGATTTGCCTCACAACATTAACTGATTTAATCACCGCTACCCCCCGCTCCCCTACAACTCCAATCAACCGATCAGTCCCTTAAATATTTTCCCTTCACCTCCTCATCCTTCGTCTAACTAAATGGGCCAAACCCAAAGCTTTCATCAGGGCCCAACAATATGCAAAACACCTCCATATACAAGCAGATCATCCAGCATTTAGACCACTTCAATGGCCCATTCCACCACACAAAAATTGATCCATCATCAGCTTTAAAAGAAACAAACTTCACAAGTCAAGCCTTTCTTCCTTCTGAGCCCAAAAATTATCTGTCAGGAGGCTGACCCATGCAAAAGGCCTGACCATAGCTTGTGACCCTCATCCTTCAAGCAAACCCATATCCTCCTTCAAGCAACCCCATAACAGAGCCCACCCTCATTCCTCCCTCCCCCTAAAAAAGACACAGTCACTCCCCCCAGCCCATTAACAAATAAGACCCCAGCCAACCCATCAAGACACAATCCCCCCCCCCCTCCTTCGTCCCAGCCAACCCTTCAGCAGTACAACCTCCCTTCATGCCCGTGAACCTTTACCACCACCCCCCTTTCCTTCGTCCCTCTCCATTACTCCACCCGAAAATCACAATCCCAAAAAAAGAGCCTTTACTCACTCAGAAAAGCATGTTCCCATAAAGAAGAGAGCTTTGATCTTTTATCCAAAAAATGATTCTGAAATCATACCAGCAGTGAAGAAACTGAAAGTGAAGATAATATCCCTCTGGCTTCTTTAATCAAATCCAGTGGCAAGAGGAAATATTCAGTAGTCCAGTAAGGAAGAACAACGTTTGACCCACTGCAAAAGGCAACAACACAAGCTGTAACTTCTCAGGATGGTAATATCTCTCAGACCCCTCCTCAGAAATTTGCATATTTGGTTAAAGCAGCCAAAATGGTAGGAGAAATCCTATCATCGCCCAAGACATGAGGCTTTTGTAATGGACTGTAGAGGAATCACCCGTTCCTCTGCAAGGTGTAGTTTAAGGGCCCAAATCAGGACTCACCAACCTGATTTAATTCTTCTTGTTGAAACTCTCTTAATGGATAATAAAACTCATGGTGTTGTAAATAGCCTAGGTTTTTCCCTCTTTATGCATGTCCCTCCTCAAGGTAAAAGGGGAGGTCTGTTAGTTTTGTAACGTCCTGGTATGGACGTCAAAACTGTACATATTTCTAGTAATATTATGGCTTTTATGGTGTACTCAGATCCAACTTACACTCCATGGTTACTCTTATGTATTTATTGCCCCACACAACCAACTCACAAGACTAACTTCTGGAACATGCTCAATAGTATTATCTCTGCTTTCTCAGAATAAGAGACTGTAATGCTATTTTGAATCAAGAAGAAAAAGTTGGGGGAAGGCATTTTGCTTCGTTCTCCTGCCCTAGTGGATTAAAACTTTTTATGGAACAAAATAGCCTTACTGATCTAGGCTTCTTAAGGACCGAAATTCACATGGACCAATAAGCGACATAGGCGTAGTAACATCAGGGAAAGGCTAGACCATGGCATTGCAAACTCTCAATGGTCCCCAATGTTTCCAGATGCTAAAACTCACAACCTTCCCATTCATTCATCGGATCATGGACCTCTATTTCTCAACACCTCAGATAGTGGTAAGCCATTTCGATCTTTTAAGTTTGAAAAATCTTGAACTAGGGATCCGACTAGTTTCTTATTTGTGAAGAATGCCTAGGAATCAATTTTTTTTATCCTTTCCCAGAAACTAAAGACCATCAAAAGAGCTCTTAAGATCTAGAACAAAAACTCTTTTGGACATATTCAATCCCAAATTCTTAATTTAACCAACCATTTAGCTCAGATCCAATCCACAAACCTTACAGATCATTCCTCTCTCATGGAAGAACATCTTAAAGTCTGCTTAGAGGAACAACTTAGGAGAGAGGAAATCCTTTGGCGTCAAAAATCGCACACCCAATGGCTCACTACCACTGATTTGAACACTAAATTCTTTCACATGTCATCTACCATCAAAAGGAGGAGGAATGGCATCTATTGTATAAAGAACTCTAATTATCAGTGGATTAATGACAACTCCAAAATTCAGGATATGTTCATCGACTGTTTCAAAAACATTTTTACTTCCTCTCTTCATGACATTCCTGAAAATTTTGGACAATCTCTTTCCCGAGAAGCTCAATTTCCAAGATAATGACTTTCTTTGCAGCATCCCAAATGATGATAAAATCTTTCAAGCCATTAAACAAACCCCCTCCTCTAATTCCCCGGGCCCGGATGGCTTCACTGACTTATTCTATAAGCATTATTGGGATATTGTTAAACCAGACCTCATTTTGTCAATCTAGTACTTTTTCAACAACGACCATCTCTTGAGAGAAATGAATCATACTCATATTGTGCTCATCCCAAAAACACAGACAGCTAACACTTTCCATCAATTCAGACTAATAAGCCTGTCAAACTTCTGTGATAAAATCATCTCAAAAACTCTTGCCAACAGGTTTAAATCTGTGCTTCATAAATTCATTTTCCCACAACAATCAGCTTTTATCCCGGGTAAATTAATCCAAGAAAATACCATCATTGCCCAGGATATCTTCCATCATCTGAAAAGAAAAAAATTGGATTAAAGTTCTAACTTGGAGAACTTTAACTTGAAAGATAGACATGGAGAACGCCTTCGATTTTATGGAATGAGATTTTCTTATCAAAGTTCTAACTTGATTAGGCTTTAGTCAAATATGGATTAATTGGATTAAAGAGTGTATATCCACCGTTTCCTACTCTATCGTCGTAAATTGGAGTCCTCATGGTCATTTCACCCCCTTTTGAGGATTAAGACAAGGAGACCCCTTATCCCATTTCCTGTTCATTACTGGAAGTAAGGTACTATCTAGGCTCATCTCAAGAGAGGAAAATTTAGGCAATATCAGTGGAATTAGTATAAGTAGGAGAGGTCCCTCCCTTACCCATCTCCTCTTTGCAAACAATCTTATCCTCTTCGGTTCTGCCTCATCCAATAGTGCCAAAGCATTCCAAAATTGTCTCGAGATTTACTCATCATGGTCAAGCCAAAAGATCAATGCCAACAAATCCTCCATACAATTCAGTAACAATACTCCCATGTCTTCAAAAAGAGAAGTGAAAAAAATCCTCAACTTCAAAGCCTGCACTAGTAGAGTCAAATATCTAGGTCTCGCCCTTAGCTTTGATGCCCTGCTAAGATCCTTTTTAAAGACATTATTGAAAAGTCCAATCTAAGCTCTCAGACTGGAAATCTAAACTACTCTCTCAAGCGGGAAGAACTACTTTGATCATATCAGTCGCAAGCATAATTCCCTTTTACATCATGTCAAGTATGTGGATCCCCAAGAGCATCTCTAGTCAACTTGATAGAGCTTGTATGAAGTTATGGTGGGGCTTTGATCAGAAAAAAAAAAAAAAAAAGGCACAACTTCACTCTTAAATCTTGGAGCTCGATCTGTCGACCAAAATCAATGGGGGGCTTAGGGATCAGAACCACCACTTCTTTTAACAAAGCTCTTCTGAGTAAACTTGGATGACATCTCATCAGTGATGATAGTCATGTTTGGAAAATTTTCCTAACAAAAAAATACCTTAATTCTTCCCATTGGCTTGATGTGAGATGCAAGCAATCTGACTCGAGGTTCTAGAAAGGTCTGTTAAAACAATGAGATCTCCTATCCACTAGTTTTTGTTTCCAGATCAATAATGGGTCTGACACCCGAGTGTGGTGTGATCTTTGGATCCTTTCTCTGAACAGACATATTCCTAATGCCTCACACTCTTCCATCATCCTTGACCCACACATGAAAGTCACTGACCTTACCCTCGAGCAACCCAGGCGAAGGAATAGTGTTTTGCTTCAAACTCTCTTCTCTGAGAGCTCTGTGACTGAGATAGAAAAGATCCTTTTAGCACTTTTTAACTTCCACAACAAGAAAGATAGCATCAAATGGGTTCTTCATTCTTTCGAAAAATTCTTTGTCAAATCAGCTTATGCAGCCATTATATCCCAACATCAGGGTCAAAATTCTGAGTACCCCTGCTCATTTGGAAGAAACTCTGGTCCCTCAAAATCCAAGATAGGCTCAAAATGTTTCTCTGGAAAGTGCTTAACGATATCTTGCCTACCAAAAGCCTCTTAAAAAACTGCTTATCCCTTTCTGAGGATCAGACTCTTTGCCCCATCTGCAACACAGAAGAGGAAAACCTTTCACATCTTTTCTTAAGATGTCCCAACTCAAGAATTCTGTGGTGCCAATCCCCTTGGCCCTTAAACATAGATAGGATGGCTAATCAAGACATCATAAACTAGATCCTTTTTATTCTAAATCCAAACATCAGTCTTACTATAATAACTCAAGGCACCCAAAAATTCCAGCTCTTTGCAATCTTAGCCACGGACAATATTTGGTTCTATCGGAACCAAATCATTCATGATTCCCCCGCCATAAATACTGATCAGTTTGTTGCAAAGGTCCTAAAGTCTTGCAAGGAACACTGCAATGCATGGGAGTGGAAATCATTGGGCAATGCTCCTTTCTGGACCACTCCTCCACCAGATTTTCTCTCAATTTCATTCGACACTGCAGTTAGGGAGTTTGGGAGCATAGCAGCAGCAGTCGGCAGAATCCACGGTGGTACAGTTATCTTTGTAATCACAAAGTTTTCAAGATGAAGGAACTCGAACCTGGGAGAAGCAATGGCAGCAAGTTTAGGTGTACAGGAAGCCCTTCTACATCAGCACAAAAATATCATTTTAGAAGAGGATTCACAAGTGGTCGTTGACGCGCTACAACAACCTCAACAAACTTCGAAATGGACAATAGAAGCCACAATCAGAGACATAAGGATCTTGCTTCAGAATTTCAACAAATGGGAAGCAACTAAAATCCATCGATTTCAAAATCGATGTGCATATTCCATTACGCAATGGGCAGCAACGAACAATTTGTTCGGCAAAATCCCCTTAACAGAGTACCTGAGTGCATGTTGGAGTTCCATAGTGGAAAAGATCCACCTTTTATTCCTTTTTAATTATTGCCGTAATTGTTGTAATTATTGGAGTTGCAATACTCTGTAAGAACTATTCCACCTCCTTAATGAATCTTTCTATTTGCTGAGAAAAAAAATATGCTCCTTTGAGCGGGTGTGTTTTGGGTTTCCAATGATATAGTTTGGTCACTTTGGTGCCTCGAGCAATGACCCTGCTTGAAGAAGAGTGTGAGGAAGAACTTTGAGAAACATCTCTACTTTTTTGGTTTATATTTCAGTAACGCTAGATATAATCATGAGTTATATAAGTGCTGCACATTCATTTTAAAAAAGAGTAGGGTCTACTATTAAAAAATTAATTTTTTATGCGAGTATCATATTTACTTACTTTTTTCAAAAAATATTTGTGACACTTGCGCACTTTATTATTGTTAATATCATTTCACTTTTTAAAAAATCTTTTAAGTAGAGTCTTCCAAGAGGGGAAAGAACATGGATTTATATTTATTCTTCCATTCAAAGTCAAATAAGTTTAGTATTTGTTTTCATTTAGCAGAAAAAGGGGACTTACAGGGTTTGAAGAAATAATAATACAGCAAAATATATATATTTAAGCTGCATAAATCATCAACCAGTTTCCAGTTCATCCTAATCCACAAACAAATCAAACACAAGGTTCAGAAATAAAGTAGGTGGAAAATGTAGAACAGAGTCGCAAAATTAATGTTACAACCTTCAACAGATGTGACACAAACACAAGCAAAAGCATGAAAGAAAAATACATATTTGTGCCTTTCATTAAGATATATACTGCTATCAAGATGGTATAATAATTAATCATTACCTTGCTATCTGAATTTCGATACATGCTTAAATCCCATACATATATTGACATTGCAGATGTAGTATTCCTTGGCATTCGGTGCTTTTCAACGTCCAGCTTTATATTCAAGCCCCATGCAATGAAAACCTACGGAATCAACTGCAGCAACACCTCGTTGACCACTTTGTCCAGATTCAAGTTTGATGTGCCTTCTGAACCAACTGCTTCCTCAGCCATTTTCTTCCACTCCATGGCATGTTTCCTCATCTCCTTACCCTTCTCTCCATCCATTAACTCTCTCACAAGCCTCTCCACTTCATCTCTTTTTACATTACGATCAATCTCCATGCCAATGCCCCATTCAACACAAGCAAACCTGCAATTTGTCTGCTGGTCAGCAAAGAATGGCCAACAGAGCACAGGCACTCCTGCGCACATGCTTTCAAGCATCGAGTTCCATCCGCTATGGGTTAAGAATCCCCCGATTGATGGGTGGCTTAGCACATGCTCTTGTGGGCACCAACTTAATAGAATACCTCTGTCTTTTGTTTCAATTACAAACTCATGATCCGGTACATTAATCAGTGAAGCATCCTTCACCACGTCAGGCCTAATTACCCACAGGAAGGCTTTCTTACTATTAGCAAGTCCCCAAGCAAACTCGACCATTTGTGGCGGCGTTAGGTCTGCAACACTGCCAAAATTTACGTAAATAACTGAGTTGCGTTCCTTGGAGTTGAGCCATTCGAGATAGTCAGCAGAGTCATATTTCCAAAGATTGGAACCAATATTGGATACTAAATCCTTTTGTGGAATCTGATTGAGAAGCAAATGAAGAGGGCCGATGGAGTAAATGGGAGGAAACATGGAGGAAAGGGTGTCCAATGCTTCACGCTCCAGTGCATCAAAAGTGTTCACAACTATGGCGGAAGCTTTCGAAGCTTTCTCTATCATCTCCAAAATAAAGTTCAGCATGATATCGTTTGGATCCAACGTGAATAGAAAGCTGGGGAGATCCTTGAGGCGGATTTTTTTCAACCCGGGAATCCAGTCAATAGTTGTGTCCATGTACCCATTTGGAAGACAGCTCTCGTCTACATTTGTCATTCAAAAAAATAAAGTTTAAATGTTGTTTCATTAATTTAAAACCTATTACATGTAATATTTAGATCAACTCTTGATCGGATTTATACAAAGGTGATGACTTTATTTTTCACCTCCCATTTAATTGAGAATTCATGGCAACATCAAATAAAAAGTTATATATAATTTGAAATGAGTTGTAATATTTCAAATTGAAAATATAAGGGCAATAAATAAAATCTCATATATATGGTCTCGGATAGAAAAACTTTTTGTGGCTTAATGATTCCAATGAGTTCCAAGTTCGATAACATTGATTATTAGTTTTGTTGGAATATAGTAGTTTGGGTCTTTTTCTAGATCTTACGAATGATGATAATATGGTCAATCCTCCCTTTGAAGTGAGAGACTTGATCAACAAAAAATATCAAAATAAATATTAAAAAAAATAATTAATGGTTATAGCATCTAGATTTTCACGTTTCAAAATTTGAGACTTTAATTTTTAAATTTTGTAAAATTGATACTTTGATTTCAAGAAACTCGCCATTTAGCACCTTTATTAATTGATTTACCCATCGAAAAATAATGACGTGATTGACATGTGACATTCGTATACCACGCATCAGTCTATGATTGGCTGATGTGGATATTAATGCCTTGAATTGCAAAAACTTTATTACTAATTTTGCAATTAAGTATATTATTTATAATGATTTTAAATAAATTCGATTGTAGGCTTGTAGCTCTCATTAGTCTATTTAATATGGCTATAGAGTACTAGTATCAGCTTCGCTATCCCACTTATAAGGGGTTTTTCACCCCTCTTAGTGCGCCTAAGAGGAGCAAGTAAGAGAATAAGAAAATAAAGCCCAGCCCATAACAAATAGGCCCCTCAGCCTAGCCTGCAGGTAGACTCCCCTAGATGCAACCCCCATGTGGGAGCATATTGCAGGGGGATGAGACTCGTCGTCCTAGAGATCCCTCGAACATCATCCAGCCCTTGAGTACCTGTCCACGTGAACGGGCAGGAAATAAAGAGGACTCTCGATCCTCTGACAAAGTGACATTGATGGACCACCGAGGACACCAACAGAGTAAGTCAAATCGAGGAACCACGCCGTATTAATGGCACTATTATCTGAGCTACATGCCACATTAATGACGCCGTCTTAAAAACTTGTCACATTAAAGGACTCTGACAAAAGGAAAGTAAAAAAGACATGGACTCCACGAAGGTAGGCACGATCTGTCTCCCCTAGCCTCCTAGTATAAATAGCAATTTCCAGGTATGAAAACTCTATCTGGTCTTTAGACTCTCTCATTATTTACAAATTTCCAAAATACTCTATTGACTTTAACATCAGAGAGTCTCCAACCCCATGGCCACCCTCTCCCAGCTGCTTTCTTCTTCATTTTCGCAGTCCTAGTTTTGAAGATCTGAGTTGTTGGAACTGCCCAAAGGCGTACGAAACACGACGTTAACAGTGGTGCCGTTTGTGGGATCCTTATAGATCTTGTGTGTACTTTGTATGCCTGCGACAACTCGTTCCAGACAACTCAGAAGGGACACAAAAGAAGTTTACATGGAGGCAAGACTAAAAGCTATGGAGGACTGGGTAACAAAGTTGATCGACGAGGTGCAAAAACTTCGGAAGGAGAAAGAGAAGCTTACAAAACCTCAACAAGGGCAAAATGAAGAGGCAGAACCTAGTAATAGCGAGCACATGGAGTCCCGAAACACTGGAGTTAGAGTGAACGTGGAGGAGGAGAGGAAGAACATGCAAGACGAGCTTCGTAATCTTAAAGGAAAATATGAAGAGATTGCAAGGAAAGTGGGCCCATCGTCATCGATAGACCAACTGCTCACAACACTGGTCTACCCTATACAGAAGAAGTGATGGTTGTGCCGTTACCACCAAAGTTCAAGGTCCCCACCATGGAGATGTACGATGGAGGGAGAGACCCCTTGAGCATTCGGAAACCTTCAGGGCTCACATGACATTGCATGGCTTCTCGGGAGAGGTGGCATGTAGGGCATTCCTGCTGACCCTAATAGGGCTAGCACGAGTATGGTTCGGGTCTCTAGCACCGAATTCCGTAGACAGTTTTGGCAAGTTGGCTCTACTATTTTTGACCTAGTTCATGTCAAGTTGAAGAAGGCGATGCTCAACAACGTACCTCTTTACCATTAAGTAAGGAGAGGAGGAAAGTCTGAAGGCATACTTGTCCCAATTCAACAGGGAGCGCATGACCACCAATGACGAAGACAAAACGATAACCTTGGCCGCGCTTCTGGGTGGTCTAACCACGATCCCAGTTCATGGCCGAGCTGGCGAGAAGGACTCCTGTAATGCTGTGGAAGTTTATGGACCAGGCCGACAATTTCATTAACGCCAAAGACACTCTTCGGGCCTTAATGGAGCAAAGGAAGAATGAGTAGGAACGAGCAGAGAGGAGGGCAAAGGCCCCAGCCAAGGCTTAGGCCCACGGGAAGCCGGAAAAGAACTCCCACGATAAGAGAAGGGAGGAAGCCCAGACGAGGGGACCAAGACCTCGCTTCGACTGACCAACGTTTACCATCCACGAGGACCACACCTTTACCGCCGGCGAAGACGATGATCAAGGCATTGTGTGCCTCTACTGCACGTACCACAAATCCACCTCGCAACAATATCGAAACTGCTTTTCCCAACAAGGAAGGAGAGAGCACGCGTAATGGACAAGGCAACATTACTAGCCCACCTAAAGGCTGGAGTAGGAAAGGAGGGGAAGGTCGAGGGAGAGGAGCACGGATCGAGCCAATCGATGCAGAAGGGAAGAAAGCCCTCGGCAACGACCACCAGCACAGAGGCCGCAACAAGGCCGCCCCTCGCTCACCACCACAGGGAAGGCCCCCCTCAAGGAAATCCTGACCATAATGAGATGAGTTGTAGGTGGGGGGGCTACCACCCTTTTGGGAGGTTGACGAAGAAGTGGTCTTGTATCCCCACGATGATGCACCATATTGGTCGCTAGCTTCACCACCCGGAGAATCCTCATCGACAACGGGAGCTCCGTGGATATTCTGTTTTGGAAAGTTTTCACCAGGATGGGAATAAACGCCGCCCGGTTGCATCCAGCCTCCATGCCATTAAAAGGCTTCTCCGGGGATATGGTTCATCCTATAGGAACCATCGCGTTATCGGTCCTTGCAGGTAGCACCCCTTACCCTGCCTCAGTCATGGTCGACTTCCTAGTGGTGAGCACCTCGTCATCCTACAACGCCATCATTAAAAGGCCCACCCTTAACAACGCGCAGGCAGTCACTTCAACCTACCACCTTAAGATAAAATTCCTAACTTCCCATGGAGTGGGAGAAATCTTAGGCGAATAGGTCCTGGCGAGGGATTGCTACATCCAGGAATTGAAATAGAAAAATGATGGGGTCACCCCGAATGACACCTCCAGGAGAGAGTAGGGCATGTACTGCTTAAGGAGCCTTGGCAGGCCTTAGTAGGGAGCGGGAGGGTGTGTGGTCCCAAAGGCAAAGGCAGAGCAGGCGGAAGCTCCCTGGCTAAAGGCTCCATCTCCCATTATTTTGTAAATTTGCTATTTGAATACTATAAATTGTTGTTGTTTAATGAAAGACATGACTTTTCAGGACAGTGCACCACACCTACTTCAAACTTTCGCGTCGTCGACAAAATGCTGATAAGATGATCTCTAATTAACGTAATCTACAACGATAAAATCGTCATCAATACAATGTCTACCTTCCCTCCGATGCCAACAGGCGGGAGTGGGTCTAGTTTCAAACTACCCGAACAGCGTACCTCCCGCAGGATTAAGGGAAGACCTAGGCCGAAGGCCGCTCTACCCCTCCCACGATAGAGAACAGGTCCTGCGCTCCCGATGGCCAGAACAACTTACCCCAACTCCCATCGTAGCGAAGAACAGACTAACCACATCGCTGTCCAAAAAAGTTACCTCCCCCACTAGGTACCAAAAGGATGAGTATGCCAGAGGTTGCTTCATCCTTCCCGTGGCAGAGTGCAGGCCAGCCTTCGGCTGCCTGAAGATAAAGACTTACCTTCCTTGTGAGTGTCAAAAGGCGGGAGCAAATACAGTCTCAAACTACCCAAACTACATACGTCCCACAGGATCAAGGGGAGAACTAGACTAAATGCAGCTTTACCCTTCCAGAAAATGAAGAGCGGGTCCTGCCCCCTGTGGCCCAAACAAGTTACCCCTACATCTGTCTCAATGAAGAGTGGGCTCAGCGCCAGCCTGACCAAACACTTACCTTCCCTGCGATATTAACGAGAGGGAGCGGGTCCAGTCTCAAACTGTCTGAACAACGTACCTCACGTGGGACCAAAAGGGAGAACTAGGTCGAAGGTCATTCTACCCCTCCCACAATGGAGAGTGGGTCCTATTCCCCGGCAATCCGAACAACTTACCCCGACCTCTATCGTGGCGAAGAATGGATTAGCTATATCGCTGTCTGGACTTACCTCCCCCACGGGGTACCAAAGGGATGGGTATAATGTCTAAGGCTGCTTTATCCCATCCGCGGGGAAGTGTGGGTCAGTCCTCAACTACCCAAAAACGAAGAGTTACTTCCTTGTAAGCATCAATAGGCAGGAGCGAGTCCAGTTGCAAACTGCCCGAAAACTTACCTCCCCGTGAGATTTAAAGGGGTGAGTCACACCAGAGGCTGCTCTATCTCTCCTGCGGGGGAGTGCGGGTCTAGCCCCCTAGCAGCTTGAAGACTTACTCCGACCTTCGCTGGAAATGAAGAGTGGGTTCAACACCAGCCTGACCCAAATCTTACATTTCCCTATCAACAAGCAGGAGTGGGTTCAGTCTCAAACTGACCGAACAAATTACCTCCTCATAGGGTAGCAGGGGCAAGTTGTGCCCAAGGCCGCTCAGACCCTTCTGCAAAGAATAGTGGGTCTAGCCTTTTGGTTGTCCGAATACTTACCCTAACTCCCATTGCAGGGAAAGAGCGGATCGGCCCCACGATTGTCCGAAGAATATCCTCCTCAGGGAATCAAAAGAGTGAGTTTGACTTGAGGCATCCCTACCTCTCCCTGATGGAGTGCAAGTCTAGTCTTTCGACTACCCGATGTGAACAAAATCTCTAACAATGAAACGTCGAAGCAATGGGTGCGCCACCTCGAAGGTCGAATAGCCTAGTTGAATGGTAGATTTCGCAATGTCAACGAGCGGGAGTAGGTTCAGTCCCAAACTGTTCGAACAAATTACCTCCCCGCGGGGTAGCAAGGGTGAGTTGCGCCAGGGGCTGCTTGAACCCTCATGCGGAGGAGAGCGGGCCCGACCTTTCGGCCGACCGACTACTTACCCCAACTCCCATTGTAATAAAGAACGAGCCAGCCCCACGACCACCTAAAGAAATTATCTCATCGAGGGTTAAAGGGGCAGGTTGGCCTGAGACCTCTTGACCTCTCCCCGATAGAGTGCGGGTCGGGTCCTTCAACCGCCTGAATATTTCACCAGGGAATGCGGACATCAATAACTTGGTACAAAGCGGCAAGCAAATCGCAAAATCGTAGTATAGGCCATAGTGCCCTGGTTTGCGAAGTCTAACTCCTACTAAGTTAAGGATAAAGTTATGATAGCTTGCTTATTTTTCAGTCAAGAATTATATACGCAATGTCAACGTATGGGAGTGGGTCCAGTTCCAAACTGCCCAAACAACCTACCTCATGCAGAGACGAAAGGGTCGAGTTGAGCCAGAGGCTGCCTTGTTCCTCCCACGACGGAGAGCGAGTCTGGCCTCCCGGTCACCTAAAATATTTACCCTGGCCCCCATTGTAGCAAAGAGTAGCCCGGATTATTTAAATTCAACTCCACGGCCATGTTGCTACCCAGATGGGCATAGAGGTGGGTTAGCAAAATGCTTCTCGACCTCTCCCTCCGAGGAGGCAACTAGGGTCTTCCTGACGCGGCTTAACTCTTAAGGGGGGTTTCCATTTCTTCCAAGCCAACGGTAATGGACGAGGGCCAATATACGCTGATGACACTTCTTTTTTTTTTTTTTTCAGTTGCATATGAAAATAAAGCATAACAACATAAAATTGAAAAACCAAAGGAGAAGGGCGAGAGAAAGGTAGCCTTAAGCCACATGTAAACATGGTGGGAAAAAGAACAACTCTGGAAGAGTGACCCTCAATGTCGACAACACCCTCGTGTGGACCAGGGACCTCAAAGACCACTGTTTTCGGGACCTGGTAGGTAAGGGCCAGAGATGTCAGTGTCGCAGTTTGGATGCTTGAACGTGCTACCCAAGAAGGACGGTCCGACATCGCAAATTTCTGGTGCGTCTACCCCGTCGGAAACCGTGTTGGGCAGTTATCTCAAGGGCCATTGACGAAAAAGATGAAAGTAATAGAGAAAGAAGAAAGGAGTATAAGGGAGAATGATGGGAAGTTAGAAGAAAAGAAGGGTGAGAAGATTACGGTGTGGATAAAGAAGCTAAGACAATGGCCCAATCGTGCTTATAAAGGAAGAAGACAGCGGTTAATCTCTCATGCCACGTAGTAGAAGGAAGGGGTATGAGACGCTTCGAATCTCGAGAAATACGCACCACGAAGCAACTTGAAGGCGACGAGCCGCTTGACGCCCTCAATCCTGACACAATTGAAAGGATGCCATCAAGTACAAGCATAGTTAACGAAAGACGTGCCAACAAAGGCGGAAAGGGAAACGTTACTAGGGTTGCCAAGCGATAAGGAATCACCTCATACTTTGGAGCCAAACACACGTCATCAAGGCGACCCCGACCTCGATATCAAGACGATTTTAAGATTAAAAAGAATTCTCACTGTACGAGTCCGATAAGAATTGACAGGATAACTATAAGGGACAACGCCACATTAAACTACTCTGACAAAATGAACAGTAAAAAGGACATAGAGTCCATGGGCGCAGGCACGATCTGTCCCCCTCAGACTTCTGGTATAAATAATAATTTCCAAGTACGAGAACTCTCTCTATTCTCCAGACTCTCATTATTTACAAACTTCTAAAATATTCTACTGATTTTGGTATCGGATACTCTCCAGCTCCAAGGCCGCCCTCTCCCAACTGCTACCTTTTTTGTTTTCACATATCCAATTTTAAAGACTTGAGTTTAGGGATCCTAACCCAAAAACATATAAAACGTTAACACCACTGGTCGAAGTTTGCCTAATATCTTGCTTTTACTTTTTGCCTATTCCGGTCACCTAAAATCTAATCTCATAATTTTTTTTTTAAAAAAAAAAAAAAAATCTAATCTCATATGATCTATACTCTATATATAATAATAATAAAATATTATTTATATTCAACTTATTTTCATCTAATTTCTTTTCATTATATTTTGCAAATCTTTTTATCATATTTATTTTTTTATTAAATAAAATATATATTTATTTTAATTAAAAACAGAAGACGAAGATGAGTGAGTACCGGATCGTTGAGAAAACTTGAGAAGAATGGTTGATGATCAGGCGGGAAATGTGATGGTTCCACTGAGTTTGCTTATGTTAAATCGACAGAAATGGGAAGAAGTATGCGAAGGACTGACTTCATGGTTCAGGAAAAGGACAGAAAAAGACGTGGAAAGATAAAAGACACCGAAGGAAAAGAAAAAAGCTAGTGGCTGGCTGAGATTGGCAGCCAAAAAAATCTTAAAAGATCAGGTTGCCTACTCTGCTACAGTACATAACAAAGATGTTGAGCTATTTAATTTTAAGTTTTAGATCAAAGCTTTGATGACCACATAATGCCTAATCTGTTGCAGGTCAATTTTAAAAAAAAAAAAATTAGTTATTATCCATACACCACATATAATTTTTTATTTTTTATTTTTATTAAATATATAATATATAGATAATGAGTAGAAGAATTTAATTAATTTAAAAAAAATAAATTGAAAAAACATTAAAAAAAAATAGGTATATATAAATGTGTATATGATATGTGTGGATGATGAGTAGTAAGACTCGTAACGTTAATTTTTGTAAATTATTTTGCAAAAGTATCATAATTGTATAAAGTATAAATTGTTGTGAAAATATATTGTATAGATATTTTTTTTACCCAATATTAGTTGTATATATCATATATTACAAGTCCGGTGCCTCTCAAAAAGTTTCCCACTTTGGAAAATTGATCCACATTCTATCCCTCTTAGAGCATTCTTATTGGATTAGTTAAAAATTAAATTTAATGAGTATTTAGTTATTAGAGAGCAAAATATGTTCACATTAGATTAGTCAAATTTCAAATATTTAAAATTTATCTACAGTGACTTTCAAAAATTTTTTTAAATTTAAAGATTACTGTACATATATCAAATACATATTTTATTAATTATTTCTCTTTATTTCTTTCTATCACATACTTTATCACAATTAATATATTAATTTGAGTTAGTGATATATTAATTTAATAAGAATATAATTATTAATTAATATATAATAGGTAAAATAGTAAAATATGATAAAATAAAATAAATTAATAATTAAAAAAATTAATTATTTTTGAAATTATTAATTATTCATTACTATATAATGAATAAATGTATAATCTAATGTGAAGATTTGATATGAATAATTAAAACTAAATTTATCTTATATTATTTTATTATTATATAACAAAAAAATAGCTATTTCAATGTAAAAATTTATGTGAATAGAATAGCTAAAAGTTAAATTTACTTTATATTCATAAAAAATGTCATTTAATTTTGACTAATCCATCGAAAGTAATATAAAGAAGACATCTAATGATCATGATAAGAATATGACTGTCGACTTTATTGAACAATCAAGGTATACGTATCTGGATCAGATCTTTGATGGAGGGAAGATTGAGAAAATAGTAACCTTAGGAAGGAAAATCGTACCTTTGAGTACTGCTGTAAGATCACCCCTTTGGACAAGATGGCGGCTATGTGCATATCCTAAAAAGCCACATGCACTCGCAGTCCACAACAGAAGGACAGGGATTCCAAGTTCTTCAGCAGCGTTAATGGCGAAAAACATGCCTATATCACTAACTATGCAGCTCACTGGAGGGACAACATTCGAGGAGACATGAGTATCATTAAGTTTCGCAAGAAGACTACGAAATGAAACCAAGCAAGTCTTTCTGATAGAGTCACTCAGTGATGGGATGTCTTGGGTTGCGTCGTCGGCATCGGAAGGAGGCAAACCGTCGGGGATGGTTTCAAAGCGAAAGCCCGGCAAGCCGTCCAAGGAATCAGGACCTCTAGACTTGAGCAAGCGTCTGTGATTGAACTGAGTGTTGACAAAGGTTACGTGGAAGCCTTTGTGGTGGAGGAGTTTTGCTAGTTTCATCATCGGATTAACATGACCTTGAGCTGGGTATGGGATGCAAACAGCATGAGCCCTGATCTCCTCCACAGAACTCATCTCTCTCTCTCTCTCTCTCTCTCTCTCTCTCTCTCTCTCACTCACGTACACACAACTTGGAAAAACAAACTATACAGACAACAGCACGGGCTCCAATACCGTTTTGTGCACCGACAAGACCAGCAACTCACTCTGCAAGGGCTCTTAACTCAAACTCGTAACTTTCCCGTTCCTCATCATGATTTTCTATTAATTCCTCCTATAGCATCGGGTCCAATGTTTTATACAGTACTGATTTGTTTTCACTCACAGTGTAACGCCCGATGAAATTGAAGAGTTATTACCTTTCACTTAAAAAGCATATATCACAATACATATATGAACTCTAATCTCTTAACTATATAGATTTTACTGTTTTAACTCAACTGCTTCATATAATAACTGGTAATATTATAAATTCTTAATATAAATACCAACCTCACAACATATTACATCATCATTACATAACAAATTTACTAAATAAAATTTTCAATAACCATGACATCATTTTGTGCTTAATTCACTATGCTCACATAATTTTATTGATGACTTATATAATTTCTTATATTTTATCACTTTTTAACTTTACATTTCAGTCTATTTTATTTAATTTTGTTGATTTTAAGCTTTATTGTTGTCATTTAAATTTTATTTCAGATTTAAAGAAAAAAAAAAAAGATCTAAATTTTAGAAGTCTATTATCTAAAGACTCTCAATTTTAAATAAAGATTTATTCGAATGTAAGAGTTGATCACCAGCTCTATTTGAAAATAAAGATTAAGTTAAATTTTTAAAGATGCTAAAGATAGAGAAGATTCTCAAATTCAAAAGGAAGAGACGTGGTAAAGAGAAGTGATTTGAATCTACTCTAGCTATTGGCATCTAACTAGCTACCAGGAGGAGAAAGTAATATATATATATATATATATATATATATATATATATATATATATTTATATATATACACATATATATTAGATGAAAGTAACGTGCAAAGCACATTTGACTAATCTTATGAAATGATTATTTGTAAAAAAATAATATATATTTTATAAAAATTATAGATTTCACTTAATAATTTAAGTTATAGAGGAGAAAATAAATAACTTAATAATATTTTTTTCTCTTATAAGTAGAAAAGAACAGTGTTTTTTTTTACAACTAGAAAATAATAGTATTTAGAGAAATGATATCTATTTTCTTCATTCTCATTAAAAAAAACTAACGGAAAAGTTATCTCATTAGTTGATTCCTTATAAAAATAATTTCTTCCTATTAAATTATTCTAATTGACCAGCACATCTACAAGTCTACTATAATACCTCACCAACACTTTTGAGAGAAACAAACACAAATCTCATGTTACAATCAATAGCTTAAAAAACTGGAAAATATTATCATCATTACGAACCAATTAGTGAGAATCAAGTCACAATATTCCTTTTATTATATCTTTCTGAGTCAGCCCTTTGTTCATGAAAATCAAATGTGTAGACATGCCCTATAGGAGCAATGGCTCTTGCAAGTCACGTAGTTAAAGATCCACTTCTAGTCCCAGATAGCAGCTTCAGTGCCTCATCCATGGATAGCCGATCACAGGTCCTATTACTAGTACAGAGCAAAGCAACTTCAAGAACCAATTTGATCTCCTCTTGCACAGAGGTTCTAGGATCAACTTCATTCTCATTGTAAATTTCTCTCATAACCACCTCCGCCGGCTTGCTATGTATGCTTGTTCCTGCATTTGTCAACTTGCCATTGGTTAAAATTTCCAGAACAAGCTCTCCAAAGTTGTAAACGTCCATGTAAAGCTCATCTTTTATAGCTCTGTTGAATTCACCTGTGCAAAGATACAGAAAATAAACCTCAAAAGGACTGCTTCTAGCTCCTGAGTAGAGACTGAGAATATATAAAGCTAATAGATGCTAAGTCCAGATGTCTTCATTGTCTCTGTAGGCAAAATAGACTGGTTTTGATGTCCTCTTTGAAAAAAGTAGGACTAATTTGTTGTTCCTGATTGCATGCTATGATTACCAAGGAATAATATTGGGGATACTCTTTGCCTTAATAAGCAGAAACGTTCTTGATTGGACCTGTAGTGATTTTTCAAAGGAATAAGTTGTTCATTAACAAGAACTGGAAAGAGAACAGGGTATAGCAAATTTTACCATACCTTTATTTCTTTCTTTATGTCAAGTGTGTGACTAACGATATATACATTTTTTTTAACAGAAACTTAACAGTTTAAAAGTTCTTAATCTCAGCTATTCCAGACATCTCATAGACAATAAGCAAATCTCCATCACAAATGCTACGAGTAAAAGATAACTTTTTGTTTGGATTGACAGGCAACATCCTCAAAATCCTGATATTGTAAAATAAAATACAGTAGCAGCTACCTGTAAAAATTAAAATCATATAAAGTGAAAGTGTACCAGCTAGTAAAAGTGTCCCTTATCTATTTCACTTTGTGCTTGTTTACCTGTGGGGATCCATCTCTCAACAACCATTCTTCTAGTGCGTCACATGATTAAAATCTTTAGTTAACCATAAGAAAGTAGATAAGAGTACAATTAGTGGTTGTACCTGAAGGCATATGCTGAAATAGATTGGCACAGAAAGTGGCCTCCAAATCCCTATATATCAATACAAGATTATCCATGAAAGGCGTGATTATTAAGTTTGTCAACCATAAGAAGATAGATAAATCATTTGTATCAACAAATAGACAAAAAGTAGCTAAGAATGATTCTCTTACTGACCATTAAAAGATACTAATTAGAAAAAAGTAAAAAAATAGAGATCTAGGATGCCTATGATTCTCCACCGCGTGCACATCCCAGAGGGTCCAGTTCTGCCACCTCCATTTAAAGAGACATACCTCGGTTCCCCTTTACATCTCTGGCATCTTTCTTTTCCTTTGCAACTCCGAAAACATCATGTCATAAGTTCTTCATGGAAGTAGAAACCTACAGTGGTAAACCCTAATCAATGTCTAACAATATGATGAGTAAAAGAATGAAAACTATAATGGGCTACACAACAATGTGCATGGTGGGAAGGCTCCCTTGCATTAGAGAATTCAGGTTCAGATGCCCCACAGAGCTCAATCAACTTAAGCTTGTCTACCGTGAGCTGTAAAACAAGCAGTAAATAAATTTGTAAATTGCTCAAAAAGAACAGAAGGCAACTAATTTCTCTGCCTATGTATGGTGAGAGAGACAAAGAGGCATCATGAATGAGGTACCTTATGCTTTTTGGCACACAAATAAAATGCCACTGCAGTAAATAAGGGGCGAGTGAAGTAAGCACTTGCATGACAAGAAGTTGGCAATGAAGCCAGAAACCGTTCCTTGAAACTGGGAAGCAAACATGTTAGCAATTGCTCACATATAAGCATTTACAAAAATTGTATAGGGATCATTGACTATAAACTTTCACCATTTTGGATCAAATACTACAAAGTAAGTAACCACAAACGTGTGAAACATCTACCAAATTGCAAAAGCAACAATCTTCACGCTTACAGGAATTTTCTCAAACCCAAAGACAACGTATGAACATAAAGAGAAAGAAGTTGGAAACTTGGGCAATATAAACGGAAATGGGTCTTACATAGATAAGCCCTTTTTCACAAAGGGAATGAGCCTCACACATCCAAACTGAATCGCCAACTCCTTTACATCCAGGTTGTTCCTGCAATACCACAAATCCAATCGAATCCAATCTAGGCCCGACATGCCAAAAACATTAACATAAAATCCGGCTAGTAAATTTCCGTCGAGCAGCCTTCTGTTGATTATGATTTCCGTTAAGTCCTAGGAATCCATTTAAAACCTCGTAAAAACATTAAAACAAAAATCATAATATAAGAAAATATAACTTCGAAACCACAAAAAACCTATGCTACGATGACCCAGACCACCTGGGTTAACTTAGAAGCAATCTTTTGGAAAAAAATATCGCCGATCACCTGCTTCCCATGTCGAGAAAGAAATAGTCAACCCAACCATCGTGATTTTCTCATCCACTCTCCACAATTCATTTTCTCCCCTAAATCGGCGCTGCAGTCTACCATTGGCACCCTCTGTTGGCGAAGAAGAGCCCATTAATATCGTCGTTTTCCCTTGGGGAGATATCAGAGGCTTGCCTTGACGACATTTCCAGATCGCCTTTTGCTCGAGAGGTTTTCAGAAAGGAGAGAAATTGATAGAGAGCGATGAATACGAAGAGGTTGGTGCTGGAAGCGTTACTTTCTATTCTCATAAATATCCTTTTACAGCAACCAATGAAATAAGTGAAATTAGATGACCCAGACGGATTTAACGGAAAGTTAACTGAAAATTACTTATTACCCTTAAACCAAGAAATCTCCGTTTGATAGACTCTTTATATATATAGAAAGATATATATATTCATTAAATTCAAAAAGATGAGACGTCATGGACTTGGACTTATTCTACCAAACTGTCCACTTACTGTCGGAAGAAAAAATGGACAACTTTAAAACTGATTTGAATTTAGAGATGAGTTGAAATTGATTGAGATGGTCTGTAAATAATAGAATAAAAGTTGAATTATTTATTATATTTTATGTGAAACTTTGAAAAAGTTATTTTAAATTTTAAAAAAGTTGAATTGTTTATTATATTTTGTGTGAGAATTTGAAAAGGTTGTAATGATGAGATGAGTTGAGATGAGTCTTAGGTTTTTTGCTTTTGCACGCATGGACGGAAAGGGATTTTCCTTTCTTTTGAAGGCACTGCGATGAGACACTGCAGACTGGGAGGAGTATTTTTTTAGTATTAATTTCCTTTCATTCTTTTCAGAAAATTATTGTAAACTCATTTATGTTAAATTTAATTTTTAGTATAAACTAAATTTTCTTTATTCTAGAAAAATGATATATTCTAGTTCCAA